>NC_071990.2:14055000-14355000 GCF_028885655.2 Pongo abelii
CCAGTCTCCATGATCGTGGGATACCAGGCCTGAGTTAAGTTGCCTCCTCTAGAACCTAGATGTGGAGTTCTTCAGAGGACATGAACTCAGAGCTTGTAATGGTACCTCTTCCAGGTCCAGCAGGCCGCACGGGATGCTAATAGAAGAGAGATGATTGGCATGAACAATGAAGGGTCCAACATTGCCTTCAAATCTCAGTTCCAATAGGGTTTGCTACATTATTATGATGATGCTTTAAAAAATTCAGAATGTTGTGGATATTTTGAAGACATTGTATGTGGAAAAAACAGTTTCTCCCTAGAGCAGAGATTGGGACTTCTAGGACAACTTTCCCAGAGGAGATGGGAAGTGTCAGTGGTAAGGAAATGACAGAATGGGTGGATGGTGTGGAAAGCTATCACATACAAGAATAATTTCTATTACCAGCATTACCAATTATACAGCACTTTTCTGTGTTTTCTCACTTGATTCTTATAATAACCCCATGAGCAAGTAAGGGAGCTCCAGATGATGAAATGGGGCTCAGAGGTCAAGTGTCATATGGAAGATTACCCAGCTAACACGTGGAGAAGCTGGGATTGACTTCAGACCTTTGATTCCAAAGCTAGTGCTCTTGTAACTTTCTCACTGTTTCTAAAATTCACGCATTCATTCAGTAAATACTTTTTCAATACTTCTTATATTCAGGGAACTATTTAGTATGCAGAATGAAACCTTGGTTATAAAAAAAAAGAAGAGAGAGAGAGTAGTAACATCTTTAGGGCTTTCTGTGTGATCGATACGATGCTTAGGGTCTGTATACATCATCATAAGTATCTTCACACCAGCTCAGTGAGATGTGATCACCCCCAGATTCCAGTGGAGCTATCCAAGCCTGAGAGTCGTTCAGTCAGTTGGCCAAGAGCAGAGGTAGCCGTGGGAGGGCTGGAGTTTGGTTCCAGCTCAGTCCAATGCCAATGACTGTGCTCTTAATTATGTTGCCTCTGCTATACTCATAACACTGTTAACAGCCATAAATCCAGCTCTGTCTGTTAGACCTAGTAAATTTCAAAGTGGAAAATCATTTTTCTAATAAAACTACGCATAGAAAAAAAACGATATTAATGCTCATACATTCAACCCTCATTATGACATCAACCTCCGAGCCAAACTATTTTGCACATTATAAAGAGCTGTTTTTATGATGAATGGGAATTATATTGGCACTTTAATTGAGTTAGAAACCAAGGTACGTGAATGTTAGTGCACAAGAAATGCAATAAAAAAAGCTGCTCAATGTGGTTGGAATACATCAGATTAATTTAATACCAACTTTAAATCTTTACAGTCTATACCCTTAAATATGTTTTATCAAATCATTAGATGAAATTTTTATACTGTTTTTTTCTTTTAAGTAGGCACCTATTGCACATTCCCCCCACCCCCGCTTTTTTTTTTTTTTGACAGAGTCTTGCTGTGTTACCCAGGCTGGAGTGCAATGGCACAATCTTGGCTCACTGCAACCTCCGCCTCCTGGGTTCAAGCGATTTTCCTGCCTCAGCCTCCCAAGTAGCTGGAATTTCAGATGTCCACTACCACGCCCAGCTAATATTTTGTATTTGTGGTGGAGACGGGGTTTCACCATGTTGGCCAGGCTGGTCTTGAACTCCTGACCTCATGTGATCCACCTGCCTCGGCCTCTCGAAGTGCTGGGATTACAGGCGTGAGCCACCGTGCCTGGCCCTGCATTCTTAACAAATCTGATGTATGATAAATTTAGATCTCAATTTTGTGATCAAAACTCTTTTTTTGCTATAAAATGAAACTATTGCCCTCTTAGCTTCAAATATGGTAATGTAGGAGGCATATATTTGGATAAAATTATGTACACTTAAAAAAAAAACGCTTTCCACAATAGGATGTTTGAATACTGGTTCAGTTTCAGCCATAATTAATGATTTATTTTATGTCTTTTGTTTTAGTTCAAATTAGTTCATCATTAAAAAAAAAACAAAAACAAAAACTGACTCCATTCACGTGCCCATAAAATTAGTACTTGTGTTTGCTTGATTTAGCATTCTGCAAATGAAAGAGAGTTTATTTTAATTTAGGGCTTGTGGTTTCCTTAAGGTCAAATCTCCATTTGAGAGAAAGAATATGGTATTTAAATAATTTAGTCAAATTGGAGGCCTTGAGACAAGTCAGAGTCCCCAGGCTTTCTGAAAATGAGATGTCCCACGTTTGCACTTTTCCAGCTCAACCAAAAATGATAGAGTTGTCAGCATAAAAGTTAATGTACAACATGTGGATTTTTAAAACATGATTGGGATGAGTGTTTTGAGTAATTAATTTGCTGAAATTGTGTTGTGCTTTAGCACACTGTACTACAATATTAGCATTGTGAAGGGTGCATTAAATAGTTCCTGTCAATTATGGTTGGCTGTGAATGAATCTGAGGGTTCCTTTTGTTATAAATTACTATTTCCTAAAATGCTTTTGCAGAGAAGCGATGGAACACTTTTAGATTTGGAATGTTTAAAGAGCTGTTCTTGCCAGTGGTTGATTTTGAGCCAGCTCCAATGTTTATGAGAACGCATAAAACAAAGCAAAGTGGGGATGGCCCATTTGCTGTTACTCCATTTTCCTCCCACTGAAATTTCCCTTCAGTTTTTGGTGGTGCCTCTGCCACAGTTAGCTCATCTGATAAAGCAGGGTGATAGCTGCCTGGCCACGTAGCTCACGATAATGATTTGAGCTTTTGCATACGGTCCCTTGATCCTGCTAGGGCCCCACCCCCATTCTGAGCATGCAACATTAACATAAAAACTACCACGACTTTTGCAGCTGTGGATAAACCCCAAATTCCACAGCTGGGGGTCACAAGAGAAAGTTTAGCTGAAAATGTATATACCTAAAACTGGAAGTCAGAGGGAGGGTTATGAAATATTTCCAGGTGCAGTGTATGAATTTACAGGGAATTCTTTTTGCTGTAGTTAGTTATTAGGCAAACAGTGCTGTTCATTAGTTTGGCAAGAGTTCCTAGGTTTTGCCGATAGTTCTCTGGGTCATTTAGGAAAAGGGGTGTTTGGAAGATGACCCTATGAGACTTGAGATATTTTGCCATGATTCCACTGGTGGCAGCACATCAGAATTCTGCAGGTTGCTTTGAGGTTCTTTGTTTTGCCTTCTCCCTTGATTCTTCCTTCCGTTCTTATGGCTCACCCTGCCTTTGTTCTGCCATTTAAAAATAACTAGCGGCCCACTGACGGTTTTGCCAGAGGCCCTTGGAAATCTAACCATCAAATAAACTACATTTTATTGGTGTTGCTGCTGATTTTTAAAATGAATTCTCTGCAAATAGGCAGAAGTTACTGCCAGCCAGTTTTGATCACCAGCACCTTTTTGCTTCAACAATTCCCAGCAGCTAACACAATAATGGGGCCATCTTTATGTAAATAGACACAATAGTTTATATTTCTACCAGCTCCAGAGGGGTTCACAGTTTTGACCTTGACTTTCAGATGGGCCTTTCTGAGCTGAGGGAGGGGTTGCTGGATGGGAGAGGAGCTCCCCAGGAGAAAACCGTGGGTGAATAATCTCAAAATGGTTGTTGCAGCTACGCTCGCATTTGGAGGTTAATTTAGAAAAAGAAAAGCAAGATTGGACATCGGAATGGGAACTGCAGGGACTGGGCTGAGCTAATTATTTCAAACTGGCTTTCAGACCATCCTAGACACAGACTGGCCCTGGATGGGCCTCGGCCTCTGGTCTGTTAAAAGCCCTGCCTGGTAGGAAGAAGCCGCTCTGCCAGGCAGCGGAAGGGAGAGGCAAGCAGTGTGAGCCCATGATGAGGCTGCAGTTTATGGTTTACTTAGGCTTGAAAAGGGAAAAATGGTGCTAAATTAGATGTGTTCTGGAATCAGGTGGACACCGTTAGTTTCCTCTAAATTTCCTTGGCCCCACCTCCTTTTTGTGCTTTATTTTTGCACACCCAAGGGCCCCAGTCTTTTAGCTTCCTCGCATAGATGCTTGATTATTTAGGAAGGAATCTTTCCACACAAAAACGACCATCAAGCAATGGGATTTATGTCCACAGACTCGGCCTGAGAAGAGCCATTCGTCTCAGCTCAGGGCTAGGAGGGAGCTGAGCAGGTTTTCTTGCAGGAGCGATCAATCTGCCACCAGATGTCTCTGTAGCCCACTCTACAGGAATGCTAACAAACACCAGGGCTGGAGCCTGAGCTTTCCGGTGACCTTGTGGTATATGCCCTGAATTAATAAATGAAGCAGAAATGACTCTGTGTGTGTGTGTGTGTGTGTGTGTGTGTGTGTGTGTATGAGTGCACAGGTGCCCGTGTGTATGTATTTTCTTTCCTGAGTTGCTTCTCAGAGTATTCCCCTAACTCCTTGGTTATCTCTTTCCCTACACTGAGTCCCTTCCTAAAAGTCAGAACAGAGTTGTAGGGTGCTCCCAGAACGAGAGATTCATCATTGATAGGTGCAAGCAAAGATAGTGGCAGTGGAGCCTGATAATCTCTGTCTCCTTCCCTAAGGTGGCTCTTGGGTGCAGTTATGCTAGGGACAGGTAAGGAATATCACTTAATCCTGGGCTCCCTGCTGGTCCCCAGCCAACCAGCAAAGGGAAACTCAGGTGCTGCTAGGGAATGTCATTGTTGAAGGGCTGCCCAGGAAGGCTGAAAACAAGGATTTGCTTTACTGCTTGTGTAAATTCATTTTAGAAGCTTTAAAGTATTTCAATGGAGGAGCTACTTAGCAAGTTAATTAGGCAAATTAAAAATATGTCTAAGAAAGAGAGAATTAACGGTGAATGTGATATGAGCCTGATCTATGCAGTGGGAGATGCTGAAGACACTCCACCAGTTTGATCACAAAGAATTCACAGAAAGCAAGCCGGGTGCGGTGGCTCACGCCTGTAATCCCAGAACTTTGGGAGGCCGAGGCGGGCGTATCTCTTGAGTCTGGGAGTTCAAGACCAGCTTGGGCAACAGAGCAAGACACTGCCTCTAAAAAAACAAACAAATAAAAATCAGCCAGGTGTGGTGGCACATGCTTATAGTCCTAGCTACTGGAGAGGCTGAGGTGGGAGTACCAGAAGGTTGACTCAGGAGGCCAAGGGTGCAGTGAGCCATGATCAAGCCAATTCTCTCCAGCCTGGGTGATAGAGCGAGACCCTGTCTCAAAAAAGAAAAAAAGAAAGAAAGCCAGCCAGATAAAATGTTTGGCTAAATTGGGCATCTCCCCAAGTCCGGCTGGTCTGTCCTGAGTACAGTGAAGTCAGCTGTTACTGCCCTTCCATGTGGAGTTTGATATGACCAGCAAATGATCTGACACATACACTCTCTATAAAGCATGCTTCTCAGCGGTCTCGCTGCCCTAGTACAGAGAAAAGATGTGGCACATTCGGCGACGTCAGGCATGACCACACAGAGACACAGCCCTTGAGGAACAAGGTGACTATTCGCAGGAGGCATTGCTCATCTGCTTATCTGATTTTAGTTGAATTGTCTGGCAAGGATCATAACGGATTTAGGAATTTTTCCAAATAAAAGGCTGGGATACAAAAATAGGAATCATTCAGTGGGTGAGTTGGTGTCTGAAGAAAACAAGAGAACATTTAATACAGAACAATCCTATCTATACATGTATACATAGACACAAAATATAATCCAGCAAGATTCACACACAGCTTATCACTGTCATCAACAGTGACTCTCTCTCCCTAATATAGGGTGGAAATTGGGATACTTATGATAGAATCATGAGATGCAGTCCTGATATATTCCGAAGATGTAGCCTTGGGAATTTTCATAGATCTCTCCTCCCCAAGAGGTCACACACACACAAAAGCATCATGTCTTGTTTTACAAACATCAGTTGAGGCTGGATCTTCTGAAAACAAAATGGAACAATTGGTGTCAAGTTGGAGTGCTTGCAGTGGACCGTGATGCGCTATGATTCCTTCTTCACAGCTATTGGAGGGCGGTGAAGAGAGGATGGAGACACCCCAGGAAGACCACCTAAGGGGACAGCACTATCATCAGAAGGGGCAAAATGGTTCTTTCGACGCCCCCAGTGAAAGGCCCTATTCCCTGAAGATCCGAAACACTACCAGCTGCAACACGGGGACATACAGGTGCACTCTGCAGGACCCGGATGGGCAGAGAAACCTAAGTGGCAAGGTGATTTTGAGAGTGACAGGTGAGGTGACCTGCTGCACTTGTTTTCTTCTTTCACAATGCATGTGTACTTCCTTTAGGTCCTAAAATCGATCCTCTCTTTTGGAGTGTAGCTCTAGAGCTTTGGATCACATCTGTGGCTGAAAGTGGAAATCCACTGCAAGCATGTCACCATTTTCTTTTTCTGTGGCTTAAATGATGCCTTTTGTTTGACTTTTGCCCAACACTTGTTAGGGGCTGAGGCTGGAAATGATAAAAATGTGGTCACAGAGCCCCTGATTCCATACAACAGTTGATTTCTCCTTCTGTCAGGGATCTGAAAGGAATCGGACTTAGGGTAATATTATTACACCTGCAAGAGTACAGTCCCTGTTTAAGGGGGGCAGTGTGTGCTTTTTGCTTAGTGTTGTATGCACACACCTCCCTTAGGCCCTTCTGGATCTCCAGCCCTTCATCTTGGTTTCTTTGTTTCCTGGTACTTAGTACAACTGGCATGTTATGTATGGATTGATTTACTGTCTGTCTCCCCAAAAGAACAACAACCTCTTTGTTTTCTCCTCTGATGTATCTGGGCACATAGTAGGCCCTCAATGAATATTCACCTGAATGAGAGGAACCTTGCAGAGGAGATGGAGAGGGGAGGCATGTCCTGTGGGGAGTGGAGAGAAAATGAAGAGAATAGCTGATTTTCTCTCCTTTTCCTCTTCGAAGGCGATATTGCCTACAGCTTAAGGGGTCAGAGTCTACAGTCACTTAGATCTGGCTCAAATATTAACCCTGCCTTTTGTTAGTGTGTGACCTTGAGCAAATCACTGATTCACTCTAAGCCTCAGTTCTCTAATCTCTAAAATGGAAGTAACATCTACAACATAGGCTTGTTGTGAAGGTTAAATGAGAAGTTGCATTAAAATGCTGAGTGTAGTGCCCGGGATAGACTGAATAATCAATACATGTTAGGGACTATGAGGACAATGGCTCTCATGACCCATGGCTGTGAGAATCCATCCCTCGACTGCTGCACAAAATGTTGAATCCATTTTCAGGGATTGACAGCTCTCTGGAGATCCAGCTGTAGGCTCCAATGGCAGAACCCCCTCCACTCATTTGCACTCCACCAGCTCCTGCCTGGGGCATCGAGCAGATTCTGTTTGCAAGCACACTATAGCCAAAGCTCAACTTGCTTCCCCAAAGAGCACATTGGGTGTTGCACCTGAGTGGGGAGAGGTACCTCCCTTCATGTCTGTCCCTGGGCTAAAGGCCTCCCTGCCCTTACCCTCCCTTCGTGCTGCACCACACCCTTTAACAACCCTGAGGGAGTTGTTCTTCCACCCAACCATGCTGGCAGCCTTGCCAAAAGAGCTTGAATGATTCTAGAAAAATCTGTTGACGTATTTGGCAATATCAGGGGAGCTCACCTACTTCCTTTCATAGTCCCTGAAACCTCCTGAGGTGAGGACACACCACAGTCTACCCAACACTGATGAAGTTAAGATAATTTCTGGATTAACAAGTGGTGGTTCATCTGGTAGGAGGACCAAATAAGCCAGGAAAGGCTTGACATCCGAAGTACAGGCAGACAGGCTGCAGGATAAGCCTGGACCAGATGCCTGGCTCACCTGCCTTGGTCCTTGGTCCTTCACCCTCTCTGAGCCTCGGCTCTTTCATCTGTAAAATGGGACTACTCAGGCCTGCTCTGAAGATTCGGGGAGATGCCGTGTGAGAGTCCTGTCGCATGCAGCCAGACACAGAGCGACAGTGCGCACTGGCTGCTGCTGCTGCTGTCACCGTCACTGTTACTGTTACTGTCACTGTCGTTCATCCTGATGGTGGGAAGAGGAGACAAGTAGGACTCCAGGACCGAGGAACAAAGCATTCGTAGCTTTTTTTCATGGTAGAAAAATCCTGTTAAAATGGCTTCACATGTCACTTACTTTTTTAAAGGATGCCCTGCACGGCGTAAAGAAGAGACTTTTAAGAAATACAGAGCGGAGATTGTCCTGCTGCTGGCTCTGGTTATTTTCTACTTAACACTCATCATTTTCACTTGTGTAAGTATCTTTTTAAAACATCTTCTGTTATTAAAAGATTACCCAGGGCACCAATCCAAATATCTTTTGCAGATAGTGTGAATCATTTAATAATGGTGAGGGAGCTTATTCTTTGAACCCTGGACTTTCTGAGGCCCCTAGACTGGGAGAATCATTACAGGAAGCTCCCTGAAATATTTCCAGCTTTTGTCTAGTGGCTACATTTAGAGCATTGTGGAAAAAAAAAAACCAAAGTAAGGTATAGGAAGGACGTTTGGGAAATGACAAGGGGTTCTGTGAACGAGCAGAGGCCCTGTAGGCACAGTGCTAGAAGTTGCAGCGCTGAGGGTCCCCCATCCCAGAGCAGAGGCCCCGCTCTTCCTGTGGGTGAGGGAGTGGGCCCCACTGCCCCAGGGATGCCAGGGGATAGATCAGCCTCCTTTGGCTGCCTTCAAACTATTTTCTCGTGGGGGTTCTCCCCTTCTATTTTTGGTATTTCTGCCTATGCCTTAAGAATTAATCCCAAAAAGCCAGAGCAGTGAGACACAGCAGGAGGCTTCCGGGGTGAAGGATGGCTGGCCGGTGCTCGGGCACCCTAGACATGCCCATGAGCTGTTGGTTGCAGGTTCCGGCTCAAAGCCCTCAGAGATTCTTTCTGCATGGCTGCTCACCTGTGTTGACCATGGTTGCGGGAGAGTAGGGCCACACGTGTGTCTGACCCCTCCAGGAAGTGATCTGCCCCCTTTGTCTCCATCCACCAGGCAGGGCCGGCATGACAGACTTCACCCAGGAGCTACCCCAGGACTGGTTCTTGCCACTCACTGTGTCCCTCTATTCACTTACTTGCCTCTCTGACTGTGCACTCATCTCTCTGGTTTCTATTTTAGATACCAGTCAATCAAAGACTCCAGTGAGCACCTACTATGTTCAAGGCATTATGCTAGGCACTGTACAGGGTGTAAAAAGGTGTAAGACATTGTTCCTGCCCTCAAGGATCTTACAGTTAGGATGTTAGGGTTATTTGCGTATAAGAAGATAATTAGAGTTACCAGGCAGTATGTTTTAAACATGAATGACTTTAGCTTCTTGTTGGAAAATGCCTGCTTCTGTGGGCATTGACTTTCCATACAGAGACCTAACAGTAGGGGGTCGAAATGGCCACAATCAGTGAATCTCCTGGTCCAAGTTTGGAGACGCCAGTGAAATGGTTGGTACAAATCCCTGTGGAGCAAGTGAGGCAGTGAGTATGAGAGCTTCCAGAATGGGTTGTCTAGCCAGCTCTTAGTGAATAGAGTTTAAAAGGAGGTGACAACTGCTGAATTTTTCCAATTATTCACTTCATGTTTCTTTCATTTCTTTTTAGAAGTTTGCACGGCTACAGAGTATCTTCCCAGATTTTTCTAAAGCTGGCATGGAACGAGCTTTTCTCCCAGTTACCTCCCCAAATAAGCATTTAGGGCCAGTGACTCCTCACAAGACAGAACTGGTATGAGCAGGATTTCTGCAGGTTCTTCTTCCTGAAGCTGAGGCTCAGGGGTGTGCCTGTCTGTCACACTGGAAGAGAGAAGAATGAGCCTACGCTGAAGATGGCATCCTCCTGTGAAGTCCTTCACCTCACTGAAAACATCTGGAAGTGGATCCCACCCCATTTTCTGTGGGCAGGCCTCGAAAACCATCACATGACCACATAGCATGGGGCCACTGCTGCTTCTCCATGGCCACCTTTTCAGCGATGTATGCAGCTATCTGGTCAACCTCCTGGACACTTTTTCAGTCATATAAAAGCTATGGTGAGATGCAGCCGGAAAAGGGTCTTGGGAAATATGAATGCCCCCAGCTGGCCCGTGACAGACTCCTGAGGACAGCTGTCCTCTTCTGCATCTTGGGGACATCTCTTTGAATTTTCTGTGTTTTGCTGTACCAGCCCAGATGTTTTACATCTGGGAGAAATTGACAGATCAAGCTGTGAGACAGTGGGAAATATTTAGCAAATAATTTCCTGGTGTGAAGGTCCTGCTATTACTAAGGAGTAATCTGTGTACAAAGAAATAACAGGTCGATGAACTATTCCCCAGCAGGGTCTTTTCATCTGGGAAAGACATCCATAAAGAAGCAATAAAGAAGAGTGCCACATTTATTTTTATATCTATATGTACTTGTCAAAGAAGGTTTGTGTTTTTCTGCTTTTGAAATCTGTATCTGTAGTGAGATAGCATTGTGAACTGACAGGCAGCCTGGACATAGAGAGGGAAAAGAAGTCGGAGAGAGTGACAAGATAGAGAGCTATTTAATGGCCGGCTGGAAATGCTGGGCTGACGGTGCAGTCTGGGTGCTTGCCCCCTTGTCCCACTATCTGGCTGCGTGATCTTGAGCAAGTTCCTTCTGGTGTCTGCTTTCTCCATTATAAACCACAAGGCTGTTGCATGGGCTGATGAAGATCATATGCGTGAAAATTCTTTGAAAACATATAAAGCACTATACAAATTCGAAACTCCATTGAGTCATTATCCTTGCTATGATGGTGGTGTTTTGGGGATGAGAGGGTGCTGTCCATTTCTCATGTTTTCCATTGTTTGAAACAAAGAAGGTTACCAAGAAGCCTTTCCTGTAGCCTTCTGTAGGAATTCTTTTGGGGAAGTGAGGAAGCCAGGTCCATGGTCTGCTCTTGAAGAGTAGCCTAACATACTCCAAGATACGGACACACGGGAGCCACTGGCAGTAGCCTAACACACTCCAAGATATGGACACACAGGAGCTACTGGCAGAAGGGACTTCACGAAATGTTGCATGGATGTTTTAGCCGTTGTTGGGTTTCTCTTATCAAACTTGGGCCCTTCCCTTCTTGGTTTCCAAAGGCATTTTATTGCTTGAGTTATATGTTCACTGTCCCCCTAATATTAGGGAGTAAAATGGATACCAAGTTGATTTAGTGTTTTTGCCTCTGTCGTGGCTTTCATGTTATTAAACGTATGCATGTGAAGAAAGGGTGTTTTTCTGTTTTATATTCAACTCATAAGACTTTGGGATAGGAAAAATGAGTAATGGCTACTAGGCTTAATACCTGGGTGATGACATAATCTGTACAACGAACCCCCATGATGTAAGTTTACCTATGTAACAAACCTGCACTTGTACCCATGAACTTAAAATAAAAGTTAAAAATAAAAAACATATACAAATACAAATAAAAAAAATCCCGACTTTGGGATGAGTGCTAGGATGTTGTAAACCAGTTTGAGAATCAGAATCCAAAATGAGAGCTGAAAGATTGGCTGAGTCTTTCTTGAAGGGAGGGCATGCTGGCAGACAGAGCTTTGTAAGCAGCACCCTCCTTCCCAGAGATGCTTCTGCTTCCATCCTGGGGCCACATTGCTACCCAGTACATGAGCAGCTTATACTAACATGCATGGTCATGGGTGGGAGGGATGGAGGGAGGGTTTCTGCTTCAGAAAGATGTGTAACATCAGGGGCTTTGTGCCTGGATTCATGGGTTTCACTCAAGATTCTCAAATAGGTCCCTTCCCCCCACAATGTTAAGAACAATGTGGTCTAAGTAGTTGTAATAGTTATAAAAGCATCATAGGTGGATGGCTCTTTACAAAGATGAATACACATAAAATGTCTTTAAAAGCTGTGGATTCATTTTCAATGGAATCAAGTCTGTTCTCAAATGCTTTATCAAAAGTGCCAGGGCATGGTAATTGAGAGTTCACAGAGCTCCTAGTCACCTGAGTGTGTAGTGTAGCCCGGCTTCAAGATTTGGAAGTTATATTTCCTTGGGCAGGGGACTTACCCCTCTAAGCCTTAGCTGGCCCATCTTTAAAATAAGAATAGTATCTGCCTAATAGGTTTATTGTGGGGATTAAATAAGATAATATATAGAAGCAGTAAGCTTAGTATCTAGCAAAAGGTAAGCCTTTGATTGATATTAGAACAAGAAAGAAGAAAAAGGTAGCAGAGAAAGTATCAGTAACCATAAATCTTTGACAAAGTGGTTTTGTTAAAAGGAATGAATTGGCTTGGTGAAGGAGTCATGCTGCTTTCAGAGGATTATTACTCAGTGTACTAAAATTCTTTGTGGCCATTAGAATTACAGTACAGGACACACCAGGAAGGAGGGTTGCCTTTTGTCAATTTGGACTGAATTAAGCTGGAAACATGATGGAAATTTGAGAGCAGGTAGACTCAATGTTTCAGACCTAGTCTTTGGTATAAGAAAAAGTTTGTGTGTGGCCAGGCATGGTGGCTCACACCTGTAATCCCAGCACTTTGGGAGGCCCAGGCGGGCGGATCATGAGGTCAGGAGTTTGAGACTAGCCTGGCCAGTATAGTGAAACCCGTCTCTACTAAAAATACAAAAATTGGCCGGGTGTGGTGGCGTGTGCCTGTAGTCCCAGGTACTCGGGAGGCTGAGGCAGGAGAATCGCTTGAACCCAGGAGGCGGAGGTTGCAGTGAGCTGAGATTGCACCACTGCACTCCAGCCTGGGCGACAGAGTGAGACTCCATCTCAAAAAAAAAAAAAAAAAAAAGTGTGTGTGAGAGAGAGAGAGAGAGAAAGAGAGAGAGAGAAGGGGGTGTAGAAGAGAATGGAGGGCAGAATTTGTCAAAGAGAGTGAACTGGTTTCAACTGCCTCGATTGAGGCCTATGAAGATGTTTCAGAGGAAGGCAGATGATCATGGACCATATTTATTCTTCATCTCCATTGCCAGGGAAAGCTTTGTATTCGAGGCTGTCCCTTGTCTATGAAATTAGTTCTACAGTTATAATAATTTTGCCTTGGGATGTCCCAGGACACAAATACAGATGTGACTATCAGCTCCACATTCTTCCAAAAGAAAGCCTGTGGTTTTTTCATATTTATAATAATACTTAGGAGGTTTCCTCCTAGAAAATACTGAGCCACACTCATGGAATCCAACCCAGCCCGATTATTTGCTGGGGTTGCAAGGGAAGAGATATAACAGTGACTTCTGGATGTAGAGACAGCAGAGCGAGGCCATGTGTTCAACCTAACAGCACAGTGAGAGTCAAGAGTCTTGGCATAATTCAATCTGGTTCCCAGCTCTTTCCTCACTGGCAACTTTATTTGGTGGCATTAACTGGGTCATTGTTTAATACCTCATCTTTCTTATGTAAAAATAGCTGAAGACCTAAAAATCTTAGGATACGAGCTATGTGCTTAATTCACCAGCTATTGTCCCCCATAATTTTGTAACTGATTGTCTGCAGGATGGGATCAATGGGTTGGTTAAATGCAGTCAGTTATTCGGTCACTGTCTACTATTGTTATTTATTGTCTTCTCAAGACTAGATGTGCATAGTTTCTAATTTTAACCTTTAAAGTACATTTAAAGTACGATGAAATTAAGATTCTACTACCTGCCATTCTGTGGTGTGTGTGTGTTGAATGGGTGAAATTAAACATAAGTTATGTTGGCTGAGTATGTACTCTGGATACTCTGGATACAATACTGTTGTAGACACCATGCAGTACCTAACCTAGTGGGACACATTCTTTCAAGGAGCTTACAATCAACTGGAAGGAGAAGTGAGCTCAGAGCCATATGCATGGTTACTTGTTTTACTAGTGTTACTGAATATGAGAGTGATATATGAAATATGAAGATTACTGGGAACACAGAAAAATAACTGTAGCAATGTCCAGATTCTTCTGGGAGCACCTTAGGAGGCCTTGCAGAGCTGATTCCGTGTGAGCCTGGACTTGATTTTGAATGGTAGCAATGGAAAGAGCAGTGAGAATGGCGAGGGCACAGTCTCTAAGGCGAGAAAGGAGAGAGCAGGCTGAACAGAGGGTCGTATGGGAGTTTAGGTGGGCATGGGGCGGCTTCCGCCCAGGTGGAGGAGGGAGGAGGCAGTAATGGAAGATGGATAAGTTATTGCAGAGTCTGTACAGTGGTAGTGTCAAAGGATTCTGAGTTGGGGAGCCACATTGTCAGCCAATTTTAGGATAATAACCAGGAAAACAAAGTAAAGGATGAAAGAGCTGGAAGAGATGGGAGGCAGGAGGACCACGTAGGAGACTGAAGGGAAGCCTGAAGAAGCATCGCATCAACGGAAGAAAAGAGGAGGGCTGGACCCCAGCCGGCTCCTGCATGTCTTTTCAATTGCCAGCCTTGGGTTTTCTTATGATCCTAGCTGCTGCTAATATGTTTTTGTTATTATTTTTTAAAACTCAGCCATCTTTTCCTTTTAAAAAATAACAGAATGCAGCCGGTCGCGGTGGCTCATGCCTGTAACCCCAGCACTTTGGGAGGCCGAGGCGGGCGGATCACGAGGTCAGGAGATCGAGACCATCCTGGCTAACACGGTGAAACCCCGTCTCTACTAAAAATACAAAAAAAAAAAAAAAAAAAATTAGCCGGGCGTGGTGGCGGGCGCCTGTAGTCCCAGCTACTCGGGAGGCTGAGGCAGGAGAATGGCATGAACTCGGGAGGCGGAGCTTGCAGTGAGCCGAGATGGCGCCACTGCACTCCAGCCTGGGCGACAGACAGAGACTGTCTCAAAAAAAAAAAAAAAAAAAAATTAACAATGCAAAAAAAAGAACCTATCTCTCCCATCCTTATCTCTACCTAAAAGACAGAACTCAATCATTGGAGACCATGGAAAAGCTTCCCCCTGTTTCACAGTCATCCCCGTAGCTAATAAAACACTACCGCTGCTGCAGCCATAGACTTCACGTGTTTCATGCTAGTTTTATCCTTCTTTCCTCCCACTTCAGCCTCAACATTCCTCTCCCGGAGGAATAGTCCTGGTTTTTCCCTTACATAATTTGCATTCCTGTCCCGGAAGAATATTCCTGTTTTTCCCTTACATAATTTGATATTCTATTTAATCGGTGATCGGTTGACTTAGGAAACACGGTGTGCACCATCTGAGCTCTTCTGGTTTATTTCTTCCTGTGTTTATAACCCTGTAACTAACATTTGATCCTTTCATTGATTTTGTGCCTTTATACTTTTGTCCAACGGATTACATGTTATATAATTGCTCCTGAGCGATTTTTAAAAATAAAATTTTCCAGCAGTTGGCTGACTAACAAACACTGCTAACAAAGCATAATGATCAACCAAAAGATACCTTCAAGGGAACGTGATGGGTTGTGCCTGAGTGATGTGGGACGGGTATGAATACGTCTTAGGGAAAAGGAAAAGGAATATAACATTGTTTATTGCCCCCAGAGCTTGATAAATCACATACGAGCCCCACTCTGTCCTTCAGAGACAAGACATTTCACTTGCAGACATATCTTTCTTCTTTTCCACTTTTTTATTTCATTCTCCCCGTGGGATCCCAGGCAGCGCACAGTGAGGTAACAAAGGACTATCAGGAAAACATCATCTAGGTGGGGTGTATTTGTTTCCATGGTTCCTGAGAAGTTAGGGTGAAGGAAGGAGGCAAAACGTGGGCACTGGAAGCAAATCTTCTATTCTTTTCTTCTTTCAGTGCATAAACACGTACAGTATCCCTCTGGGCAAGGGAGAGAGACCTCACTTAGTGGTTCATTTAGATTCTGCATGAGAAGGAGATATTGCTTTATTCTTCATTATAAGAGGAGCTATTTCTTCAAATTGACCATTTCCTGCCCCTCGCCCCAACTCTTTGCAAAAGTAGCCTGTTTACAATCTGCTCTTGTAGATTACAGTACTTAGTAGAGACAAGTAGAGAGAAATTCAGACATTGAAAAGCTTTGAGACATCCCACAGAGTTGGAATGCTTTTTTCAAAGGGGAAAAAATCTGTAAATGTGTATGTACTTGCCTATGTACCCAAAAGAGCCAGCTGGACAGCCCATAAACGGCTCCCATTCAGGAACAACAAAAGCCCATGTCAGAAGTCAAGGGACAGGAGGCTGAGAACTAATAATAATTTTGCACTTACACAGCAGTTTTCATCTGAAGACCTCAGAGTGCTTTACAAACATTAATTAAATTGCCCAACAGCCCTGTGAGATGGCTGTGTATCACTATTTCCAATTTGCAGGGGGTATAGGAAGGAGAAATGTATGCATGGAGTGAAGTTGGAACCAGGCCATACTACAATGCATGTGGATTGCGAACTCAGAAAAGGCACAGGGAATGTCTCCCTTGTGAATCCAGGGCTGTGGTCAGGTGTACATAGTCCCTGCCAGGCCAAAGAGACAGTGTAATGACTCCCTCCCCAGCAGGACCCACCTTATGCATACAGTGAACTGGCCACCCGCACCCAGGCTTGAAGGATGCTGGCACGATCTCCCCAACAGGTTCTTCACCACATGTTAGATTGCCATCATTTCAGACTCATTCCTTTAGTGAGAATTGTGATGGCAAATCGGCTTCACTGCAGGTGTCAGCTCTGATTGCTGGTAGGTACAGCCAGGCCGGCTGCCTGGAGGATCGCTGTATCTAGTGTGCCCAGTAGAATAGGCCATGATTGATTATTGATGTCTGGAAAAGGTAGTTGTTGTAGATTAAATTGTGTCTCCAGAAAAGATACGTGGAAGTCCTTATCCCTGGTACCTGTGAATGTGAGCTTATTTGGAAACAGCATCTTTGCAAATGTAGGCAAGTTAGGATGAGATCATTCTGGATTAGGATGGGTGTCCTTATAACAAAAGTGAAATGTGGAGACAGACACACAGAGAAGAGAAGGCCTTGTGAAGACAGAGGCAGAGGTTGGAATGATACACCTACAAGCCAAGAAATGTCGAGGATTGCTGGCAACCACTAGAAGCTAAGAGAGGAGCCTGGAACGGATTCAGAGGGAGCATGGCCTTTGCTGACTCCTTGATTTCAGACTTCTGGCCTCTAGTACTAAGGGAGAATACATTCCTGTTGTTCTAAGCCATCCAGTTTCAGGTACTTTGTCATGGCAGCCCTAGAAACTAATATAATAATCTGAATATTGGAAAGCTTTCAAATGCAGGATTGTTAAAATGATCATTCATTTAAAAACACATCCTACCATCTTGATAACTGAAGGAAGATTTCCTGGAGGGATTGGGCTGTGACTGTGGTGTGCTCCAGCTGGGGATGAGGTCAGAGTGCAATGGTGGTGACAGGGACATCACAGCGATCCTCTGGCATGGCAGGTGTTGATGGTTCTCAGACACTTAGATGTTTTGGCAGGTCAATCCTGTCTTAACATGTTGAATTGCACTTGTGCAAATGCATTTAACACATTCCATTTCTTAATCCCTACAATAAATCAGAAAATCAAAGAATGCACCCAGAAGCCAGTGGTGCTAGATCAAGTGTAGCAAAAGGAAAAAAATCTATAGACATTAAGACCCAAAGTCTGGAAATACCATTCATCTGGCATGGGTGAGGTTGCAGATGTTCGTGGTAAGAGACTATATGTGGTATTTATCTTTAGTCTTACGCCTTTCAGACTCCTTTAAAAAAATGCAAACAGTCCCCAGAGGGGGTAACACATAATAAGGTAGAAAGATGATGGCTTACGCACTGGTGTGAAAAAAATACAGTTTTTGGAGTCAGTCAATGTGAATTAGAATCCAGGTGACTCAATTTACTCATCCGGTAAATGGGTATGATATTCTCATAGATTTGTTGTGAGAACTAAATGCGTTGATATTTGTGTAAAGGTGTGGTGTGCAGTATGTGTTAAATTATCAGTAGCATTTGCTTCTGCTCAATAAGTAGTTTTCTTCTTTTGGAGCATGGAAGCTGACGATATAGGCCTGGCAAGCTGGAGTAGGGGCAGAAGGCGAGGCTGAGGGAGATGGCTCCATTGAAGGAGGCTGCATAGTTGAGCCTGCCATTGGACTGTGGCTTGGAGAGAAGTTGCTTCCTACTCTACATGGCTTTAGTTAGCCCCTCCCAGGATTTCCCTGGGAAGATTCTCCTTGTCTAGGGTCACCCCCAAGAGCTCCTGGCAGCAGCAGCAGCCTGTCCACAGTGGGCCAACAGTAGGCAGTGGGGCTTCTTCCTTCTCTGCCTCTTCTCTCTAAGGTAGGGTTCATTTCCTGGGGAACCAGAGATGGGGAGCAACAGGAAGGCAGCTCGAGCTGTGGATGGATCCTTTTCACAGGCTGAGAGCAAAGCAATATAAAGAAAGCAAGAAGTCACTCCTCTCAGACTAGGCCAAACATCAGCCTCAGCTGAACCCAAAGGAGGTGAAATCAGCAACCTTACTTTCTTTGAAAGTGATTTCTGGGCTGGTCACAGTTGCTCACACCTGTAATCTCAGCACTTTGGGAGGCCGAGGTGGGAGGATAACTTGAGGCCAGGAGTTCAAGACCAGCCCGGGCAACATGGCGAGATCCTGTCTCTACAAATAATAATAATTAAAAAATTAGCCAGACATGGTGGCGTGCGCCTATTGTCCCAGCTACTTGGGAGGCTGAGGCAGGAGGATCCCTTGAGCCCGGGAGGTTGGGGCTGCGGTGAGCTATAAGTAACAGTCATAATGAGCTATGATCATACCACTGCACTCCAGCCTGGGTGGCAGAGTGAGACCCTGTCTCAAAAAAAAAAGTGACCTCTGAACCCCCATTATATTTTTAAACCGAATTTACTCAGACAGAAATGATCTCTGCCAAAATAACTCATTATATTTTCATTTTTTAAAACAAATCCTAACAAGTTTTGAGTATAACTTTATTTCTCCAGGCTCTTCATGACCCAGGACATAAGTAACAACCCTGATAAAAATAAAATTATCCTTGACGCTGCATTTCCCCACCAAATAGGGCTGGTATCCCGCGCACAGGCCCCATTCTTGTAGGCCTCTGTGACTCTCCTTGGCCCTTGGCCGCCGTCAGTGTTGTATTGTTGGTCCGGCCACTGCTGCTTTCTGTGCTGCCACCCGGTGGACCGGTTAAGCAACTGCTTCCCCCATCCCTCCTGCTCAGTCTGACTTGCGGCTCCCTGGGCTGCAGCCGCTGGGCCCCTGGGAGTCGTAAAGGCCTCTCTTGCCAATAAAACCTCCCTACATAATAAACTAACTTCTTGTTGTTGCTTTCCGTTCCTGGAATTTGGGCATTTTCCACCACCCCAGTGCCCCAATCAAAAACATCTTGCCCCCAACGTTAGCCAAAAACCACAGCAGGGGCCAGACACAACTGTTGTCACTACAGGAAGATGCCCTGCCCACATGGGACTTCGTAGGTTGTACAGCCTTTCTATGTCATCTTTGTGACTCTTAATCCCAGAACAGGCTTGACCCACCAGGTTCAGTCTCCCAGTAATCTTCCCTAGGAAGCTTGTGGAGGTTGGTAGCCATATAGCTTAGATTTGGGGTGGCAGGGGGCATCTGTAATTTCAAATTTCCTTTCCTACTGCATGAATCTTTTTGTTCAAATAACAAGATCAGCCTATTTTCTGCTCATGTGCACTACAGTTCCTGATGAGCCCGTCACTTGGGGCAGTGTTTTCATTCCCTCGGGCTCTTATAACCTCTTTCCCCACAAGGATGTGGGAACAAGTGTCCAGCCACCTCCTTCAGCTTCAGTCTCTGCGTGTCCTTCGTGGCCCTCCCAAGAGCTAGTTCAGCATAGCAGCAAGTCGACTGGGATGCAGCCCGGTAGGCCCACTCTCATGGTTGCTCTGGTCCTCAGGACTGGGTAGGAGCAGAGGAGAGAGGAGAGGAAGAGGTGTGCCTTAGTTTCCTCTTCTCCTCCCTGCCTCCTTGCCTAAATCATGCAAGCTGGGAGTGGGATGCTCTCACCTGGCTCCTTTATTCTCATAAAAATCCCGTTGTCCCCAATGCCAGACGCTGAGTAAAGAGAAAGCCAGGTCAAGCCTCAACCATAATGAACAGGAAGCAAGAGCAGCCTGGCGGTTCTGGGCACAGAAAAGGGATTGGTGCAGAGAAGGGGAGAAGAGGTCCTATGTGGCAGGTCTTTGCTGGGGAAAGGGTGCAATACACGCGTGGGGAGCGTGAGGTTCGCACCAGGCACTTTGCATCCGTTAGCTTTTCCCCACTTTATGGATTAGGTAACTGAACCTCAGAGAAGTCAGATAATGTCCCAAGGTCCCATGGCTAATGTGTGGAGCCAGGATCCAGACTCACGACTGCAGATCTATTTGATTTCCATGCTCTGGCTTTTACCGCTGAACCCTCCTCCTCATACTGGGGGAAGAACGCATGTGCTCCTGGGAACATGTGTGCAGAAGAAGCCTGGCCACCTTCTCCTGACTACTGCCCCTCCGTGCCTCTGATCATGTTACCACTGGTGTGCTTTCCAACCAAATATTTGCAGTCATCTCTGAGGTGGCAGAGATGGCACCAGTGTGCCGACATCTGGAAGGACTCAGGCTGCGTGACAACTGGCACAGGATCCAGGCTCGGCCCTTGTCCACTGCAGACCTCAGATGGCCTCAATCAGATGCTCTTGGCAGGGAAGAACATGAGCAAAATGGCAACCAGGCCTGAGAGGTTCCCCCAGACACAGCCCTGAGTTCTGTCTCTCTGGAAAGGCCGATTTGTGTAGCAAGCCCTTGGGAGGTAGATAACCCAGTCTGACAAGTGACCTTGAAAGAATTACAGCAATAATATTTTCAGTTGGTTGGGCCAATCTTGGCCAATTTCTCCAGAGCGTTAGGTGCGAATGTCAGTCTGGGACTCCACATTGCTCATGCATGTGTTTGCCATGTCCCTTTTGCTGTTTTAAGTGTTTATCCTGTGGCTTGTACAAGCGACATCGCTCTCTTCCCTGGTGAGAGCCAGTCTCCAGGCCTCCCTCCCCCACACTGCCAGAAGTGCAGTGAAGCAATGAGAACAAGGATCTTGTTCCAAGCCCACTGAGCAAGTGCTAGCATTTAGTGACCTTCTGCACCAGTAATTCTGTCCTTTGGGGATTGAAATTGATTTTCCTTCTTTCTGTGTGTGAGCACAACCCGAGTGCACGGCTCTGTTACGAATGCTGATCTCAGGTGTGTATTTAAAGGTGAACAGAAACACTCTTGAAGAGAGAAATGAGAAAAGTTGTTTGCATAGCCTCTGTGAATGGACGGGATGTCTGCTTAAATTTCCAAAGACTGGCTTTTAATTTCTCCGAGCCCTTTTGTGTGTATGTGCATGCATGTTTGTGTGTGTGTGTGTGTGTGTATGTGTGTGTGTGTGTGTGTGTTGGGGTGAGGTGGGGTGTCCAAAGCTGTAAGTGAACACATGTAAAACTACTCAAATTCCTTCCCATGAAGCTGGTCCAAGATTGGGGTGTTTGTCTCTGGCACGAGATTTAAGAAGGTGTCCAAAGAGTTAGTACTCAAGATTAAAATGTTTTAATGCTATATTTTTTAAAAATCCAAATGAATGCAATGATGAGCAAAATCTGCAAATTTTAAATAAGTAAACAACCAGCATTACTGATTTTTTTGTTTTGCTTCAGGCTCCAGTACGGCTTGGCCTTTTTGTATAACATTTTGATATTTTATTCATCATGGATTTTTCTACGTTCATTTTAATTTTTGCAATATTGGAAATACTCTAAATATTTAGAAATATTGGAAATATTTTATATCTTGATCGCTGAGTTTTCTGGGATCCCCTCATGGTTTGCATCCCAGGTGAATTGCCTCTTCCTAGTCCCAGCCCCCTTTAGACCTTGCCTGAGTCAGGGGTAGGACTGATTTGAGACTGGCTAAAGACACTAGCTTCATTATTTCCCACTAGTCGAAAGGTGTTGTTGAACTATTCCTCTAGTTAGTAACTGTTAAAGCCCAGATGGCATTCATATTTTGGCCTTTGCTCTGTCACAGCTAAAGTCATCGTCAGTGCCAAGTAGAAGAAGTAAAGGAGGCTTAGTTCTCTTGGGGAGAGTGCCAATTTTGTAGACCTTGATGGTCCAAGAACTGCCCAGGCCATGAGAAGATACAATGAGGGCTGTGGGAGAAGCACAAGTTTAATTTTGATGCCCAGCCCTAGCTGACGAGGTTCGTATAGGAGCTTCAACCTCGTCTCCCACCTTGTCCATCTCATAGCACACACTTGGCTGTGCACCCAACGTACCCCCACATTCCCACCATACGTGAGTCATCATCCCCAGTGTGTCCCCCAGCGACAGGCTGCACAGGTGTGATATTCATAGCTGCCCTTTGAGGATGTAGATGGGTTACTGCTGATGTTTCTGGAAAAGCTAGCTATTTCGTAATTGTAAAATTGACCTCTACTCCACAGCTTCACTGCACACTGGAGTATTTCCTGGCAGATCCATCTAACCCAAAATGAGATTACATTTCCTGGCAAGAAATGGGCAACTGGTTTAAAATCTTACAGCAACCACATGGCTCAACTTGCAATATTTCTTTACATTCACTTACCCAGGTCTTTCTGGGTCTATTAACTGGCAAGGTTAAAGGGGCAACATTGGGAGCTTGGGGTCCTACCTTTTGAACCAAGAGGTCAGTGAGAGACGGCCTGACTCTGTTCGTTTTAACTTTTCCTCTCAAACCTATTCTCCCTCCCCCATATGCCTTTCTTCAGGAGCTGTAGTCCTCACCTGGACCCAACCAGTCATTCCCAGTGTTACCTCCTTCATTATTTGGAGCCCCTCTAATGCCAGAGCGATCCTGTTCCAGTGCTGGTATGGCCATGCCATTTAACTTTTTTAGAGCCTTCTGGTCTCCCACCCTCACTGGGACTCTGCCCACCTCCTTGCTCAGGGCTCATGCTCTCCCTATCTGGTTGTTTGCAGTTCGGTCTCAGCCTCTGCGGCTTTGCACACATCATACCTCCGGTCTCGCTCCAGTCTCCTGCCTGGGGGTGACTGCCTGAGCTCTGCCCAGGCAGTGTAGTTGTGAGGTCTTAGGGTCCAGCATCTGGGCTTTTTACTCCTTGCCCTGATGTCAGCGGGGCACCAGCTCCTGCCCTCTGACCTGCCTGGTAGCCCCGAGCCTGGAGCCATGCTTGTCCGTGTCATCCCCCAAATAAGACCCCTGCATATCCTGGTGGCAGTGGGCATGGGGACCAGTTACCCCACTGGACAAGTTGGGAAGTCTTACTTTACTGCCTCTTTTGTGACATCTAATCAATCTTCCTGATTGATTCAATGCCCCTCCTCCCACCTTCAATGACACTCCGGCGGGGCCTCTAATTCCTGAATCTGTCTGGGGTTCTAGAGAGCAGATGAGCTTATTTAGCATCGGTAGCCCCTTCGTTGCAAGCACTCACTGCTCTCTCAGGTTTGCTAACATCCTTGGTCTGACTTCATTTTTCTCTTCTGTAAAATGATAAAAATTTTACATTATTTTCAGTTCTATTAAAGGAGTGGAATGAGCTAATCTCTCAGGTGACTTTTAAGCCCAGGATTATTTTATGATTAGTCAAGAAACTTAGGTTTGGGGAAGTGTTGAGTTAAGTTTCTCTTTCTTTTCTAGTTGACTTTGGTCAGAGAGGGATCGGGGATTGTTGGCACAAGGAAAAACTGGCAAATTAAGGTACATTTGTTTTTAGGTTAAAGTCAAATGTTGGTTGTACGTATTAATCTTTTTTATGATTCTCCATGTTAATAGGCATTTTAATTAGTTGACTAATGACAATGATAGTGTGTTGCATAAGAAGCTTTGTGAAAGGAAGCAACCAGGGATTGATACTGGAGAAGAACAGAAGGACCCACTTAGCAAGGTGTGAGTGATGGCACCCTCTGGTGGAGGCAGTAACTGCATTACATGCATCTCCTCCGTGACTTGGTAGGTAATGGTGTAAGATTCAGGGACAGATGTTATTTGGACCAATTAAACAGCTTAGAACCCTTAAAAAAAGACCAAGTTTTCATTATGCTTTCCAAGAGTGGGCTGTAATTTTTATTTAAGTACACACAAACCACAGAAGTCTGAACTGTACTACTAGTCAATGTATGTAACTGTTCTTTGGCAAATGGGACATCACCCTGAATTGCTACTTAGGGAGCCATGTGCGGCCACTGCTGGCAGCAACAAGTCACTGGGCAGCGCTTTCCTGGCAAGCGTGGAAGGGATCTTAGCACTGCAATGATTTTGGAAAGGAAAATGAGCAGATGTGCCCCCGCCTGACTCCCCGCTTGCCTTGGGACTCATTTGCACGTTCTAGGGGCTTGGATACCCTAAGGCACACGGTTGCTTTTGGTTAGTTGTTATTACTGCATGTGTAAGGAGAACTCTGGGTAAAATTGCCAAGCCTTGCGCCTGGCCCCAAACTAGAAAAGTCTTTCAAACAGAAAATGAAGTTTAGTTTGGCAACCTCATAGATCATTAGCCTGAAAATGTACACTTGGCCTGGCTGGCAGGTTGGAGGAAAGGAAACAGGACTATGCAGGGTTTGCATGCTCTGCCCAACGAGGCCAGCTTCCTGGCTCATGGGCCCCCTAGAGCCCAGGCCTGGCTGAATCTCTGCTTGGGAGCAGGTGTTCCTGCCCTATCGTTTTGCTATCAGGGGAAGGGCTGGTCCTCCCTGGTGGTATCTCATTTGCCCAGCATGAGCATTATGCTCTGTTGGATGGTACACTTGGTCTATTCAGTTCATGCTCCTCCCACGGCTGTACCAGCTCCACCTGACTGCCCCGTTGCCCATGACCTTGGCCTCCGTTCTGACTCTTACTACCCCTACACAATCCACACCAGGACATTGAACATGGACACAGCTGTGGTTTCTTCTTCTGTCTGAGTCCCTCCTTCGCAAGCCTGCGACCCTGGAGGATTTTATCTGATTTGTTGCACAGCTCTCATGCATGCAGTTAACCTAATTTCCGACGTGGCTCAATTTCATCCCATGTGGAAAGAAATGTGCCAATCTTTGGACCTCCACAGCTAGGTTTGGGAGCGTGTTGATATCACTGATGATGTGTGGGTTACTCAGATTTATGTGGCAAGTTTGCTTGGTAAGCCAAACCACTGGGGGCACAACCTCCTGCTCTTTCCGAACTGTGACCAAAACTATCTGCATCTCGAGGTGTTCTTTGAGCAGAGGTTATCTACTCAAGTGAGGGTTCATGCAAACAAAAATGTCAGTCACAATGTTGACTCTTTATGAGGGAAGGGGGGAAGTAGGGGGAGATGCTGGGGTCTTAGGGGCAGAGCAGATGGGGACTGACAGCCTGAAGGATAAGAAAGGAGAAGGGAGGATTCCAAAGAGTCAAAACAGACTATTCAAAAATCAATTTCTTGGATTTTGTGTTGCCATAGCTCAAAGGGGAACTGAAAAAAGTGGATGAGGGGTGGACATGCCTTTGGGGGTCAAATATGTGGAGTCTGAATCCTAACTGTGCTGGTCACTTACTTTGAGATATGACTCTGTACCTCAGTTTCTTCTGTTGTTGCCACCATGAAGAGTAAACAACCCATCCTCACGTTTGCTCACTGGCGATTCTACGAGTCTGTTTCAAGGCGTGGAGTGGGCATAATTGCAAGATCATGATGACGAGAGTTTGAGTCCAGGGTTGTGTGAGCTCACTGCCGTCCCTGGAGGTGAGATGCTAGGAATTTAGCAGGCACAGGAGAAGGGCATCATGTGCCTATGGACTGGAACGAATAGAGCATGAGCAAGTAATTTAAGAGAAAATAACTTAGGAGGAAATCCAAGTCGAAGCCAGGCAGGCTATCTTTTTCTTTCCTTTCCTTCCTTCCTTCCTTCCTTTTTTTTGTAACGGAGTTTTGCTCTTGTTGCCCAGGCTGGAGTGCAATGGCATGATCTCAGCTCACCACAACCTCCGCCTCCTGGGTTCAAACAATTCTCCTGCCTCAGCCTTCCAAGTAGATGGGATTACAGGCATGCGCCACCATGCCTGGCTAATTTTGTATTTTTAGTAGAGACGGGGTTTCTCCCTGTTGGTCAGGCTGGTCTTGAACTCCCGACCTCAGGTCTACCCACCTTGGCCTACCAAAGTGCTGGGATTACAGGTATAAGCCACCGTGCCCAGCCCAGGCAGGCTCTTTTAAGGAGCAGAGTATATTGTGTTTACTGGATCTTTCCAAATAGGGCCCCAGCAGCTAGACACTGAATGCAGATGCCCTCTGAGCAATGAATAATGGAGCACCACACTTGGATCTGGGCATTTAAACGTTTATTAATACAGGATGTTCCCCCTCCCCCTCACCCTTCCCCTTTCCCTCTCCTCCCCTCCCCCTCCCTCTCCTCCCCTCTCCCTCCCTCTCCTCCCCTCCCCCTCCCTCTCCTCCCCTCCCCCTCCCTCTCCTCCCCTCCCCCCTCCTCCTCCTCCCCCTTCTCCTCTTCCTCCTCCTCCTCCTCTTTCTCCTTCTTCTTCTTCCTCCTCTTTCTTCCTTCTTCCTCTTCCTTCTTCCTATTCCTCTTCCTTTTCCTCCTGCTTCTGCTTCTTCTGTCTTCTTTCTTTTTTTTCTTCTTTTTTTTCAGCAATTGCCTTATTCTTTGGGATCAGATTGGTTAGAGATTATTTAAAGCTATATATGAACATATAATTGTCCACTTCTTCCTGATGTGGTAGTTGTGTGTTTGAATTTAATAATTCTAAATACAATATTTTATATTCAGCCCCACTAAATTTAATCTTGTTTGTTTTGGTCTCTTGTTCCAACTTGCCAAGATCTTTTTGAGACTCAGCTCTGTCTTCCAATATATTATGTCACCCCCAGCTTCAAATTTGATATTCATGTTTGATAAACTTTAATTAACATAAATGTTGAAAAGATAAGGTTGGGATCTTCTACAAAATCTGTAGCATTCCATTAGATATCTTCCAGTTTAATATCAATCCTATAATCCAATCTCTTTGGGTAATTGCAACCAGCCAGCTATTGATCATCTAACACAATATGTGGGATACACAATCTACTCCTCTTTAATGGTAATGGGCATGCTGCGTAGGCCAAGCTTTTACCTTCCATCCTGTCTGCACCACATCCCTTCCAAGGGAAGCTTCTTTACCTAACCTCCTTCTCAGGCAGGCTGGCTTTATATTCTGTCATCACACCCCCTTGCTAGCTAACCCTGACTCCACAGCAATAATCCTATTAACTTTGGCCTAATGTAAAAAAATTGGATCAATCATATCCTCTAATTTTAAAATCGGAACTAGGAAAATAAAAAGAATTTTGTAATTTGCAAGTGATCGGGAAGTGAATGGATATTGTGGGGTTGAGGTGGGGCTGAGGCAAGCCAAGGCTTCTTTCTTTCTGGAGAGAGAGAGACAGAGATAAGGAGGAGGTTTTAGGCTTCTTTTGTATCTTAGATTACCCTGAGAATCTTACAAAAGCTGCAGACTCCCCTTGCAGAGAAATGCATAAATGAACAATTTGCTTACAGTTTTAAGATGTTTATAGACCTTCCAAATTTTGGAGAAATTGGCCCTAGAGAAGAGATAATAAAGCCAATACTGTGAAAATGAAGAGGATATACAGAAATAAATAGGGTTGGAGAGAGATGGATACCCCCAGACCTGCCTCATTTGCTGAGGTCTCCGGGTCGGGTCTGATCCAGACCCTTCCACAAAACCTCTCTTCTCTTGAGATAAATTGAATGAGTCCCAGTTACTGCAGCTAAATGTGCCTGCCTGAAATAATCAAGTCAACATCTACTCAGTCATTGGAGTCCTAAACCCTAGAGTCCTATCTCTAACTCCAGACATCACTTTCCAAAGCTCTGTGCTTGACCCATGACCCTTCTTACTGTGCTGATATTCTGGGGTGAACCCATCCCTCTGTATCATTTATTTGCCTGTATCCTAATGATTTCTATACCTCTAGCCCAGAATGCTCCCCAAACCTTAGACTCAAGTATCCAACCACCAGCTGAACATCTCTACTTGGTTGTCCCATAAATAATGTAAATGCAACATGTTCGAAACAACTCATAGCTTCCTTACAGACAACAAAAGAAATAAAAAGCAACAATTTAAAAAGGCTCACACAATGGGTCTTCTCTACATATGCTTTGTGTGTTTGTTTGTTTGTTTTGTCAACAGTATCCATTCCAAGAAACCTAAGAAACATCACAGAAACCCTTCCCTCAGCTAACCTCAGTCCAATCAATCACTCCATTTTGCCCATTCTATCCTTTGGAGAGTTCTCATACCTGTGTGTTTCTTTCTTCCCAGTACCACGATCCTTATTCCACCATCCTCATTCATCACCTGGATGAGGTTTGTTGCAAAATAAAACCCTAATTTGTCTCCCTGTCTCCAATTTTGACCACTCCAATCTGTCTTCCAGCTGCAGCCATATGCTCAGTTTAAGTTACAAATCTAAGACACTCCCATTTAAGGCTCTTCAGTAGTTCCAAGTAATCTATGAGATAAAGTCCACAAGTCCTACAAGACATAGGGACCTCCAAGACCTGTCTCCTGCTTATTGTCCATCAGGCCCCATCTCCTGTCTCTCCCTACCTGACACTTTATGGCTCCAGCCAACTGACCTTCTCACACTTCCGGCCCAGACCATTCTATTTCCTGTCCCAAGACTCTGCTGGGGATATCCTTCTCCAGGTGGAAGTTTTCACAGGTTCCTGTTCAGCTGAATTCCTTTGGAGGTGGGGGTGTTTTGGAAAACTATATACATATATACAAAGTTACTGATGCTTTCATAAAGAAATGAGGAAGAATTGTACATCACAGACCATATGGCCAAGCATAAAACCCTCTTTGAATATACTTAATTTATGGAATTTATCTAGTGTTTACTGTCTAAGGTGCCCAGCGTCTGGTGGTCGCCATGGCTCCTTTATACTCCAGTGACCTTTACCCTGCAACCCTGTCAGCAACGCTGTCCAGCCTTTCCCTTCTCCTGTATTTCCCTTCGTCCACCCTAGATTTTCTTTTTAAAAACAGAGTATAGTTTTCTTTTGAATTTTTCCACCAGCATCCTTCAGCTTAGCACTCCATTAGCAGAAGCAACATATCTCTAGGGATATGTCTTTGTTGGAAGGCAAGGTGAATCTGAAATAATACGTGAATTTTAACTAATAAGTGCACTTTAAAGAACATATAAATTTTTAAATAACAGTTTTTCTGGTTACAAAAATTTCTGCTCAATGAAAAAATGTTAGAAGTCACACAGAAATATAAAGGGTTATGACAATTACCACATTGCTAACTACCACCGGCATAACGTGTAACATATTTCTCTCTTTCTCTCTCCCTCCCTCCCTCTCTGCCTCTATCCCTTTCTTTCTGGTTGGGTTAGAATCCCCACAAGAAACCAGGAGGAATCTCTCCTAGGACCTCCTGGAATGCTGAAACCAAGTCTAACTTGCAAAAAATTCTGATGAAAGTTGAATGTTTTCTTTTCTTTGAATAGAAGTAAACAGCCACAACTTGGAAACCCAGTGGTACTTATTCCCTTGTTTTAAAAAATTGATGGATTAAATATTGAATAGGTGGTATATTCATGGGGTTCAGAATTTTAGGAATATAAAAAGTGGTTTTAAATATATCTGCAAATTCTTTGACCCTCTTCCCATCAAAGATAGAGTCTAATTTCTCTCCCCTTGAATATGGCTTGCTCTTAGTGACCCAGTTTCTTGAGTATCCCATCTAGAGATTTTTATGCACTTGAAAAAGATAGATATTCTTTTCTCTCCTTTTCACTCATTGTTTCATATCTTTTTTTGTTTGTTTGTTTTTTTGTTTTTCAGCTAGCAGCATATATTGGAGATCTTTTGTTCTTTTTTACACCTTAATAATATTTCCTTGCCCAGGTCCCTTTTTAATGGACATTTAGGTAGTTTCCAATCCTTCCCTCTTAAGTTGCTGCAACAAATAATCTTGTACATACATCATTTTGCATATGTGTGGGTACAACTGTAAGATAAAGGCTTTGAAATGAATTGCCAGGTCAAAGGGTAGGCACATTTGTAATTTTAATAGATATTGCCATACTGACCTTTGCGGCCATCCAATTTATTTCCCCTCCAGTGATAAATGAGTTCCCTTTACTCCAAGCCTCACCAACTGAGTATGTTATCGGGGTTTTGGATCTTTGCCAATTTCAGCAGCAAATAATTGTATTTCAGGGTAGTTTTAGCTTGTATTTTTTTGTGAGTGCTGTGAACATTTTTCATATTTTAAAGAGACTTATTGTATTTACTTTTCTATGAACTGTTTATATCCTTTACTCATTTTTAAATGGACTGACCATCTTAAAAAATTAATTTGCATGATAACATGCATGGTGGGGAAATTAGGCCTTTCTCTGTGATGGAGGAAGTAGATTTTTTCCTGCTTTGTCATTTGTCTTTTTGACTTTGCTTGTAATGTTTATTGCATAGAGAATTTTCATTTTATGTTTTCGTGATAGAATTTTATTAACCTATTCTTTTATAATGTCTGAATCTTATGTTGGATAAGTTGTTCCCATCTCAACTTATTAAATATCCTCTCATGCTTTCTTCTACTACTTTGGGGTTTTGATTTCTTACATTTGGAATTTATCCAGGTGTAAGGTATGAGGCATGGATCCAACTTTATTTTTTCAAGATGGCTTCTTCTGTGTTGATCCAGCACCACCGATCACATAATCCACTTTCTCTTTACTCAATTGGGATGGCATCTATATAATGTATTTCATTCCCAGATGTGTTTCAGTTTATTTCTGGATTCTTTATTTTGTTCCATAGATGTGTCTGTTCTGAGGCAGTACCATACTGTTTAGTTACTGCTGTTGTAGAATATAGAGTTGAGTGTGGCAGCTCTTTTAGAATTTATCTAACAGGGTTTCCAGTTTTCACTGTATACCATCCTTGCCCCTCAAAAAGAGTATATATGGTGGGCCCTCTGTATCCACAGATTCTGCATCTGCAGATTCAACCAACCTCAAATTGAAAACATTCAGGAAAAAAACACAATAAAAATAACAATACAATGATGAAAAATATACAAATTTAAAAAACAATATAATATAACAACTAATTACATAACATTTACATTGTATTAGTATTATAAGTAAGCTAGAGATGATTTAAAGTATATGGGAGGATGTACATAGGTTATATGTAAATATGGCACCGTTTTATATCAGGACCTGAGCATCTGTGGATTTTAATATCCATGGGAGTCCTGGAACCAATCCCCCATGGACACGGAGGGACTGCTGTATTTTAATATCTGGTATATATATTCCCCATTCATTGTTCTTCTTATTCACATTTTCTGAAATAAATCTTGTTTATTGGCCAATATGAAATTTTGAATCACTACGTCTGCATTTTTAGAAATGCACATCTGAGGTACATGTTTACCAATACCTTTAAAGCTTGGATCCTATGGCTCCTTCCTTCCTTCCTTCCTTCCTTCCTTCCTTCCTTCCTTCCTTCCTACCTTCCTTCCTTCTCTCTCTCTCCCTCTCTCTCTCCTTCTTTCTTCTTTCTGAAAGGGTCTTGCTCTGTCCCCCAAGCTGGAGTGCAGTGGTGCAACCTTGGCTCATTGCACCCTCAGTCGCCAGGGCTCAAGTGATCCTCCCACTTCAGCCCCTCAAGTAGCTGGAACCACAGGTGCTTGCCACCATCCCTGGCTAACTTTTTGTAGAAACAGGGTCTCATGATGTTGTCTAGGCTTGTCTCCAACTCCTGGGCTCAAGCAATCCTCCCAACTCAGCCTCCCAAAGTGCTGGGATTACAGGTGTGAGCCACCATGACTGGCCTGGCCACTTTCATCCAAAGGTTTTTATCTCTTTCACATTCAATTCTAAATGGTTCTCACTGGTTGGTGAGAGACAATTCTAAGGGATACAACTTCTATTACTCCCTGAAGGTGAAATTATTAGCAAGATAAGTCAAAGAAGCCATGTATTTGGGGTACACAGTCTTTATCACTGCCTGGAGACTTTAAATCCATCACTAGTAATGGGCTGATGTTAGAAGAGCACCAGTAATACCATCCGTCTGGTGGGGCAGCCTATGGTATATACTCAGTCTTCACTCACACACTGTGCCCTGAGCTTTCCTCTCCATAAGTATGGATTTCCATACTCATTTATTCATCAGCTATTTTGGGGGAACCCACTATGTGCCAGGCACTGTTATAAGTAATGGTGATGCAACAGCGAACAAAACAGATAAAAAAATATTCCCTGCCTTTGTGGAGCTCACTTTTCAGGTAGCTGATAGAATTTGCTATAAAATATATATATATATTTTGTATATATCATATATATTATATATATAATATATATCACATTTGCATGCACACATATGTTATGTATATATTTATATTATTTTTATGTGTATATATTTTGTGTATATGTATTTAAAAATAAAGCTGTACTCTTCCTTTGCCAAAGCCAAGTCGAGAGCTGCAGGCCAGCATCATAGATATCTGTCATTCTTGGCTGCTCAGCATTCTTTCCTCTTCCTCTGACTTTCCTTTGGGGAATCATCTTTCCCCCCTCTGGGGATGAGGAGGCTCAATGATAGCACTTCACACCCTTGCTCTTTGTGATTGGAAAATAATTATGTGCTTTGTTGAGCCAGAAGGAGACCCCAGAACTCTTTCTGGAATACTTTAGGAAAAGGAATTTTTCACACTGGGTTTACTAAGCTGAATATGGAAGGTAAACTATACTCTCTAGTGACCATCTCAGACATAGTTCAAGTGTAAAAAGTTTATTGAGAATAAAGTCAACACAAGAGAAAGCAAGACCAAGAGATTTTCTTTTATTTTAGTGACATAATTTGAGCTCTTCAATCTACCTGATATGGTTTGGATTTGTGTCCTCATCCAAATCTCATGTCATATTGTGATCCCCAGTGTTGAGATGGGGCCTGGTGGGAGGTGATTGGCTCATGGGAGCAGATTTCCCTTTTTGATGCTGTTCTGGTGATAGAGTTCTCATGAGATCTGGTTGTCTAAAAGTGTGCAGCACCTCCCGCCCCCACTGCCCCTCTTGTTCCTGCTCTGGACATGTGATGTGCCTGCTCCTCCTTTTCCTTCTGCCATGACTGTTTCCTGTTTACTGAGAACTTCCTAAAGGCAGATACTTATCGGGGGAACCAGCCCCCAATATTTCAACTTAGGTTCTTTTCTATTTTACCTAGGTGTCAGCTGGTCTGAGAAGTAAAGGGAAAGAGTACAAAAGAGAGAAATTTTAAAGCTGGGTGTCTGGGGGAGACAACACATGTCAGCAGGTTCCGTGATACCCCCTGAGCCGTAAACCAGCAAGTTTTTGTTAGTGATTTTCAAAGGGGAGGGAGCGTACGAATAGGGTGTGGGTCACAGAGGTCATGTGCTTCAAAGGCAATAAAATATCACAAGGCAAATGGGGGCAGAGCAAGATCACAAGGCCAGGGTGAAATTAGAATTACTAATGAGGTTCCATGTCCCGCTGTGCACACATTGTCACTGATAAACATCTTAACAGGAAACAGGGTTCAAGGGCAGAGAACCGGTCTGACTAGAATTCACCAGGCTGGAATTTCCTAATCCTAGCAAGCCTGGGGGCGCTGCAGGAGACCAGGGCGTATTTTATCCCTTATCTTCAAGTGCATAAGACAGACACTCCCAGAGTGGCCATTTTAGAGGCCTCCCCCTGGGAGTGCATTTTTTTCCCAGGGCTGTTCCTTACTGAGAAAAAGAATTCAGCTATATTTCTCTTATTCGCTTTTGCAAGAAGAGAAATATGACTCTGTTCTGCCCGGCCCTGCAGGCAGTCAGACTTTATGGTTATCTCCCTTGTTCCCTGAAAATTGCTGTTATCCTGTTCCTTTTCTAGGTGCCCAGATTTCATATTGTTCAAACACACATGCTCTACAAATAATTTGTGCAGATAATGCAATCATCACAGGATCCTGAGGTGACATATATCCTCAGCTTACGAAGATGATGGGATTAAGAAATTAAAGTAAAGACAGGCATAGGAAATTATAAGAGTATTGATTGGGGAAGTGATAAATGTCCATGAAATCTTCACAATTTATGTTCTTCTGCCGTGGCTTCAGCTGGTCCCTCCGTTCGGGGTCCCTGACTTCCCGCAACAGATACTTCCATGCTTCCTGCACAGCCTGCAGAACCAGGAGCCAATTAAACTTCTTTTCTTGATAAATTACCCAGTATCGAGTATTTCTTTATAATAGTGGGTGAATGGACTAATACACTACCCATGCTTAAAACTAGCTCTAGCTCTACCTCTGGACTTTTTAGTTCCTTGAGCTCCTAACTCTCATTTGGACCCATGAGGTCAATTTATTTTCTATTCTTATAATTTCAAGTTCACTTGGTTTATTACTTATACTCTGGGAATTTGCATATGAAATTGTGAATATGTCAGCATTGTTTTTAACCCTCTTCCCTATTATTCTTTCCTGAGAGGGACTGGGAACCTTCCTTACTGTTGTTTGTTTATGCTATGTGGTGTTTGTTTTGGCCCTGACACTGAAGCTGAACTAAGATTGTGTGAGGGCTGCATGGAGGCACTCTGCCCAAGGGTGGGTGCTCCCTGGGCTAGATTGGGCAACATGGTCATCACAAAGTCATCTATCTGGGTTGCCATGATGCAGGAACACCACAAAAGCAGCATCCAGGAAACTAAGCCATGGCCAGGAGCTGGAAGTTAGCCGATCACCAGATGAAAGTAGAAAAGCAAGCCAGAGGGTGAAATGATGAGCAGGCAAGGTTGAAAATGAGGCCTTTGAGGCCTGGAGCAGAGCATAAGCAAGTAGGAGTTAAGATTACTTAACTCTGAACACCCAGTAGGTGTTCTATACTAGAGTAGATACTTGAAGGGGGCCCACTGAGATAGGCAAGGGTATAGTGCATGTTTGAGTTTGTCTCTATTCCACACTTGAATATCATTCAACGTTGTCCTGAACACATCATCATTCTGCCAAGTATGTTAGTCCAATATTTACAAGACAAACTCTATCCTTTCCTAAGCCATTTATTTTTGCATAGTGTACTATGGTTCAGAAGACTAAATCCAGTTCTTTGAAAGCAACCAGTGTTGCTTACCTGGAAAACATTCCCCAAGAGGGCAACTGGAACTGTGTTGGGGCATTTTTTGGTTGTCACAATGACTGGGGTGTGTTAACTGGCATTTCGTGGGCAGCAGGCAGGGCTGTACTTTTGGCCTACAAAATAAAATATTGTCCCTCCCAAAATAAAGGCAGTGCCCACTCTTGACTGAAAAACTCTGGGTATGCTCTAGAAAATTAACTTCCACTGTCTACTTCATAAAGGTGCCTTGACTTTCAAAGTCATGAGTTTCAGTGGAAGAAGAGCTGAAAACACTACTTCTGCCCACAACTCAAGTTTGCTTCTCATGTGGATGGCATCTATTTACACTTGAATCACATAAGCCAAGTTTGGAAAACCCTGAAAATGTGTCCATCATGTTTTCTTCACCTCCCAATTGGCCATGCCAAGTGTACTCACAGCCACCTCTACCCCTGCAGAGGGGAGACATCAGTCACCACAATGAGAATCTCCCTTCTAGGGACAGCATGAAGCTTTAGTTGCCCACGGATTATGAAATGTTTGCTTCCATCTATTTTCAAAACTCCAAATCCACCATCTATGGAAAAAGGCGATTCCTAATACATACAGTGGATTAAACCTTTTCCATTTATTCATTTAGTGTTTTATTCTTTCATTTCTTCAATAACATGCATGGAGTAAATGGCTTTTTGTTTGTTTGTTTTTTGTTGTTGTTTTTTGTTTTTTTGAGACGGTCTCACACTGTCGCCTGGGCTGGAGTGCAATGGCGCGATCTTGCTTCTTGGCTCACTGCAACCTCTGCCTCCCAGGTTCATGCGATTCTCCTGCCTCAGCCTCCCGAGTAGCTGGGAAATCTATGTCACTCAAGGCCTTAGTGGGGAAAGGTGCACACCACTATATCTGGGTAATTTTTTGTATTTTTACTAGACAGGGTTTCACTATGTTGGCCAGACTGGTCTTAAACTCCTAACTTCGTGATCTGCCCACCTTGGCCTCCCAAAGTTCTGGGATTACAGGCATGAGCCACTGCGCCCGGCCGAGTAAGTGTTATGTACCAGACATGATGCTAGGTCTTGGGTGCATTCTTTCCTTGTGCCTTGTGTTTTCCATTCACTGGTTTCTTGACATTCTTTGTGATTCTAGCTTCTTAGAGTTATTTTTCTTCCTGCTGCTTTCTGCAGTCATCTTGGCCATTACATCTAGGAACTCTGTCCTTTCTAGGCAGCCAGAATTTAGGAGACTGTCCCCAACGTGCTTTTCTTTCTAGCAAAATAGCTTGCATTTGTAGCATAACTAATCCACAGGAAGGCAAACACGTGTGTGCCCTGCATGTCCCTAAAACAGCTTAATTTCCCCAACATCCTACTCCTTGGGTTTTGGGTTGGGCTGAACTATAGCTCTTCATGGATTTGTTCTGGACCCTGGCCCTATAAATTGTTGTGATATTGGGACTATTAGCCACACTTGTTTACCAGGTCACATTTGTTCTTAAAGAATTCCTGGAAACTGCTTGTCAGCTACAGGCAGCTCTATATCTGCCTCATACTTAAGCATATCTTTTTGGCTAGGTAATTGTGTGTTTGCTTGATACGCAAATTTTACAAACCATTGTTATTTACTATTAAAAAAAATCCCTCACTCTGCTGATAGCAATATTGCCAAGTATTTCCCTTAGTCCACTGAGCTTCTTATGTAAAGCCTATGTTCATTCTCAAAGGCTTCTGGTTCCAAGACTGCTAAATTTCTTTAATTGCCAGAATTTATTAAAAACCTCCTTGTCAAAATAGCATAACAATCAATCATTGTTGGGGAAAAACTTCAACTTATCCAGCCACTTATCTCTTGTCTATTTGGTCTCAAATCTTCCTCCACGTGTTCACATTTTACACTCTTCAAAAAACGCAGAGGTTTGAGGATGCATTGGATTGTTGGCTTTTATGGATGGCAGAGTTAATTTAATTCTGCAATGGAACTCCATGAATTCTGCCCCTATGGGTAGAAGGTGTTCCAGGGCCCACAGGGACCCAACTTCAACAGCAAGGGATCTCATGGTTCAAAAACATGAAATTGGCAAGCGAGAGTACAAGAGTGTACCTTTGTCTATTTTATATATTATATACACAATCAGATCCATCCCAAGCATATGGCCCTTGTGAGGGAAGATGCAGTCATTAAAGGCATTGGCTGAGGTTTGACCTGCTTCAATCTAACTTTCCATGTGCTCATAAAATTGGACTCTGCTCTGAGATAAAAGAATTCTGCTTTCTTCAAAGAGAATGCCCAGTGCTCCTGCTCCACTTTCAGAAGCAGCCTTCTGCTCTGCAGCCTCCCAGATCCGGGCTATAAAGAGTGTTTTTGGTTCTCACTTGAAGCAGCTATATGTGAAAGAAGTAACTTCCTAAGGCAAGTTTAAAACATCCACCCCGGGTCTCTGGAAGAAATCTATGTCTCTCAAGGCCTTAGTGGGGAAAGGTGGAGACATGGTGGGAGGAGGGAGAATTACATGCAGGAGCCAGGAACTAAAAGCAAAGACTAATGGGGAAAAAAGGGAAAGAGAGAGAGACATCAAGCTCCATAAAAAGTAAGATGGAAACTCTTAGAGAGAAGTGGAGAGAGAACTGCTGGAAGCTGCACAAATCAACAAAATAGGGAGACCAAAAAAAAAAAAAAAAAAAAAAAAAGCACTAAACAGTAAAAAGGAGTAGGAACTACTTTTTTTTTTTTTTGAGACGGAGTCTCACTCTGTCACCAGGCTGGAGTGCAGTGGCATGATCTTGGCTCACCTCCTGGGTTCAAGTGATTCTCCTGCCTCAGCCTCCCGAGTAGTTGGGACAACAGGCAGGTGCCACCGTGCCCAGCTAATTTTTATATTTTTATTAGAGATGGGGTTTCACCATGTTGGCCAGGATGGTATTGGTCTCTTGACCTCATGATCCGCCCTCCTCGGCCTCCCAAAGTACTGGGATTACAGGAGTGAGCCACCACGCCTGGCCAGAAACTACTTTTTCTGGTGTCCCCTGATGTGTGAATCTTCACTACAAGTAATTGTGCAGTTGATTACTGATTCTAAGGAGTGTCACAGTTTATTTATTTATTTATTGCTTACATATATTTTCTTGAACATCTGAATTTTCAGAATTCTCCTCTCACTGTGGGCATTAAGTGGCTAAATCTTGCTCTGAAATTCACAAAACAAGGTGGAGGCACTCTAATTTCTGATTCATACCAATGGCCTTGAAAGCCCCTAACACAAGGCCTTGAAAATGCAGGTGACCCGTTTATTAACTGTGTTCTGAATAAATGAACTAAGAAAGTGATATCAATGTCATTTCCAGAGATGATAAAGTGAAAACACCCTTGCGTACCCTGCAATCATATAGCCTGGTTTAATGTTTTGCTGGTGATTCTCACAAATAAGTGACATGGGCAGAATAGATATATAAAATCTTAAAACAATTTCTGGACTCGAGAATCATTGTCTTTGGATCTATACACATAACTGAACATGCTTTCAGTGGTCTCTTTTGAGTCTGGTTCTTGATAAACCTGTGAGGTCCCTGAACTAACAGTGGATACTCTCTTCCTCTGGACACCTGAACACGAGAGTCAAGTTTCTGCTACTTGCAGACAAAAGCTTCTTCACTGGGGTGACATACTGAATTATTCGGCCCAAAATTCATAGGTTGAAGTCCTAATTCCCAATGTGGCTGTATTTGCAGATAAAGCCTTTAAAGAGGTAATTAAAATTAAATGAGGTCATAAGGCTGGGTCCTAATCCAATAGCAGTGGTGTCCTTATAAGAAGAGGAAGAGAGCCAAGGATGTGCACACACATAAAAAAGGTCATGTGAGGTCAGGGAGAAGGGGGTCATTTGCAAGCCAAGGGGAGAGGCATCAGGAGAAACCAAACCTATTGACACTTTGATCTTGGATTTCCAGCTTCCAGAACTGTGAAGAAATGAGCTTCACTGTTTTAAGCCATTCAGTATATGGTGTTTCATTATGGCAGATGTAGCCGACTGATACCACTGGTAACCCCACCTTCGTGACTTTTTTGCCTCTGTTGGAGTTACAGGGGCTTGACCTCCACTTTAGGCTGTTGGCATTAGACTTTCTGCATATGAATGAACTGAGATTCATGACACAAGGGAGAAACCAGGGCCTGGCCCCTGGCTAAAGACTAGGTGCTCCATATATGCTTATAGACTACACAGAGAAGAAACTAGTGGGGAGGACTTCATAAAGGGGCCTCTGGAGCTTCTGAAGAAGCAACCTCATATCTCGATCCAAAGAATAAAGCAAAATTTCAAGGAAGGATGGGAAGTAAGAGAGGTGAAGCAGTAAGGGAGAGTAGAGGTGTCTCAGAGGTCGTGACGAAAGTGGGTGGAAAACTTCGGAGGTTTTTGCCATGAGTGGGTGAGCTAGCTAGTGCCCAGAAAGAAAAGGCAGTGGAGCTTGGGGACAAGGAATCCTGGTGGCTGGTCTATACAGGGATCCTGGAGTCTAAAATCATTGTTACTGTGAAACCACAGGCTTGGCATGGGATGACTTGAGTGTGAATCACTCAAAGGAGGGAGCAAGGGTTACACTCATCTCTGCCAGCACAGAAGCTTCAATTTTCTCTGTGCAAGGGCCTGCTTAGTAAAAAGCCACTCGGCAACCCTCCATGTAGCTTCTCATTTCCCCATGCCCGTCTTTGGGCATAGTGATGATGGACAGCAAGGGGGCCAGAGTGGCCCAAACACTGGAGAAAGGACCATATTCTACGCCATCATAACCACCCTGTTCCTGACCCCAGGGTAAAAACATTAGCAACCAAGGTAGAGAGAGGCTTTAGTTATCATCAGGTCTGTCTTCTTCCCCCATTTTTTCTCTGGCTTACCCTAAGTCATCCCATGGAAGAGGCCTGCCCAGGATTTCACACTTCATCTTTCATATAAAATAAATCTAGCTTCATCCTTTAAGGAGTTACACCCACCAGTTTACTGTCCTTCCACTTTCCATCATTGTTCAAATTCTCTATTTGCTCCTTTTTGGAATCCTTCTGGTTGCCCCAGCCATGACTACTGACTGCCCTTACTGCCAAATGCAGCCTTCATGGGCAATCTGTGTTGCTCACCTACTTGGAGGAGTTTCTGGGTGGAAGGTCAGCCACCTATTTTCTCCACACCAGGAGAGGTTCCAGCTCTGAAGTCATTTTCCTTATGCCACCAACTCACCCGGCTTGCTTTGCAAACACTGGCTGCCCTATTTCATGGCATTGAAATGTCATGAGCCATACCTTGTGCCCTTCAAAGCTGGCTTCTGATGCTCTCTGCATTTGATGCCTTATCTGTAGAAGCTTCACATGCCCTTGGCATTGTTGCACCATGGCTGAAAACAATGTCTTGATATTCCAGAATACTTTGTGTCTCCTGTGACTAAACACAGATAAGATTGTCTAATTCTAGCATCATAAGGAAGGACGAAAGAACATAATTTAATAAGAAATGGGTTTGTTAGAAAGAAAGGCCTGTTAACACAAGAAGCACAGTCTTGTGTTAAAATGGAGGTAGGCTGGGCACGGTGGCTCACACCAGCACTTTGGGAGGCCAAGATGGGCAGATCACAAGGTCAGGAGATCGAGACCGTCCTGGCTAAAAGGTGAAACCCTGTCTCTACTAAAAATACAAAAAAATTAGTTGGGCATGGTGGTGGGCACCTGTAGTCCCAGCTACTTGGGAGGCTGAGGCAGGAGAATGGTGTGAACCTGGGAGGCGGAGCTTACAGTGAGCCAAGATTGTGCTACTGCACTCCAGCCTGGGTGACAGAGTGAGACTCTGTCTCAAAAAAAAAAAAAAACCACAAAACAAACAAACAAACAAACAAAAAAATGGAGATGGTGGAGAATTTGAGAAGGCTTTCTGGAACCACAGAATTTGCTGTAGTTTCTTAACATCTGAAAGAATAGCTTTAAATAAAGATAAAAATTGCCACATTAGGGGAGAAATTCTATATATATAGCAGTTTTAAAATATGCATTTGTTTGCACACACAAGTATGAAACCTCTTGGGTTCTTCTTCCTGCAATTGCTTTCTATTTCACTCTAACTCAACAGCTGTAAATGGCTTTGCTAAATCGTGCTAGTACATTTCCATTAACATTAGCAAAACTTATGTCAACTGCACTGACAACAACTGTCAGCCTTGAAAGACCCTAATCTTCTCTTGCACAGAGAACACACATCTGTGTCACACCTACGGTTTCTCATACATCATGGAACCATTTGTCTATCTCGTTTCCACTTTGTTGTCCTCTGGACTCAGAAGGCTCCTTGCTCATCAATCAGTTTTAGTGTCAACAGGGTGTATTCTGACTCCTTATAGGCTCCCCTGGTTACTCTCTCCTCTGGCACAGCTGGCTTTTTATATCAGTGAATGAGGTTTTCCTTGCAGAGCAGCTACATTTGTGTGCTGCGAAGATAGATGATAAATTGGTTTTGAAACTGCACCATACTGCATAACTTCAGGATAATGTCCATTATTCCATCAACGGAATATTTTTTCCTCCTGAAGCACATGCAAAGGGCTTATCACTCCCGGGCATCAAGAATCATTACCCCAGGTTGGCAGTTTTTCTGCAAGTCACATGGCACAGAGTCTGTTTTATAGACCGGCTGGGCCATCTCTACATTTGACCCAGCTGAGACCCAGCCCCCACACTATTTGTAGATGAAGAATCAGCGATTTTTATTTCTGATGTATCTATTATGGACCAATACTTTTATAAAATACAAAATAAAGTGCTTGGATGCTGTGGCAATGTCAGTAGCACATACAAGTTTGTAAGCGCTTGTTCTAATGTTCTGTACTTATTCAGAGAAGTGATGCAGTTAACTCATGGGCCAGGCCAGGTCCATGGACCACACTGTGAGTAGCATTCAGTCTTGGCCTGTGAGTCACACTATTCTAACACTCATCCTGTAAAAACTGCAATGTGATGCAAGATGTGCTCTCTCCTGTTTCCTAGAGCAGAATAGTTTTAGATCAACAAGGGAGGAAACAATTTAAACTTGTTTCTTGAAGAACAGGTGCTGAAAGCATCTGTCTTTGCTGGAACCCTGAGTCACTGTGATCAAAGTGTGATGATGTACAGCACTCAGGTGAGAAAAAGAAAACAAACTAACCCACAGGGTAGGAAACAAATCCACTAAATGACTGCTCAAAATTGGAAAAGGGAATCACAACTGAAAGTATGGGTAAGTTAGAAAAAATGGAAACATTTTATTTTAAAATTCATTCATTCATTCATCTATCCATCTATTGTCAAATATTTGGGTACCTACTCCTGTCTGGGTGTTGGACATATAACAATAAATGAAACTGATAAAGGTGATGCTTTCGTGGACTTTATGTAGAGAGCCTGAAGATGGTTACTAGAAAAAATGGGCATTGAAGATTTTAAAAGGCAGATTTTCTCCAGAAAAGCCTCCTTTATGGCTGTCTAGTAGAATAAAAGAACTAATCCCATCAAAATTGGAAAATATTGCTTGATGAAAGAGATTAAGAAAGAGCATAAGCCTGCACTTGTCAGTTACAAATCAATACTAATTAGGAAAAAACAATTTAAGGAGACCCATTACTACAATGGACTCAAAAGCCAAGAGTAAAAGTTTCTACACAAAAAACAGGAAAATGACTACAGAACCAGAAGGGCCACTTAATAACCATGTTACAAAAGATGGTTTGAGACCAAAGAGAAGCATAGAGAGGCTCAATAACATCTCGTTTGGATTTCCGTATTGATGAAATTCACAGCTCTACATTTTCTTTTGAAGCTAATCGGGCAAAAATATTAGAAAAATAGTTAAGATCATAGGCTGTTCTAAAACTAAAAACCTGGGTATGAAAATAAATTCTTAGGCTCCTAAATTACCCACCCAAGAGTTGAGACATAACTGAAGGACGACATTATGAAATTTTTAGCCATCAAGTATAATATGCAGGAATCAATAGCCCCTGGGCACTCACTGATTAGCTGAGGAGTGGCAAATTGTCAGAGGGACTTCCATTTATAAGGTCTCCAAAGGATGCCCAGGAACTGCAGTGAGAGAATCTCCCTTCCACAGCTGGCCAGGTAGTGGAGAAAATAACAGAGAAACAGAGAAACCTCAAGGAAGCACCATGATTTAGAGGGGAGAATGTGTCTGACCTGTTTGTTAGATGTCATTAAGGCATAAAATTCTAACTATCCTTTTTAAGGTTCAAAGAGGGTCTTCTCATACCTGATGAATACAGACTTATGTCAGCCAATCTTTTTTTGAGATAGAGTAGTGAACTCTTTGTTACATCAGGGTATTGGAGACTAACTAGAATGTAAGTTCCATGAGAGCAGAGATTTTTGTCTGACTTGTTGCCAGGGGCTGTATCTCCAGCACCTAGAACAGAACTTTGCATATATTAAGTACTGAACTAGTATTTGTTGAATAAATTAAACAGGCCTAAGGAGAGTCAAGACTCATACTTCAGCCAAGAAATAGAGGTCCAGCAAAGTCAGCAAGAACAATAGGTGGAAACTTGTCCGGAGGAGGCAGGTAGGTTAGGAAGCAGTAGGTGGGTTCCATAGATTTAAGTAGGTAGGAACCAGAGTGCAAAAGAGTTGAGAGTCAGCTAGGATTTCAGCCCTCTGACCTTAACACACACATCTTAAGCTTTACATTGTTGGGTCCTGCCCATAGGTATGGACAGTTTGGCTCAAAGGGCTTGAATGTTCCTGGAGCAGGTTGTATGTCTCAGATGAGATCTGTCTCTGCATGGGGCAGAAGCAGAAATATTTGCCTTGACTTATACACATGGAACAAGTAATTATACACAGGTAATCCCTCATGAGGCAGAGCTAAAACATACAGTTCTAGACACAGTTCTAGAAAAAATAAAAACATAAATAAAACCAGTTTATCACCAGAATTCATTATTTAAGGGAAGTTAAGGGTACCAGTTGTATCTCAGGGAGGGCCATGAGGTGACAACATTATGTTCTGCAATTAAGCATCCCTGGATGATACTCTAAGAGAAATAATACTGGTTTGGATGGGCCACTGAAATAAGCTAGGGTATAGTAAGTAGCATTTCCTGACTGCAGATGTAAGCTGTTTTAGAGGCAACACATAGTGAAGGAGGAATAAAATGGCAGTAACAATAGTAACCCATCAGTCAGCAGTGAAATGGAAGCCTGCCCTGTCCTGAGACTGTGAAAATTGAACAATGATTTGTTGCTTGCCTTCATGCCTCATTTACATTATTTCGTTTGATTCTCACAATAATCCTAATAGTGGATATCATTATATTTCAAAAATGAGAAAACCAGCTAAAAAGTGACACAGCTGGGGTTAAAGTCGATGTTTGCATCACACCAAAACCACTGGCTTTTCCACTATACTTCATTGTAATCGCTAATCAAACTGTTGAAGCCAAAGACAAAGGGAGACTCTTGCAAGCAACTAGAGAGAAGTACAAGAGATTCTTAATAAGACTTAGAGCTGACTCCTCATCAGAAACCATGAAAGCCAGAAAGCAGTGGAATGCTAATTCAAAGTGCTGAAAGATGAAAAACTGTCAATAAAAAATTCTATACCCAGCAAAACTGTCCTTCAAAAATGATCAAGAAATTAAGACATCTCCACATAAACAAAATCTGAGAGAGTTTGCACTACTAGATGTGCCCTACAAGAAATGTTACAGGGAGGCCTTTAGGCTGAAATGAAGGGACACCAGAAGTTTAATCCACATGAAGAAATTAAGAACACTGGTAAAGGTAAATAATTACATAACAAATTATACAAGACAATATTAATGTATTCTTTTGGTTGTAAGTCCTCTTTTTCCTATCTGATCTAAATGTCAGCTACATAAAGCAATAAATATAAATGTATGTTTATGAGAACATATGCACAAAGATGTGATCTGTAACAATAGTAACATAAAGTGAAGTATGGAGCTGCACAGCAGCAAAGTATTAGTGTGTAAATTTTTGAAACACAAAAACTGCCAAAACTTATTAAGGAAGAAATAGGAAATCTAGATTTTTTAAAAAAAGAAAACTCAGGACAAGATTTCTTCACTGGTGAATTCTACCAAATATTTAAAAAAGAATTAACAACAGACATTTAAAAATACTTCAATAGAAGAGGAGAGAACACTTCCTAACTTAGTCTAGGAGACCAGTATTACAACAATTCCAAGCAAGACAAATACGTCACATGAAAAGAAAACTACAGACTATGAATATAGATGCAAAAATCCTCAACAAAATACTTGCAAACAATCCAACAGTATGTTAAAAAGATTATACACCATGGCCAAGTGGGATTTATCCTAGGGATGCTTGGTTGTTTCAACATATGAAAATCAATCAATGAAACACACCATATTAATAGAATAAAGGGGCAAAATCATAATCAACTTAGAGAAAGCATTAGAGAAAAATTCATCCCTTTCATGATTTAAAAAAGCACACATAGAAAACTACTGAAAGTAGAAGGAAACTTCCTCAATATGATAAAAGGCATCTATGAAAAACCCACAGTTGGCATCACACCCAGTCGTGAAAGACTGAAAAGAAAACTTTCCCCCTAAGGTCATGAGCAATCAAGATTGTCAGCTCTTGCCAATTTCTATCAAAATTTTAGCTGCCTTTTTTTCTTTTTTTTTGCAGAAATTGACAAACTGATCCTAAAATTCATATGGAAATTTGAAGGATTCAGAATAGCAAAAACAATCTTGAAATAGAATAAAATTGGATTACTTACAATTCATGATTTTAAAACTTACTACAAGACTACAATAATCAAGATGATGTGGTACTGGCATAAGGATGAGCAAATAAATCAATGGAATAGAATTGAGGGTCCAGAAATAAACCCTCACACTATGGTCAATTGATTTTCAATAAGACTGCCAAGACAATTCAATAGGGAAATAATAGTCTTTTCAACAAGGGTTGCTGGGACAACTGGATATCCACATGCAAAAGAATAAGTGTTGATCCCTACTTAACAACATATACAAAAGTGAACTAAAAATAAATCACAGACCTAAATATAAGAGACAAAACTATAAAGCTATTTGAAGGGGTGTAAATCTCTGTGAACTTGGGTTAGGAAATAATTTCTTAAATATGACATCAAAAGCACAAGCGCCAGGCACTGTGGCTCACGCCTGTAATCCCAGCACTTTGGGAGGCCCAGGCAGGTGGATCACCTGAGGTCAGGAGTTCGAGACCAGCCTGGCCAACATGGTGAAACCCCATCTCTACTAAAAATACAAAAATTAGCCAGGCGTGGTGGCACACGCCTGTGGTCCCAGCTACTAGGGAGGCTGAGGCAGGAGAATCACTCGAACTCGGGAAACAGAAGTTGCAGTGAGCCGAGATTGCACCACTGCACTCCAGCCTCGGTGACAGGGCGAGACTCCAAAAAAATAAAAAATAAAAAACAAAATAAAAAAAAATCACAAGCAACAAAATGAAAAAATAGATAAGTTATAGTTTTTAAAATTAAAACTTTGGTACATCAAAAGACACTATCAAGAGAGTGAAAAGACAACCCACAGAATGGGAGAAATGTTTGCAAATTCTATATCTGATAAAGGTTTAGCATCTAGAATAAATATTTTTAAAAAGCTCTTACAACTCAACAAAAACAACCCAATTCAAAAGAGATGAATAGACATCTTTCTTTTTTTTTTTTGACATCTTTCTAAAGATAATACAAATGACTAATAAGCACATGAAAAAATGCTCAACATCATTAGTCATTAGGGAAATGCAAATCAAAACAACAATGAGATACCACTTAATACCCCCTAGGATGGCTAGAATTTATTTAAAAAGGAAAAATAACAAGTGCTGGTGAGAATGTGGAGAAACCGGAACCCTCAAACATTGTTGGTAGGAATGGAAAACATTGTTGGTGCAGCTGCTGATGAAAACAATTTGGCAGTTCCTCAAAAAGTTAAGCATAGAATTACCACATGACTCAGCAATTCCATTTCTAGGTATATATACAACAGAATTGAAAATATATGTTTATAAAAAAGTTATACACAGATATTCATAATAGCCCCAAAGTGGAAAATAACCCTTCAACTGATGACCTGAAATGAAATATTGTAATGGAATATTATTCCATTATCTGTTCCATACAATGGAATATTATTCAGCCATAAAAAAGATGAAGTCCTAATGAACGTTATAACATGGATGAACCTTGAAAGCATGCCAGATGAAAGAAGGCAGAACAAAAAGCCACAGATTGTATGATTCTATTTATATGAAGCATCCCAAAGAGGCAAATTTATAGAGACAGAAAGTAGACTACTGGTTGTCATGGGTTGAGAGGGAGAAATTCAGCGGTATGGGGTTTCTTGATAAGGCGATGGAAATATTCTGGAATTAGATAGTGGCGATGTTTGCACAAGATTGTAAATATACTAAAAACCAGCTGGGTGTGTTGATGCAAGCCTGCAGTCCCAGCTACTTGGGAGGCTCAGGTGGGAGGATCACTTGAGCCCAGGTGTTTGAGGCTGCAGTGATCTATGAGTGTGCCACTGGACTCCAGCCTGGGCAGGAGTGAGGACCCATCTCTTAAAAAAATCACTTTACTAAATTAAACACTTAAAATTATTAAAATGATAAGTTTTATGTTATGGAAATTTCATCTCAATTAAAAAATTTTAATGCAACACTTTGCATTGAACTTGATGGATTATAGGCAAATTTGAATATTCAGGTCTTCTGGCTGCTGCTGGAGAATGGATTGCTGAGGGTGGCTCTTTTAGTTTATCTTAAGATCAGAATTTAAAATAAATACAATGATGAGGCCAAGTTAGATTATATTTGACTGTATAGCAACAGTCATAAATAATAATTTTAGATTTTTTTTTTGGGTGAAGGGGCCCATGAAGGCAAAAGTGCCTGGAGACCACTGCAGTCATAATGTGGCTCTGCCTCCATGAGCAGAGGTAAAGTGATGTAGATGCATTCGAGAGATGTCTAGACGATAAAAACTGATAGGTTTGGTGTTGGATGTGGGGATTACACAGCTGGGTGGTGAATGGCGGTGTCTGCTGCTGAGATGGGAAGAATCGGGAGAAGACTGAATTTGGGGAACAAGGATGAATTCAGCGTGGCCACGCTTAGTCTGAGGTGTGTCCGTGGAGCTGGAGGATGCAAATGGACAGCTGTGTGCAAACCCTACTCTGGTCAGATTAGCAACTTAGCTCTCCGCAACTGGGACATGAAAATTGCTTTACTGAACAGAAGTTTCTCTTGATATGGCATTCATCATGCTGGAATTATACCTATCCTACATTTATCATAGTAATCTAAGGTCTGGGAGCTGTTTGGAGATATCTGAAGAAGCATCATTCTTTTGCTGAAATGTGCAAACTCTACCAGTTCTGATTATATTTTGCAAGATGTGGGAAAAAAAAATGTTGAATTAAAAATTTTTTTAAAAAGAAAGAGAAGAAAAACAAAAACAGTTATTCACCCAGCTCCTTTTTGCACATTTAGGCAGATAAATACCATGAATACTGAAGCATAAACAACAAATTATATTAAACAAGCCATGCAACGTACATCTCCATTGGAAACACATTAGAAAATGAAACTCAACAGCTGCCAAATGTACGAAATGATCAGATCAGGAGGAAGTGAATGTCTTTTTGAAGCTCTCCAAAAGGGTTTTACAACTGAAGCATTAAAAAAAAAAAAGAGATAATATGCATTTGACAGTGACCTTAGAAACATCTTAAATATCTTTTGACATCTTCAGTTCATGTTTCAGAAAAACCTTTGTTTCTTCAATTATATCTGATAATGTGGTACATTTTGTAAATTACAGAGAAACCATGGCTTTTGCAAAACGCTAATGTATAGGAAAGATATGGCACCCAATTTAGTCATTTTTGTAATAAAATAAAACCTGACCCAACATGTCGTAATAAAAGAGCCGCTGAAGTAGACCAGATTAATCTGTCCCTGAGAAATGCGCGACTCATCTTTTTCCTGAAGCATCAGCAGAAGTGTGGTTTTCTTTTGTAAAATTAACTCCACGTTAAGAGTCTTTTATCTTTAAATTTCTTCCTGGCAATTATTAATTTGGGAGATCAACCAAAGCCATAAAAATCTCCATGCATTTAGATCTAACCATCGCTTTTATTCCTTTTGACTCTGATGCCTGGGGTAATGGTCAAGCCAAAAACAATTAAGCAGAATGTAGGTCAGTTCACCAGGTGATAAATTTACCCATCCTTTGGATCCTCACTGAAATTTCTGAGGCTAACACAATGGCAGGTACTATTTTGAGCATAGATGAAAGAAAAGGATCTTCAAAGAACGTGACTGCAGAATGCCCGGCGTGTAGCGAGCACATGCTAGAGAGGCCTGCAGCAAGGGGCGCTCAGCTTCAAGAGAAGCCTGCTGTCCCAGAAGCAGCTGGGAAACTCAGAGGCTCCATCTGCCAACATGGCTCTTTTTAAAAGCAGAAGGAGAGAATGCGTAGTGGAAAAGACTGACTGATTTTTGAGTTTGATTGTTTTGTGGAGAGCATTGGACTGGGAGTCAAGGGCTAGATTCCAGACCCCTCCAGGCCCCTAAGCTGCTGTGTGTATATAGCAAGCATTTTGCCTCTCTGGGCCTCAGTTTCCCTCATGTGTATATGAGGGTGTTAGTTGATCTTTCAGGTACACTTCATAGGCATCCATGAAAATCCTGATGGTCTAAGAATCTGCAATACTTTCTATTAGACGTTTATTTTTTTCAGTAGGATAGCAGGCAGAATAATGGCCTCCCAAATATGTTCCCCTCCTAGTATCTGGAACCTGTGAATATGTTTCCTTACATGGCAGAAGGACTTTGCAGTTATAATTAAGGATCTTGAGATGGAGAGATGACTCTGAATTATCCTAGCGGGGGCAGTGTAATTGCAGGGCTCCTTAAAAGAGGGAAGCAAGAGTGTCAGGGTTAGAGAGAGAGAAGAGATCTGAAGACGCTGAGCTGCTAGCTTTGGAGATAGAAGCCAACACATGCAGCTGGCCTCTGGAAGCTGGAAAAGGTAGGAAATGGATTCGCCCCTAGAGCCTGCAGAAGGCAGTTCTGTCACCCCATTCGAGACTTCTGACTTCTAGAATGGTAAAGTAAGAAATGTGTGTTGTTATAAGCCTCTTAGTTCGTGGTAATTTGTTACAGCAGCACTAAAAAACAGATACACCTAGCCTGCAAGAACTTGAGTTTCTGTATCTTCCTTTCTGGTAGTGTGGTTAAGTAGTGCAGTAGCAGCTTGGCCTGCTAGAGTCCATCCATCCTTAAGGAAAGGTTGTTTGTTTGCAGGAGAGATCAGAAACCCACCTGAGAGGATGAGCAATGGGCAATGGAGGGGCATGAAACTCTCAGCCAAAGAAGACATCTTTTTGTTTACCTAAAGCCAGGGAAGTCTATGAAGGTCCCTTCTCTGCACAAACAGGGGCCCTTAAGTGGGTGATTTGCACTGAAGGCTGACACAGTGAAGGTAGCTCCATCAACAGTCCTACCTTGGTCAGGTTTGTATAGGATCAATTGGAACAGGAAGAGCAAGAGCAGTAGAAAGGGAACTGCAAACTTGGTGTGGCTGCCACAGGAAACATTCCCATTCGGGGATGAAATGCAGAAATTGTAGACAGACAGAGAAACAGGCAGAGACTATACCTGGTTCACGTATCAGTGTCAGAAAAGGTCTGTTCTGGCAGGCGCAGAGTGCATACTGAGATGGCCAACACAAATGGGGAGGAACAGTACAAGGAAATACAAGAAAATGGACCCGACAGGAGAGACATAATAACCTAGTACTACTCACTAAATGGCTGCAATAATGCTTTCATGAGAAGAGATCAATGGTTAACACCTGGAAGTATTTTAGTTTTATCACTGTAGTCATTATTTTATAGGTTCATTATATTTAGACATGGAATGCTTCGGTTAACCTCCAGTGCAGTTCATTTAGAAGTGCGTGTGCTCTGATCCTTTCCACTGGCTCAATCTTTTGTATTTATAAAGCTCTGGATCTATTCTGCCCTTTGTTTTGTTTAGTAGAGGCATCTTAACCGGGTAGCCCCCAATAACATGAGTTGTTTTCAAGAAAATGCCCTAATTAGGCAGATGAGGTGAAATGACACTCACCTAAGGGATCAAGACTCTTTTTCTTGTCAGGCTAGAAAGTTTAGCCAAGGCTATTTCCAAGGCTGCGTAGAACACTGGGCTGTGTGCAGAAAGCGGGGAGGCTGGGGAGAAGTGGCTGGCAGCGTGTGGGGAGGCATGTTGCTACAGAGCGGCAGCAATTGAAGCAAAATCCGAAGTGACTACCAGGTTCTAGCAAGGAAAACAGTCCGGTACTGGGTTGTTATCCACGTGGGCCAGGCAAAGACAGGGCATCAAATGAAATGGGGCAGAAAGCAGACAGAAAGAGGAGGGTCTTGAAGTACCCTGCAGCAGCCACACCAAGTTGGCAGTTGTATTTCTGTTGCTCTTTCTCTTCCTGTTCCAATTGATGCTGTACAAATCTGACCAAGGTTAGGATTGAAGACGGAGCTACCTTCACTGTGTCAGCCTTAAATGCAAAGTCAGGCTGCAATGTTGGAGAGTGAACCTTGCCCGTGGCCTTTAATTTGGTTCTAGTGTTGTGGTTGTGGGCAGGTTGGGAATACTAAGAGGGCTCGGGGAAGGGACAAACAATTTTTTAGTTCAGTGTACCAACGCATGCAGTGATCACAGAACAGGTGTTCAGTAGTAACTTGTTGATGGATAATACACCTGAGTAACAGAAAGCCAGCTTAGGGTGTGCCCATGTTCATTGAGCTGGTTTGAGACACCAGGGCAGAGGCCCGAGGAAGATCTCTAGCTAAGGATTTCTTGAGGCCCACCTGGCCTAATGCACTAAATGATTAAACAGTCCTGTGTACCAGCTGTGGCTGTCAAAGAAACATTTAGTGGTGTTGCCCTGGAACTGTCAAGGCTGATGGCACTCACAAATCTTCCCAAGAAAGTATCCCAACAACTCTTGTTCTGGCAAAGAAGACTCCACTATTTCCTGCATAGCCACAGTGTCCAGAATAACATGCCCCCAGGGAAGAAGGGCCCACCAAGAGAACTGAGATTGCTCACCCACCCATGCTTTGGACAGACAGACAGGAGGTGTTCATCTATTGAAGGCAACACTTCGCAGAGTGTATCGGAGGGAAGCAAAGCTTTCTGGAGAAATCAGTTGGTATTTAGTCAACATTTGAAAGTGCTTAGTAAAAGGGCTTAAGCAAAGACTAAAATTTGTTAGTAAGAAGAGCCTTGATTCAAGGAGGCATTCCAGAGCAGACTACGTGCTTACACGGGACAAGCAGTGTGTTTGGGATTATTTACGTCGCCATCAGATGTTTGCAGGACATCACTGAAATGATCGGAAAAGGAATGTCAGAGTCTACCCTAAATTGCTTAGATTCTTCTATTGTATGTAAACATGCATAGTAAATTCCATTGTTCTTACTGCTTAAGTCTTTGTTAATTGAGTCTTTTTGTTGGTTTCATGAAGTGCTGAGTAAAAGTACTCTTTCTGGTATTGATAAATATAGGCTCCTGAACTGTCGGTGCTGGGGACTCTCAGATTCACTATCCTACTCTTCAGGTGGATGCTGCATTCTCAGAGAGGCACTGTCATACGGTGCCATAGCACAAAAGCTTGGCAGAGAACTTGGATCCATGGTTGTCCCTCCCTCTTCACAGCTTTGTAATGCTGGGCAGTGCCTTTGCTTCTCCACACTTCAGTTTTCTCATTCTTAAAAGGGGAGCTGATATAGTACCTCCCTCTGGGATGGCAGTGAGGAAAAGCTTAGTAGATGCATACAAAATGCCAAGGAAAGTAAGTGTCCAGCTTAAAAGAGGCGCTCACTGTTTCTTCGTTATCCTTAATGACTAGTCTGAACATGGATTGTTTCTGCCTTAGTGTTCCATGTGATAATCAGGTCACCATAAGAAGTTGTGAGTTCAGGCTGGGTGCGATGGTTCACGTTTGTAATCCCAGCACTTTGGGAGGCTGAGGCAGGTGGATCACCTGAGGTCAGGAGTTCAAGACCAGCCTGGCCAACACGGTGAAACCGGCTGTGGTGGCGGACACCTGTAATCCCGGTTACTTGGGAGGCTGAGACAGGAGAATCGCTTGAACCCAGGAGGCGGAGGTTGTAGTGAGCCGAGATCGCACCACTGCACTCCAGCCTGGCCAGTAAGAGTGAAACTCTGTCTAACAACAACAACAACAACAACAACAACAACAGCAACAAAGTTGTTGTGAGTTCAGAATCCTACTCCAGAGTGGTTGCTTTGTGGAAGAGTTGAGCAAGACAATGGAGCCATAACTACCAGATACTCAGTAAGCCTTAAGCACCTGTCCCTTTGCTTTCATGGCTTGGCAGCTTTCAGCAAGTTCTCTGGCAAAAGCTGGCCCTATTTTGTAGGAGAGACTTAAACTACCTCCTCATTCTCTGCAGAGCCAGAGCATACCCTGGGGTCTGTGGAGTGATTAAATATGCAAAATTCAGGAAGGAAAATAATTCTTTTCTTTTTCACCATTGCGAAGGTACAGCAGGTGACTTCCCAAACGCAAAAGGGAGCTGATGTCCACCCTTCGCCCCTGCTGACAATATCAACAATCCTCAGGAGTACAGTGTTCACCTCCCAAGGAAGATGCTGTCCTTTGCAGACCAACGGAGCCCACCGGCTGTGAGGATAGGACACTCCCAAGCTGCGGACAGCGTCCAGCGCTCGGTGACGGGCAGAACACTTAGCTTTCCATCCACCAACCCTGATCTTGTCTCAAACAGGCCTTGTCCTGCTCTTGCAGAGCTGGATGCTGACTTCCTCTTCAGTGGCCCTCCAGGAGTGCCTTGTTCGTGTCCCTCTCCCTCCTGGCAGTGGAGTCCCAAGTGTACTCACAGCCAGGTGGGACCACCAGAGGGAAGACAGCAACAGCCTTGGCTGGCAGGAAGGGCCAGCTCTGCTTCCTGGGGAAGACTGTGCCTTCCTTGAGAACTCTTCTGAAAGATGATGCATTCTATCTTCTAGAAAGCAATAGAGCTTAGCCAAAACATGGGAACTTTTCACTTTTTGTCTCCGTGGGGCTAATGGGCTTGAGTGGGAAGAGGCAGATGTGGTGAAGCTCAGCATCAGCCTGGCTGATCCAGGGGGGATCTTGCTGCCCCCAGGACCTGTTCCCTGACTCTCCCCTTTCTCTGCCACTGCCAAACCCACCCCTTTCATTTCAATAACTCCTTAGAGAACTCACCAAGCGGATTCAAAATTCTTACCTCATTCAGCCTGCAGATAATCTTGTGGACATAGAAAGAGAAAAGAATAGTTACTGGATCGATTACACCTCACACTCGTGCTAGGGACATGCACCAGAAAAGAAGAATAGTTAATATGGACCCAGTATTCACTATATGCCAAGCATTGCTCTAAATGCTTCTCAATATTTTTTTTAACTTGCTTCTGTCAACAACCCAATGAAGAAGTGTAAGTATCATTATTCAGCACCACCCTTTCATCTATTTATTTTTTGAGATGGAGTCTTGCTCTTTCATCCAGGCTAGAGTGCAGTGCATGATCTTGGCTCACTGCAAACTTGGCCTCCCGGGTTCAAGAGATTCCCCTGCCTTAGCCTCCCAAGTAGCTGGGATTACAGGCATGTACCACCATGCCTGGCTAATTTTTGTATTTTTAGTAGAGATGGGTTTTCACCATGTTGGGCAGGCTGATCTCAAACTCCTGACCTCAAGTGATCGATCTGCCTTGGCCTCCCAAAGTGCTGGGATTATAGGCGTGAGCCACCATGCCCAGCCCATTATTCCCTTTTTATAGGTGAGAAAACTGAGGCCCTTAGAGTTTGAATCACTTACCCAAGGTGGCTCAGCAAGCAGGTGTCCAAGTATGATTTAAACACAGCTGTCTGATGGCAAGTGTATGCTCTTTGTTATTACAATAATGCATCTCTTACAGGGTTTCAAAGAACCCTTTTTGAACTCAGAGTTTCAAAGAAGTATAAGTTTGTGATATAGGAAATCATTATTCACATGGTACAGATGAACATCTAAGTGTCTTTCAATCATAATCTTGGTTTATGGCTCACTTTCAGTATTGGTTTCAAGTATATCTTCATGTATTCATTCATTTATTTATTTTTATTTAATTAGCAGCTGTAATCTTAGCACCCGGGCTAACACTAGGACCTTGACAATGACTTTTATTGTGTCACCATCCCAGGACAGCCCGTATCTCTTCCACTACCCAAGGAAAAGGCAGCCTTAACCCTGTGTTCCTAATTTTGTTCCTTTGGAGTTTATATAGTTTTATCACATCTGTGTACATTTCTAAAATGTATATTTTTAAATTTGGGGGATTTTTTTCATAATATAAAAAGATACAAAGCTGTAATAAAAGAAAAGGAGAGAAAAAGGACTTTTCCAGGAGGCATTAACTTGAGACAAACACTAGGTAAATCTCAAAGGGAATCTGGTTTCATGGCTACATATTTATAGAATTATTTTTTACTGAAAATTGTTTTTCAAATATTTTAGGAAGCCACTGTGGGAGACTTCAAATGAGTGGGAAGGAAAGCAACTCATGTCTCAGTGAAATTTTTATTAATCAGGAATTACTGTTGAGAATTTGGAAGACCTTATGTAAGATTGAGAGGGGAAAAATGGAAACATTCACATGAGGGCTCCATTAAAAAGTTTGAAAGGGCTTGAAAAGACATGTTAAAATTAATTCAAAAAAGGAGAGAAAAGGTAATTGCCAGATACGGAGGGTTTTTATATGTCCAGGGTGATAAAACAGGCTGGTTATTAACCTGGCAGGTAGAGAGAAAACCCATTGATGGTAATTGGGGAAATTAGTGCTCAGGATGTAATTCTTCCCCTTCCACCATTCTTTGGAGGAAATAAATGCTTTATTGAAGCGATTCCATGAGAATCTTTACAATTTCTTGGAAGAGTTGGTGATTCAAGAGGTTTTTGTGACAGCAAAACAGTTATTTAAATCATTTCCTGAGGAAAGAAGTTTGGAAGAAGATAAGAATAATTAATGCCAGTTTAGCTATTAGTGTGGGAATGATAGGGACTTAAAGAGGTGTTTACCAGCTGCACCCTACTTTATGTGGCTCAAAAAACAGTGTCATATCTTGGCAAACGTGAAAGCTGAGTTTCATGGTGGCAAATAGGAACCACCCCCTTCTGAGTTCAATACCATGATGTGATTCTAGGAATGTTGCAAGAGATAAAATATTGTGTGTCAGGGCTTATGGTAGGAAAAGAACCAAAAACCAAGAAAATAGAACCTGAGTCAACTACGTTTCCCTTCCTGAAAGAATTGTATTGGGAGAGAGAGTTTTTTTTTGTTGTTGTTGTTGTTTTTGAGACAGAGGCTCGCTCTGTTGCCCAGGCTGGAGTGCAGTGGCATGATCTCAGCTTATTACAACCTCTGCCTCCTGGGTTCAAGCGATTCTCCTGCCTCAGACTCCTGAGCAGCTGGGACTACAGGCACTTGCCACTATGCCTGGCTAATTTTTGTATTTTTGGTAGAGACCGGGTTTCACCATGTTAGTCAGGCTGGTCTCGAACTCCTGACCTCAAGTCATCCGCACGCCTCGGCCTCCCAAAGTGCTGGGATTACAGGCATGAGTCACTGTGTCCGGCTGAAATTTGTTTTTACTAATGGTTTGTTGGTCGATGCTTTGAGTCTAACCATTTTGTACTTCGGTGTCCTACTTTAGGAGAGAATCTGAGCTCATGACAGTGAACAGTGGAGAAGCAAAATCATTTTAGTACAGGACTTTAGTAGAGTGAATATGCAATAGTATAAAGCAGACTGAACACATCTGGGAAACAGTAACACAAACCATGGCTGGACTGGATTTATGTGATTTCTTAGGTACATGAAATAAGTAATTGTGACTTCACAAGCTCATTGGGTTAAGTCACAGAGTTTTCACTCTGGACACAGAATGTAGATTATCATGTTTTTTTTTTAACAAATGCTGCCTGAATTATGGGTATTTATAACTTTGCTTAGCTTTTAAAGAGCCCATTCCTAATTTTCTGTTATACAGAAAACAGCTATATGCATATTTGGTATTTTTTTAGTATTAAGTGCATAATGCCAGGTTCTTTTGCATTAAGTACTAGGATGCTTTCCTTTTCATATCAGTCTGCCCTTGTCTAATCTTTGCAGTGGCATAATATTCTTGTGTGTGTGTGTGTGTGTGTGTGTGCGCGTGTGTATGTTTGAGAGTGTGTGTGACATCATGCTTACTCGTAGAGTGATAAATTAGGTGTCACTTTGAAGTAGTCACAGTGTATCGTGTTAGTAGTTTGCATTAAGTTGCCAGTTAATTAAATAACCTGTCTTTTACTGCAAAAAAACTTGAGCCTTATTAAGTTAGAAAATTTACAACCAATAGCATAATCAATAAAACATTAATAAACATGTCACCCCTGACAAACCTTTTGTATTGATTTTCACATTCTTACAAAGCTTGCCCATAGCCTGAAATTTAAAAAAAACCACCACCAGTAAAATGGGTGTAACATTAGCCAAATACAACATTCCATAAGGCACTTTTGAAACTTTTATAGTTGCTATTGGTTCTAATTATCTGGAAGTCTGCTTTCAAAATGGCTTCACCGCTGACAGAGTTTAATTCTGGAGTTCACTAGTGAGAGATAGAACTAATAATAGTAGGATGTCACTGTAACCTTCATTCATAGGTGACTGCAGATTGAGGGAAGAATCGAGGCAATTTTCTTGCTAATCCAAATAACAACCACAGCTTCGGCCTTAGTCGTTTGAATTTTCAGGAGGCTATAATTATTTTCCATCTGAAATATCCAAATGACAGTTTTATGTTTCTACGTCTGCATGTAGAGACATCCATTTTTTGGACTAAGTGTTGGGGAGTTGGGTTTGAAGAGATACTGGGAGTGACTGACAAGTTGTTTCTCCTGCGTGGTCCCTAAGTCAGCCAGTGAGAGCAACAAAGGTATTCCTGAACATGGACGTGAAAAGTCTGCATAGCTCTATGAAAAATTTGTGAGTTTGAGGTTCAGAGATCAAAGGCTGCTTAGGAAGGCTTGAAGAAGGATTCTGTCTTGTGTCTCCCCTTGTACTGTTATTCGAGTAAACGGGGTGCCATGTGGATGTGATGCCTACTTTCCTGCAAGAGGCAGCCCATGGGCGATTAGGCACCTCCCATCCCATGCACACTCAAGAAGCTGCATTGCAGATTCTCTGCTTAGTCCTGACTCTAGAAATGCATCAGAGGGCAGATTGACTCCCTGTGGCAAGTAGTGGAAATGATTTACCCTCCTGGCGGTTCAGTTTCCCATTTAGAAGAAAACCTCTATTTTGTAGGAAAAAAAATCATGTATTTGAAGGATGTACATAACTTGTCTGATGAAACTATACTCCATGAATTCTAAAGTTTGACTCTTTCCAAGTCCCAAACACATTCATTCATTCATGGAATAAAACATGAACCAAGCGCCTGCTGTAGGCCAAATACTGCGCTTACTTTCTGATGCAAAACTTTATATAAATCCTCACCCATATGAAGACCTAAAATGGTTACAAGGAAATACTGGAATTTCAGCACTTTAAAGTCAAGTTGGGATCTTGGTTGGTGGTAACAGCAATCTCTTTGGCTGAGTTGCTAGCAGGCTGCCCATGAGGTCCGGAGGACCATTCAGAGAGACATGGTTGTCTCTTTGTATGAGTCATCTTCAGAGGGTGCCCTTAACGAAGGCCATCCTGAATGATAATCCGCTCTACACCTAAGATCAATACTCTCCTGTGCTCTTTGTGGAATAGTTATTTGTCATTTGAATGTAAAGTGACTACCTGGAGAAAGGAAAAATGAACTGAATTTTGTGTGAGCTGTGGGCTCACTTTTACTAAATATTAATATACTTAATATTTATCTAGAGAGGATTCCTTTAGGATTTTCTGATGCTTCCCTCAGCCTCTCTTTCTATTTTCAGTGGTAACTATGGCAAACAGAAATGCTGAGCTCTTTAAAACTATGATTCTTGAGATGGAGACTGTAGTAACACGAATAATTCAGTTGGTTTGGACATTGGAAAGCAAGAGACTTATATCCAAGCAAGAACTTTTAGAAAATATTTTATTTTATTTATTTGTAGAGACAGTGTCTCCCTATGTTGCCCAGGCTGGAGTGCAGTGGTGCAATCATGGATCAGTGCAGCCTCAGACTCCTGGGCTCAAGCGATCCACTTGCCTCAGCCTCCTGAGTAGCTGGAACTACAAGCATGTGCCACCACACTTGGCTAATTCTTATTTTTTATAGAGGTGGGGATCTTGCTATGCTGCCTAGGCTGGTCTTGAACTCTTGGCCTCAAGTGATCATCCTGCCTTAGCCTCCCAAAGTGCTGGGATTACAGGCATAAGCCACCACGCCTGGCTGAGAGAATTTTAGAACAAAAACTTCCCAGATACTGGGAACTGAAATGAGACAAAATCTACACTTGTTATGTGTCACGTGTTGTTTTAAATTGAATTATGCATGCTGTACTGACAGGTTGAATAGTAGCTCCCAAAAGCTATCCCCACATTCTAACCCCACATACCTGTGAATGTGACCTTATTTGGAAAAAGAGTCTTTGCAGATATGTCTAAGTTAAGGATCTCAAGATGAGATGATCCTGGTTTACCCAGGGATGCCGTAAGTCCAGTTGGAGTGTCCTTATAAAAGACAGAGAGGAGAACACAAGGAGAGAAGAGAAGTCCCTGCGGAGATGGAAGCGGAGATTGGAGTGATGCAGCCACAAGCCAAGGGAAGCCTGGAGCCACCAGAAGCTGGAAGAAGTGTGGATTCTCTAGGGGTTGGATTCTCCCCTAGAACCTTTGAAGGGAGCATGGCCCTGCCCACACTGTGATTTTGGACTTCAGACCTCCAGAAGTGTAAAGGAATGAATTTCTGTTGTGTTAAACCACCCAGTTTGTGGTAATTTGTTTCAGCAATCTTGGTAAGGTAATACACCTAAGCTTCGGAATGACCCTAGATTTTAGGTATGATTATGATCATAAGTTATCTTACAGCTAAAGAACCTGAGGTGTAAGGACACTGAGTGACCTGGCCAAGGTTTCCTGGCTCCTAAGTTGCTGTCACTGGGTGGCACCAGGCCGCTGGGCCTCCACAATCCATGTGCATAACCACTGTGTCCCAAGTCCCCAAACAGACACAGCTTTCTAAGCTATTGACCCAAATCCCTGTCTTTTTTAGACTCCTCTAGCTTCTGCTTCAAATTATTTTTTAAATTGCTAAATGCAGAAAACTTGAGCAACTCAGAAAAGAAGAAAACGAAGTGCAGAAAGTGTCCACAGTTCCACCTCCCCATGGGAACCAGTGTTTACATGTTTGTAATTTACACCCCCCTCCCCGAAAACGCACACCTACACATATTTTACTTGAAAGCGGTGTGTTTTAGTATTCATCATGATTCTCAGATTTCTTAGTAAAGTTTCAAAAACAACACGCAAGATTACCCTACCAACTGTTTATTTTGCCAGCTAAGGCCACTGAAACAACAGCAAAACAACCAAGAAAACCTACCATCCAAAAATCACCATCATTGTATAAAAGAAAGAAAGCTTAACTTATAAAAGCAAGATTATAATCTCAGAATAAAGAATGGGACTCTAAGTTAAACATATTTAACTGTGTGAAAAACTCATTACATTGCCCTTATTTTTCTCACGATGCCATGGACCAGCAGAAACTTCATCGTAGACCCGTAGTGGTCCATGGTCTAACCCCGTGCTTCCCAGGCTGTAAGGTGTTCAGACCATTCAGGCTTCTTGCCCAAATGCAGGCATTTTTCTTTTTTTTTTTTCTTGGAGACGGAGTCGCCTAGGCTGGAGTGCAGTGGCGTGATCTCGGCTCACTGCAACTACCCCCCATCCCCCACCCACCCTGGGTTCAGGTGATTCTCCTGCCTCAGCCTCCCAAGTAACTGGGACTACAGGCAGCCACGCCTGTCTAATTTTTTGTATTTTAGCAGAGACGGGGTTTCATCGTGTTGCCCAGGCTGGTCTCGAACTCCTGAGCTCAGGCAATCCACCTGCCTTGGCCTCCCAAAGTTCTAGGATTACAGGCGTGAGCCACGGCCCCCGGCCCCAAATGCAGGCTTTGATTCAATAAGTCTAGGATGGGGCCTGAGATTCAGCATTCTAACAAGCTCCCTGGAGAGGCTGATGTTGCTGATCCGTGGCTTTTCCTTCTATCCATAGATGGCCAGGCCCTAGACTGGCCTTTGTAGTCTGATTTATTTTTCTTTCAGGAACCTATTGTGAACATTTTTACATATCAAGAAACATTGCTCTACAGGATGACTTTTAATGGCTGCATTTATGCAAGTTATGTGAGCGTATATCTTGATTTAGTGATCCAATTTCCTATTGTTGATTATCTAGGTTGTTTTTAAATTTTCTTCTCTTTCTTTTTCCCTTTCTGTCTCATTACAAATAGAGCTGAGATGAATATTCTTGTACCTACACATTTGTGCACTTGTCTGATTAGTTCTTTAGGAAATATTCTAGAAATAGAGCTACTGGTTGAAAGGACAAGCATATCTGCTAAGTACATTTTCAAGGCATTTAACATGTTTTCCTTTCATCCTAAACAAGCCCTTAAGTCGGAAATTATTCTTCAAGTCTCAGTGAACCTTGGGGAGCTCAGTGCTTCATGAAAGTCTGAGACAATCACAAGAGAGTGTGGGAGGTACTGGAATAGGAGAAGTCCAGGCAGTGAGAGGAAAGCGGGTCAGGAAAGGCTTCTGAGAGGATGCCACATCTAGACAAGGACTTCCTGAGTCTGTCTGTTTACAGCTGTGCTCAATAGTGCCATATTAAATGCATGCATGAGAAAGAATTCCTAATAGACTTTATAGCTAAATGATTTTTGCATGACTAAATAGCATCAGCTGAGATACAAAACAAAACAAGCTCCTCAAAATGAATCAAAGCAAAATAAGAGAATTTCTAATAATTTATGAGGCCTGTTTATTTCGACACCTTTTCAGTAGGCGTAGGAAAAAGGTGAGGAAATGACGGTATTTGTAGCAATTAATGAGGTCAGGTTATGAGACTCTGTCATCAAGTTTAATTCATGTCTTCTTCCTTTAAAATTGGCATTTTTGCACTTGACTCCTTATAGTAACCTATAGAAGATTTGGGAGAAGAGTGGAATGTTCATTTTTTCCTTATGTTAAAATTTTGTTTTTTAGAGACAGGGTCTCACTATGTGGCCCAGGGTGGTCTTGAACTCCTGGCCTCAAGCAATCCTCTCCCATCAGCCTGTCGAGTAGATGAGACTATACGCTCGTGCCTCCATGCCTGGCTAAGAATGGAATATCCTAACATGGTCTTAACTCTCTTTCGTGGGCCAACTACCACATCTGAAGGAACTTCTCTCAAATACCATGGCCTGGGGCCAGTAGGCTGGCCGAAGGGCTCCTCAACTGCAATCCTGTCAGGTAAAAACAGATCCTCGTTCTGGGATGTGACTCTACCAAAGGCAGCAGAATGACCCCCAAAGACCTCTTGAGGTTCCTTTCACCCAAGGATTCAAGAATTGTCAATGGATGCCTCTGTGAGAACAGCTAACAGCTATCCAGTGAAAAGGTAGTTGGGGGTAGAGGGGAAATGACAGAAATCAGAGTACAGGGAATTCCACTATGCCCTGGTTTTCGAGAAAAATCATGGCAAAACATTCCAGAGCACCAACATTATTCTGCTTCCACGATACTAAAGGACAATTCTTTCATTTTATTATTACCTTCTGCATTGCCCTGCCCCAATTATTAACACTTTCACGACACAACACTGGATTGTTCGGATGCGCAAAGTGTGTTAGTTTGTAATGTAGTGAAGTGGGCATATTGTTGATGGTTCTTCACCAGGGCTGACAAATATATGACACAAATGTTGCAACATACAGCAACCTGCTGCCCTCCCATGCTGGTCTGATGCCCTGGCAGACATTGCTAACCGGTCACTACATTCTTCCTAAATCCATCCCAGATCCCAGAGTCTCACTGAGACTCAGGGTTGCTGGGTTGTACCACTCCAGGAGGCACCAGTTGTATTATACTCTATGGGAATGTACCCCTGCTGTCATAAAATGGGGTAGCCCTGCCATTATGCATAGAACATAGTAGACACAAAATACAAATTCATTGAATGAACCAGATATGACCTCTGAATCCTTCTCAACATAACACTTCAAACAGCCACTACAAATTGATTGGATTTGGCATGCAAGTTGAACCTATTTGCTATTCCTGCTTTAAGGAAACACAGTAAGAGCCTGCCAACATGAAACATATTTAATCATCTTTGCACAAGTGTGTGTTGGGTACATGCATAATGTGTATGCAAATACAGTTTGCTTAGAACATGCAACTCTCTCCTCTCCCTCCCTCCTACTCCATCCCTAAATATACAATTTCATAAAAACCACACCTGCGACTGCTTATTGGAATGGGAAGGGCTCCAACTTATGTTCTCAAATTTATAACACTTGCCTGTGGATTTCTAAACCGCAGTTCCTGTGATAAACTACAGTGCCTGGCAGAAAGGTGCAAAATATTTATATCTGGGCCTAACGAAGTTTTCCTTGGCTTCCCAACCCGGGTTGATTATACCCATGTTTGTGGACATTGCTCTTTTCTTTCTCCCTCACCATTTGGCTTCATACCTGTCCCTTCCACTGCTCCCATCGCATTAGACAAAGAGAAGAATCAGGCACGTTCGGTACCAAAGAGGTCATCGGCAAATTCCAAAATTTGTTAAAATTTTTGTAGAAATTAGTTGAGAAAGTAACAGGAAAGAGAGGCAGAATGAGCACGTGCTGTATTCATCTCCCAGGTTTGCAGCGTTGCTCAGCTTCATGATGAAATGGGAGATGTACTATTTCACTGGCCATGAAATAGAAAGTTTCAAAATCCTGTTGTAAAGACAATTTCAAAATAGACACTTCTCAATCCCATTCCCCATTTACCGTTTTTGAAAAATAGCATTAATTTACAAATGTTCTGTTCCTAATCAGTCACACGGGAAGCCATCCTGCCTTCACATTTATCCTTTTCCCTTGTACTCCCCTCAGAAACCATTTAGGGGAAAAAGGTCTTAAAACAATTCCATTCCATTACTTTCAGAAGCTTATACTGAGTTTACAGTTTTGACAGTGTAATTGTATGTCCGTGAGCCTATGGCCCCTTTTGCTAAAGAGCAGAAGGAAAAATCTTATCTTGACCAAAAAGTAAACAATATCAGGCAATAGTAGAAGGAAAGATAAATATTTGGGATAGATAAAAGTTGGTTTGATTCAGCTAGGACCATAGCTTTGGGTTATTAAAAGAGCCTCAAGTGGATAAAATTTGGCCCTAAATTTTGTAGTGAGGTTAGCACTACCCTATGGGAAATGCAAAACACTTTTTGCTTATTCTAGTTTTGGAAAATGTCATAGGAAACACATTTAAAGTCCATTAAATGTGATTGGAGTTGACAAGATTCCTTCTGGTGAAAGGCTGGGTAAAGCAAGAACTAAAAGTTTCCCATCAGCTCAGACAACCTTAGCTAGTGGTTGATAATATGTGTTAAATTAGTCAAAATGGAGACAAAACTAGTGACCCCCTAGAGAGCCAAAATAGCTCCTTAATGAAAAAAATGGAGTTTAAAAATTAGAATATTGGCTGATGTACATTTTGGAGATGATAAATTTGCAAAATCCCCTTATGTCGTTATTAGTTGAAGTTGAAATTGCCAAATGGGCCCCTGGAGGTGCGATAGGAAGGCGCATGTTGGAAGACCTGAAATCTTGCTCCCTCTCTGAAGGAAGGGTGGCTCGAGCCATGCACAGCATGAGCTGGAGGCTGGATAGGGTCGAGTAAACTTTGGGTTGGTTTTCTCACAGTTTTTGTTAATGCGTGTTGAGTGTTGTCTTTCTTTCTCTCCAATTTTCAGACACGGGGCCCTTGGGAGCAGTAATCCTCCAGCCAGGCTTTCTGAGAAGGTTCACATCCAAGTAAAACATGAATTTTCTGAGCCAATTTGATAGGCAATTGGTCTGAACAGAGCTCTTGTTTTGCCAACAGATAGAAATGAAGCTGGGAGTATTACAATACCCAGGGCAGGGAGAGGATTAAAGCTGTGACAGAGACTGAGGCAGGCAACTTCACATAAGCAGAGGGTAGGGAGGTGTGAGGATGGGAAACCACCTTCCCGGGAGTTGATAGGTGGCTGATGGCGGCTCTTTCATTACAACCTCACCACCAATCATTAAAGGATTTAGGAATTATAGCAAAGTGGTACTTTTATCCGTGAGATTTAGGCACTTCTCCACATCATCTCTTCTGTACCCCCAGCACCTAGAACATACAGCAGGCTCTCAATACTGGGTACTATTGAGTGTTGGAAAGAGCACAGGTATGGTTTAGCACAGCCCCTCCATTACCATTTATAAGCTGAGAGGCCCTGGGTCCATTACTTAATTTCACAAAATGTTTTTCAATTTTTTGTTCTGTAAAATGGAATTATCGTTTCTACCTAGTAGGGCTGTTTGGAGGATTAAACAACACAAAGAAAGTAAAATGCCTATCACAGTCACTCAATAAGTATTTCTTATTTTAATGATTACAAATTAAATAAATGATTGATAATCATCAAAATGCATCTGTATAATGTGCTAGGTGCTGTCCTAAGTGGCTAGAGGTTGATACTATTGCTATCCTCACTTAATAGATGGAAAATACAGTTTTAGAGATGAAAAGTAACCTAGAGGGAATGGCACCTGGGACCTGTGGCTGAGAAGAGGCCCTAGGAATTCTGTGGCTGCCAGAAGTGAGACCTAGGAGTGGACACGGGCTATTGGGCTTCCTCCTTGACCAGATCCAGGCCCTCCTTGCATCTTGGACAGTCCGTCTCACAGAACTTGGGACTGTGCAGAGTGAGAATCCAATGAGCTGCCTGAAGCTGGTGCTCACCAAGAATTTATGGAAGTTTTTATTGCTATTTCCAACTGAGAACTTTTCTTCAATCATTTATGGAAAACATAAAAGCCAGTGGGAATCAACTAGGATAAAACAAGGTCAGAACCACTCTTCCAGATGCTGAGCACAGCTGGTTTTTGCTTAAGCAGTGGGAGCAAGAAAGAAGGATATCCATTGGCTATTTGGGTCAGAAACAGCACCTTAAAATATCTCCTCCATAATTCATCTTGTCCCAAATAGAATGTGGGGTCAAATTGCAGACCCTAAATCTTTTCATCCCTTCTCCTCCTCCTTCTCTTCTTCTTCCTTTTTCTTCTTCTTTTTCTTATCTCATGGGATTGGTATGAAAAATAATAAGGATTTTATTCCACAAAGGAAAAAAAATACCTCTCTGGGGTGGTAGATATCACAATTCCAGAAACAAGCTGGAATGCACCAAGAGCTCCCTTATATGCCTAAATGCAGGCTGCTCTTCCTCTGCCTCTGTTTTACAGCTGGGGGAGCCATTGCCCTGGGAACAAAGAGGAAAATAGGAACAATGCTAATTTTAATATTCATAACTCATGAGCAGTCTGAAAATTTTTTTAATAAGTTCACGGTTGTCCTTGGAACTTTTAATACTCCTTTTACCCAAGGAGCTTTGGAGGGGTTTGAGAAGAGCCAACCAGCCAAGATCACCCTTCCCACTCCATGACCTGTAGATAGCACCCTGCCTGGGAACTCGACAGAGAGAAAGCATCTGTCCATCCCATACTGGCTATCTCCAGGAGTCCAGAAGAGCATGACTCTTGGTGCCTGGAACAGATCTAAGGCTGCCAGTAATCCATGTGTAACTGTAGAAAGGAACAATGGTGGGGGTTAATACCAGATTGGCACATTCACATGTTTGGCATTCTCATACGCCATTCATAACACAAATCCACCAATCCTCCTTTTGGGGATACACCCTGGAATGGCTGGAAGAGACAGACTGGGGCCCACTGCTCTGAAGCCTTGTATGGTGGTGGTGTGCCTGGGAGGAGGTAGCAGGCACCATCTTCCTGATAGGAAGCCACCTGGACTGATCCCAGGGTCCCTGCCTCCTGAAAGCAGGGGAGAAAACCTGGGTTTGTACTCTGATTGTCAGTGTGCCTAAGAGTCTAGAAGAGATTTCAGTGAGAGGGAAGAATGATTATTTAAATGATATAAGCATTTGCTTTTAAAGTTGGAGAGAAGGAAAGCGTGGAATTTAAAATGCCCTTGAGTCGGCCCATAGGAAAGAATTTAGGGAGTGACACTGAGGAGAAAGGAAGGCTTTTAGAGGGGGACCAAAGACTATTAGGGTTCTTTTTGGGAATGGTAATGAGCTATCGAAAAAGTGATGCCTGAGAAGAAAAAGCAAGAGGGGAGCAGTCTGTGATAGAAAGGTAAATGAGTCATTTGATGAGTAGAGTACATCTCAATCTTCAGTGTGCATTAGAGTCGGGGAGGCAGGAAGGTGACTATAAAGTGCCTTTCCCTAGGACCTCTTGAGGCTCCAATGCAATGGGTCTGGGCCATGGTTTGATCACGACATGGGCACTCTGCAAAGCACGCCTTGAAGTACACTAAATGGGATAGCTAAAGACAGGGCGTAGAATCAAGAAACCCAGGAAAATTCCTAGTAGGTGCCTAGAATGAGTGGAGGGAGATGGTTGAAAGAGCAGCTGCCGAGGTGGTAGGTCCCTGTCTCATAAGGACAGGTTGCAGCGTACAGGAGAGGCTGAAGAGTCCCAGGGTGGACTGAGGACAGTGTGGAATGCCTGGGAGGCTGGGGTGTGGAATGCATGAGAAAGTTGCTTCAGGACTCCCTGCTCCCCCAGGGTGCAGATCATTTAATGGTCTGCAAATGATTTAACATCCCCCCAGACAGGGTTCCCAGGATAAATTGTCTCCATTCCCACCATAGAGGAGCTGTGCTGTCCAACAGCTAGCAGGCGAGAAGCCACTGTGCTGGGTGGGGTGCTTTGGCCAGAATGTTGCTGGAAGTGGCACTGTAGCAATTACTGCTTAAGAACTAACTGTAATTATTAATTATGACCCTAACAACAGTTGAGGTCCTGCATAATTCTTTCTGTGGGCTGCCTTTTGCCTGCGGAGCCCAATTTCTCAAATGTCTCATTAGTCTTAAAATAGTTTTTTTCTATATATAATTTTTTCTTCCAAAGTCAGTTGTATATATAAAAAAGGATTATAGTTGTATAAAAACAGGATCTATAGAAATACATTTATTTTTAGCCAAGAGGCGGCAATACTCAAGCTTTCCTTCTCAGCGCAGGGTTTATTTCTCTTTGTCTATTTAAATATTCAGATCTATTACTATATTGAACTGACATTTGGTTTATTCTGGTAGAAGTAGCTAAATAAGGGTACACACTTAGAAACTCATAACTTCATATGTTTAAGTGCTGGAATAAGGTGTAAGTTAAAATTGGGCTTTTTGATTTTCACTGTAGATAAGAGTTCAGAAATACTGTCATAGTTAAAAAAAAATCAAAATGTTTCAACTCCGGGAGAAAATGAAACTCTGTGCTACAATAGATGGTGCTTGTGATTTTATTTAACAGTTTAATCTTTGCATACAAACAAAACCACCTGAACAGAAGCTGGTTTCTTAAAAACAAGAGCAGCGATATGATAATAAATGCCCTGAACACATCTCTGCTCATCCTATGGAATCTCTTTCTGAATTCTCATGTAGCTTTCCCTAATATGGAGCAGGGGGCTTTAAGTCACACTGCCATTCCCAACTGCTGTGCCTAAATTGCTTCTAGAAGCACCGAGCCCCTCCGATGCTGATGCAGATTTAGCTTTGGGCTGGAGAGAATGTGGGGAGAAGTCATTTGCATTAAAAAACACTAGCTGTCTATTCCCATTAGAAAAAACACTCGGTGTTTTAGTGCAAATTATTTTAAAAGGGCAGATAACTTATGGATGCAGAAAGGGTAATCCACAAAGATGTATGCAATTTTGTTCAGTTGATGTCCTCAGGGCGAAAACATCAAGGATAACAAGTGTACTAAATACAAACAGACACAATCATAAAATATGACACCCATGATTAAGATACCCTTTTCAAGGGTCCTTCGCACTTAGGAGGGAAGCTGCCTTGTTAATATCAGGGCCCGTTATTTCCTACGATTCAGAGGCAGGTTGAAACAATGATCTTTCTTGACTGTATTCTTAAAAGGTTGTGAAATTCTGGGGCTTTAATCAGACTAGCCTGGAATCACAGCGCTGGGTCAGATTGGGGATTAGTGTTAAGGGTTATGAGCTCAGTCTTCAGAGCTGGACAGATCTGGTTTTGAATCCCAGCTCTGACACTTAGATATCATCTTCTCTGAAGTCTAGGGGTCTTCATCTGCAAATGAGAAATTGAGGTTGTTGAGAGGATTAAACACAACAAAACAAAACCAAAAACCCAGATGTAAGGTGCTTAGTGTAGTGCCTGGCATAGAAAAAAAAAAGAGTGTGTTTGTTTCCTTCCTGAGTGCCTGATTACAGAAAAGATGGGAGAATTTTTTAAATGCACTATTCACTGATATATGAAGGAAAGAGATTTTTATGGTTGAAGAAAAATTGCACCAAGATCTTGGTAATTTTAGGTAGTAAGAGGAAAATGGAAAAGCGTAACTATCTGCGTTTGTGGAAGGCACTGATACAATAACTGTTCATAGCCAACACTTAGGTATATCTCTTTCATTTATCTGAGAGTAAGTTAACAGTTCTTGAGCATTTGCTTGGTGCCAAGTGCCCCTTAAGTGCTTTATATGTGTTGTTTCATTTAATCTTTAAAACATCATCATGAGTAGGCCCTAATACTGTTACAGGAGGTAGCCAGTCAGGCATGAGCAGGGCAGGAGAGGGCTTCCCTGCCCCCCACCAAAAATGTCACGCGACCATCAGGTGATGGTCAGGCGGTTGTTAACTGTCTCTCTCAAATAATAATTGTTCGCAGCCAGCACCAGGGAAAAGGCAGTCTCCCAATAAACACAAACACCTGAAACTGGCGATCAGCAGCTTCCCGATAAGATGCCAGGAGTTGGGTGAGTGGGCTCAAGCATGTGCATTAAGAGGCAAAATGGCAGCACTTAACTGGTATATGACCTCCTAGGTACATTCGACTAGTAAGAGATGAGTGCTTCAAGTAAACATGCGTGCAACTCCAGTAAACACACTGCACATGCTCCCCTCACAAGTGCTGAGAGGCCACTGTGATTCTTCCCACCCCAGGGGAAGAATCAGGAGAGAAGGACACAAGACCCCGGAAGCATGCCAACATGGAAAACTCTAAGTCCAAAGATCAAACCATGCACCTGATCTCTCACTGCCCACTTGGGCCTCTTCCAAGTGTACTTTATTTCCTTTTGTTTCTGCTCCAAGCTTTTTAATAAACTTCCACTTCTGCTCTAAAACTTAACCTCAGTCTCTCCTTCTGGCCCTCAGTTGAATTCTTTCTTCTGAGGAGGCAAGAATTGAGATGCTGCAGATTCGTACAGATTCGCAGCTGCGCTAACGATACTATCCCCATTCCACAGGGCAAGAAACATAGGAACAAAGAAGCTAAGTATTGATAATTTGTCCAAAGTCACAAAGCTAGTAAGAAGTGGAAACCATATTTAAATTCAGCCACTTATTCCAGAGTATACTTTTTTTTCAAGTTTTTCTTCTTTATTACTTTTTCTTTCAGCTTTCCAAGGTTGAACCGAGTCTACTTTCTTAACCACTATATTGTGTGTTTTATTTATTTTTATATCTCTCACAGCATCATAAATAGTGCTTTGCACCTAGAAGACACTGAATATTTATCCAATGATTTTTTTAAAGAATGCAAGCCTTTGCTGTGAATGTGAGGGAGAAGGAAAGGGTTAAAGTGTTCCATCATATTTTAGAACAATAAAGTCCAGTAGATAGATGGCATCTTACCAAAGAACAATGGCATAAAACTATTTATGGAGCCCTGTAGGCAGTGAGCAAGTGACTGAACATGGTTTAAGTCCTAAATTTGGAACCAGAAGAATACCAATAGCAAATGCATGCTGGTTAATTATTTCCCTCTACACAATACCTACAAAATCACCTAGAACATTAAGACCAGTGTGATCACTAAACTTTTGTGAAATTATCATGATCTAGTGGAAAGGCCACAGGGTTGGGTCTGACTAGACCTAAATAAAACATCAAATTCCACCTCTTCCCAGCTGTGTGACTTTGGGTACATTATTCAGCATCTTTGAGCCCTAGTATGCCCAATTTGAAAGGAAGGGGGTGTGTAACAAAAATACTAACTCCCAGCTTCCCGACATGAGATAAAGTATATGAAACTGTTGTGTTAATAATGAAACACTGGAGAAATATGCATTCTTAAGTAACATTAGCTTTTACAACAGAAAACCCCCACGTATCTACAGTGTGATGCAATAGACATTTTCTTTTTTTTTCTTTTCTCAGAATGGGTCTTCCTAACTGGCAGGTAGCTCCAGTCTCTGTGGTAATTTAGAGACTGAAGCCCCTTTCATCTGTGACTCCTCCACCATCACAGGTTTGCTGTGGAAGGGGAAGAAGTGTGGAAAACTCCTGTAGGGTGTTTCTGTGGACCAGAAAGTGGCTCAGTCCCATGGCCACCACCACGTGCAAGGGATGCTGGGAAATGCCATCTAGGGATGTCTTCAGGCATAAAAGGAAATGGTTTTGGCCACTGACTGGCATTTCCAACTCCCAGTTTTTCACCAGGCTGTTGTAAGATTAAATGAGTGAAAGCAGAGGAGACGGCTCTGTTAATCATAAAACACTATGATATTATAGCCAATTCCTAATGTAGATGCCCAAACATAGGAATATTCCGAACAACAGAAATGTAAAGCTCTCATCCATTTGTTTTCTTAAATGCCAATTCCAAGAACAGTTTGCCAAGGCACATGGTGCCTGGTGATGGTCCCAACAGGTGAGCAGGCGGATGGCAATTCAGTGTGGTCAGGTAGAGTGGTTGTGGTCACACATGACTCCATTAGAGGCTGTTCGGTCTTGTGAAAGGCTTGCAAACTCACAGGACATTGGTCATTGACTACTGTGAAATAGACTCATCAGATAAAAAGAGCTGAATAGGAAATTTGGAAAGAAAGGCATAGCAAGGGCCAAAAATGATACACATGGATCTTTGTGAAAGAGCTATCATGTCCTCTTCCCTTTCTACCTGAATGCACTAACAACTTCTGAGGATAAGTGAATTTGCCATTCCTCCCTGTGCCATCAAGAAGGATTTCTCAGTGAAGAGCAATTTCATAGATTTTTCATTATAACATGATTTTTTTGTTTGGGTCGTCTTTAAGGAAGTGGGATGTGCACTGAATATCCCAATTTTCCAGGAAAGAACTGATAAGTGACATGTATTCATTTGTTTCCACCACTAAATGCTTTGCATTTTATTTGTAATATATTATTTTTGTTTTAAGGTAAATCCAGATGTATTCAGGGGATACAGAATGATTTTTAATACTTTTTTGGTGGATTCCAATGATATATAATGTGTATATTATATAAAGGATTTTCTAACGCATACTTTTTTTAACTCCTTTATTTCTTACCATTCTTTATGTCACATATTATGTGCCATTCTTTACCTGGTAGAACACCTTTTGTTCAATTATTATACTCTTTGGAGTCAATAGATCTAAATTCTGAAAATAAAGTTAAGCAAAAATGGGTTATCAGGCCTTCTCTGATTACTTGATCTAATACAGTGCATCATCTTGACATTCTACTTGGGTTGCCTTATTTTTCTTCTTGGCCTAGTATATATTTATGTATTTATTGCTGGGCTCTACCTACTAAAACATAAGCTCCATGAGGGTAGGGATTTTGGATGTCTTTGCTTCCTGCTGTATGCCTGGGCCATGGAATAGTGCCTGGTACCTGATGGATGTTCAGTGATATTGGCTAAATACATGCAAACATGAAAATTAGGTCTTGAATATCCTGGATCAATGATCTACTGTATTAATTTTCCCCTCGATCTCAGGACTTTATCCCTCTAAAGCAGCATCTGAGAAAAACCGCTTATCTCTGCCCAGCCACCTCCATTTATGTTTGAGTGAAGCTCATGATGTCTGCATCTCCTGGCATAGAAGGGGAGCTACTCTCTGGTGTTGCTCCCCAGACCCAGGCTATTTAAGAGCCATGCTGTCTTTCCACATGGCTGGGATAGAATGAGGCATGGGAAGTTACAGCGACAAGGATGAACTTCCAAGGATGAATAATGCTCACAGGAAAAGAGCACCGTGGTCTTGGGTAGAGAGTGGGGAAAGTTGGGAGAAGGATTTAAGGAATGGTCAGTGCTTTACAGTTATTTAAAGTTTTTCCTTTTATTATCAAGAAAGAATAAATAGATTTATAAATACATATATAGATAGTAGAGCAGGATAAAAATGTTCCATTTCTTAAAAGAGTTACTAATAATTTTTTTGGAGAAAGAACTGCCTTTGGGAATGTCTGCTTGGGGCAGGTGAGACTTCGTAGACATGAACAGATGACAAGGATTAAGGAAGAGAGTTCACTGCTTTGAGGGAAGAACTGGGTGAAGAGGAGAGAGAAGAAAAACTCAGTGAGATGGCTGGACTAGGAGAGTGAGGGCCAGGAAGGCCCCATGGAGGTTGTAGCCACCAGCCTTCAAGATGGCCCCGTTTCCTGGTATTCACACAACGTAACTCTCTTCCACGTTGTGCCAGGGCTGGTTGGTGTGGCCAATTAGAATATGACAGGAATGGCTGTATGTCACTTTCAAGATTAGGTTATAAAAGAGTATGGCTTCTTCTTGGGATCACTCTCTCTTTCTGTGAGCAACTATGGAGAAGCTCATGTGTCAAGGAGCTGAAGACTCTGGACAACAGCCAATAAGGAGCTGAATTCTGTCAGCAACTACCTGAGTGATCTTGCAAGGAACTCCACTGGCGCTGGGTGAGTCTCGAGGTGACTGCAGCCCCATGAGAGCCCCTGAGCCAAAAGTATCCCTCAGGTAACACTTTAATACATTACCAACTCTTTAAAGTTGGTAATGTTGGGGGGTAATTTGTTATGCAGCAATAGCTAATGAATACAGTGGTAGAGGAGACAAACAGCATATTCTTCACAGTGACGTCTGTTGTTTTATGGAGGGTTCTGAGTGGAAAATGGACTCTGATCCTGTCTTAGTCCAATCAGGCTGCAGTAACAAAATACCATAGACTTGGTAGTGGATATAGTTTGAATATATGCCCCCACTAAAACTTGTGTTGAAACGTAATCCCTGATGTTGGAGGTGGGGCCTGGTAGGAGGTGATTGGTCATAGGGGCAGATCCCTCATGGCTTGGTGCCATCCTCATGATAGTGAGTGACTTCTTGCAAGATCTGGTCATTTAAAAGTGTGTAGCCCTTCTCCTTCTCCCCCGACCCTCTCTCTCTCTTGCTCCTTCTTTGGCCACGTGATATGTTGGCTCCCTCTTTGCCTTCTGCATGATTGAAGTCTTCCTGAGGCCTCCCCAGAAACTGGGCAGATGCCAGCGCCATGCTTCTTGTACAGCCTGCAGAGCCATGAGCCAGTTAAACCTCTTTTCTTTACAAATTACCTAGTCTCAGGGATTTCTTTATAGCAATGCAAGAATGGCCTAATACAGTAGCTTATAAACAACAGAAATGTATTTCTTACCATTCTGGCTGAGAAGTCCAAGATTAAGGTACTGGCAGATTCAATATCTGGAGAAGGCCTATTTTATGGTTCATACATGGCACTTTCTTGCCATGTGCTCACATGGTGGAAGGGGCAAGGAGTGTCTCTCAGGCCTCTTTTATAAGGGCACTAATCCCATTTATGAAGGTCTTGCCATTATGACCTAACAATCCCATAGTCCCTACCTCCTAATACCCTCACCTTGGGGGTTAGGATTTCAACCCATGAATTTTGGGAGAACATAAACATCCAGACCATAGCTGATCCACATCTATCTTTAGACTCTGGGACACACTTTGTGTACCTGGGCAGCAAAGAAACCAGGAGAGGGAGACTTGAGTACCTTGAAGGACTTGGGGCTTTGAATTTTCCTCTGAGATGATTTAGATGGGCCTGAGTTGAGCTGAGGATAGTCTTCTTGAAACAGACACAATCACCAAAAACTCTGGCTTAAATTGGCAACGTATCACAGTGTAAGGTGTAAGGTGGTAAGTAAGGAGCATCTTTCTTGCAACCAACAGAAAACATGCTCAGACTGACTTATGCACAACAGGGCTTTAATTGCCTGCTATAACTGAAAGGGCCAGAGATGGATTGGCTTCAGGAGGGGTTGGATCCAGTGGCTCCACAATATCCCCTGGTTTGGCTCCACCTGCCTCTCTGGCCTCAGAGTCAACATCACCCCCAAGCCTGGCTTCTGACATGATCACAAGATGGCTACCAGCCACGTAGGGGGCTGTGCATAGGATGGCAGCCTCCTTGTTCATGTCCAGCCGGCATGGACAGCTTTACTCTTCTGACCTGCAAAATGAAGTCACATGCTTCACGTTGGCAAGACAAGCTGAGGTCATGAGTTCAATTCTGGACCTGTGTTCTCCCGTCTGGCTGGTGTCTTCTCCCTATCTCCCTGGGCAACGGGGCTGGGTTTTGCAGGTGGATTAGTCCTGGAGCTGGAGGTGGGGTTCATAATGGAGCCATTGTGGAAGGAAGGCTGGAACTGAGGTCCAGAGAGATTCAGGGGCTTGCCCAAGGCCAAACAGTGAGAAAGGTGAGAACTAGGTCTTGATGCAGAGTCTGTCTGGCCCCCAACTCCATGCTTTCCTCCTCTTGCCACATGGCTGTCACCCACTCAGTGTTCAGAAACAAAAACATGATCCCCTCCCATGTGTCTGGCACTGTGCTTTTTTCTGTGTTCATGCATTCATTTTTCACACCAGTCCTGTGCAGTGGGTATTGATATTATTATTCCCATGTTGCTGATGAAGCAATGGGATCTCAGGATGTGCAATCATCTCACAGGAAACTGGCAGAGACCAGAGGAGTCCTCTGAACAGGCAGCTGAGTGGGAATCTCTGTGGGATGCTGTGGGGCCCCTTGCTGAGAGGGGCTCCGAGCTGTGGGGCGTGGGGTGTCAGGCATGAAGTCAGGTGGCAGGAGCAGCATTCCAGTTCGAATTTTCAAGCATTTTGGAAATTTTGGAAGCCATCCTTCAGCTCAGAGCATTTCTCAGTCTTGATCATCTCCCATTAGCCCTTACCATCGCCGCTCCAGTGCCCCTCCACCCCACACACGCACAGACACACAGACACAAAGACACACACACATATACAGATACACAGACACACAGACATGCAGAAACACATAGACACGCAGAAACACAGACACACAGATACACACACACATATACACAGAGGGAAACACATAGACACACATACATACAGACTCACATACACAGAAAGACACACATAGACATACATGCAAACATGCACAGACACACATACAGATTCATATACACACAGACACACGTGCACGCGTATGCGCACACACTGTCCTTCCTTCTCTTCAGCTCACACCAGCCTCCTGATTCCTCACTCACCCAGCCTCTGGTTTCTTTCCAGGGTTTTGTCTCTTGCCTGGAGTGAACAGCCTTGCAGCTTGTTCCCTGCCCTCCTGCCCCAGAAACAAGCACCCCCTCCTTCTGAACGTTTTTCTGAGCACTTTATCATTAGTGATAATGAGACACATTCTAGAAAGTTCCTGTTTCACAGGGATGGCATGCAGAAAGCCAGCACTTGAGAAGAACATGTAACTTAGCAAGGCTCCCTCATCTTTCCCCATGATGACAGAGCCCCTGGGGGTCTGAGTGGTGAGAAGAGAAGCAGGGCCTGAGTGCTGCGTGGGAGCCTCACACAGGGAGAGGGCTCAGGTCCTCTGGAGTGCTGTGGCGTTGCTCTTCTCTCTTTTCCTTCTTGTCCCATGGCACTGTCAGGATCCTTCTGGGCTCCTATTAGCTCAAGGATTGAATGAGGCAGGTGCTGGTGGACGGGAAGACTCCAAGGAGTGAACATTGTGAGGATAAGATGAGAAGATGAAGGAAGCCCACAGGGGCAGGATGGGATTTCCCGAGAAACAGCTCTGTACCTGCCTCATTTATGTTTTATACGTAAAGGATGCTCAGATACAAAGAATGTCCTTGTTTTAGCCTGTCTGTCCACATGGCAAATCATTACACACCAACTCCTCACTCTCCGATGCTGCTGTAAACTGCCTGCACTTGCCACCTCTTCGTCTGCGGCCCGGCTCATGAGCCTTCTTCCTGGTCACTTGGTTTCTTGCCTACTGTGGGGTGGAAGGAGGCCACAGGCCCTGGAATCAGGAGAACTTGCTGTAGTTGTCAGCTCTCCTGCTTAAGGAAGGCACTTTACCTCCCAGGGCCTCAGTTTCCACTTTTGTAAAACTAAGATAATGCTATGTTGCCTGGTTGTGTTGAAAATGAAAGGGGGTGACATGTGTAAAATAAATAGTGGAGAGTGGAAATTCTTGCCCCTTGTGAAATGTTGTCATTACGAACACATGGAGTAATACCAAAGTAACTAGCAAGTTGCAGGAAGAGAGAGGCTGCTAAAATTGCACATACACAGTGCATTTTTGGGTGAATTTAAGTAATTCCTAATTTCCTTGTGCACTTCAGCTGCTGAGTACCTGGATCTGTCATATAGGCATAGAAAGGCTACAAGTCCTGGTATTTTCTTCAGGTGATGGGAACAAAATTGGCTCTAGCCACCTTGATGCCCATGTTCAAATTGGGAGAAAAAATTTTCTCTCTTGGATGTTCAAATCAGAGGGAAGTCCTAGAAGGTGGAAGAGATGTCAGCATCAGGCTGGAAGTGCAACAGTGGATGACAAAGCCCTGCCAATAGGTGGCTGGAGGATACGCTGGCTTTAGCAAAAAACCCTTCTCTACCAGGCCCCAGGAAACCATGGAAGGTGAATCGCAAATAGTAATTATAGGGGGAATGAGAACAAGCATTGGTGTGAATCATCCATGCACCAAGACACTGGCACCCCTCTTTCCTCTCCTCCAAATCTCCTCTCTTCCTGTAGCTGGTTTGAGGACTCCTATGTTGCCTTTGAAACTGTGAAAATTTTCTTGGGTCCATCTCTTTAGTTGCAGTTGCTTCCGTTGCTGCTACTACCTTACTTCTCAACACAGACCTTCCAAGGGATCAGACATTACTGTTGGCGCACATGTTGACTCTCTGCTCCTATCATAGCCAATGGGAGTGCAAGAACCCAGCAAGTAGCTTCTACAGCCACTGGGTTGGGAGATGGGTATTTTTCACCATATGTATCTTTCTTTACTGAGCTCCTCAAAGGGTAGTCTCACTCTTCCTGCATTAAAAAATGAACAAACAAGAAAAACACAACTGTCCTCTCTCTGGATGAAAGTATCCTTGGCTGACTCAGAGAACAACAAACAGGTCTATCCAATGTCTCACCCCAAAGTGTCCAACTGTCTCAGTCCCCAATGTGTGCTCCAGGATAAAACCATGAATGTCTCCTTCTGTCTGAAATCCATCCAGGGAATTTCCTGGGAATTGGGGGGTAGTTCTTGCCCCTGGCATTTGTTTATGGGCTTGATTCCAGAGTCCCTGGCTCCATCTCCAGTCCCCAGAGTCCTTTTACCTTTCCTCCCAGGAGGCCCAGTGTTTTCATGCAGAAGGAACCCCTGTTTCTGCTCATCAGAGTTAGGCAAGGACAGAATTTTAGAGCTAAAAGAAATCTAATTTTGTTTCTTTACTGTATGCAGAACTAGAGAGGCCATGTAATTTGTCTATAAGTTCACATCTAGTTAGGGGCAGAGCTAGACTCAATTCTTGGTCTTGGAGTATCTAAGTCAGACCTCTTTCCACTGGAGCAGTCACTCATTCCTCAAGCGGCAGTCCCCAAATGGTGATGATCACCTCAGGGAGCTGACAAAGGGGTTCATAGTATCTATGTGTGGTCAGCAAAATGTGGGGCAGTTTTCAAGCAATCAAAAATAGATTGGAAGAGAAGTACATCTACATCCGTAAAATTGAATTTATTGGAGGAAGAGTAATTTACATCTGAAATACAGATTCAAGACTAATCTAATATAGAGCAGACATGGAGAATTAACTCTTCTGACTGTTATTTTTGAGAATACGCATAATTGCTTCCTTTTTCTTGATAACGGATAAGATTATTTTTATTGTTCCTGACAGCTCCAGTATTTTCTTTTCCTTTCTTTTTTTTTGCGACATAGTCTGTGTCACCCAGGCTGGAGTGCAGTGGCAAACTCTGCCTCCCCGGTTCAAGCATTCCTCCCACCTCAGCCTTCCTAGTAGCTGGGACTACAGGCGCGTGCCACCATGCCCAGCTAATTTTTGTGTTTTCATAGAGACAGGGTTTCACCATGTTGGCCAGGCTGGTCTCAAACTCCTGACCTCAGGTGATCCACCCACCTCGGCCTCCCAAAGTGCTGGGATTAGAGCCATGAGCCACCGCGCCCAGCCAACACCTCCAGTATTTTCAAGACAAAATGTGAAATTTCTTGAAGTTGTCATTCCTCAACTGATTATTTTCTATTTAATCCATTAAGTATATGTCAATAACTTGTGTGTTTTTATAAAACAGTCACACCTATCTCTCGTGTACTTTTTTCTTGTCTTGGGAATAACTAGACTAACCCAAGCAGTCCCAAAGGGGTGCCCTGGTGTACCCCAAGAGATACTGAGTTTTTCCAAGAGCAGGGACTCTGTGTAATCTGTCTTTGGCTCCACATTGTCCCTCTCAGTATAAAGTGCTATTTTTTTTTTGTGGAAGCCCTTTGTTTTCATCCCTTTAGGACTATGGACTACAGAGTATCCATGGAGATACTATCTTTAGATCCTATTTGCATTAATGGGATCCTTTCATTCCAGAGGCTCCTAGTCTCTGGTCACTCAGCACGTAAGCCCTACATAGTGTTTCGTCTGTTGGAGCTCGTGAGCACTCTGCAGGCATCCATGCAGCAGCAGTGACTTCAGGTGTGGGGGACCAGAAATCAAATCGGGCCACGTCATCCATTGTTCTGGACACCCCAGCTTCCTCAGCAGGGTTCAGCTGCTATTTCCTATCTATACTCAGGTACGTACCTGGCCCTGTGTTGATTCAACAGCTATGGGAAATTCAGAAGCCAGGCTTGGTCTAAGGGGTCTATGAGAAGAAGTGACAGAAAGGTCTTGGCCAGGCATCATTGGTTTCCCCTTATCCCTCCTACCTGTCATTTCTGGGTGCCCATTTCCTTGTAGATCTAGAATTCTGGGGCACAGTCACTAAGCAAAAGTCTAGTCTCCTACTCAGACCTTATAGGAGTGGGCACAGTGTTCCCTGAAGCTACCTCCTTTCTCCCCAGGTAGCCGTTTCCACCTTCTTTTCCTTCAGCATCCACGTATGAGAGTGTCTCTGAAGATCACATTGTGCTAGCCAATGGAGGGATGACTTCTATTTGCAGCTCTAAGGGAGTCAAGGTGAAAATCTGAATAAGTAAAAAAAATCTTATCTTCTTCCTAGATAAACTCTGAGGCAGTTCAGTATTGTGAAACAGTTGGGCACAACTTGGGAGCTGGGAAGACTAGGTTTAAATGTCAGATTTGCCACTTACTCACTGTGTGACCTTGGTTAAGTTTCAAAACCCAGTTTCCTTATCTGAAAAATGGGGGAAATAGTAATGCATACATCATAGGGTTCTTATGAGGAGTAACTGATAAAGCAAAGTGCTTGTCTCAAAAAATATTGGCTACTATTATTGTTAAGCTTTGCAATATGGACTATGACCCAGTTTGACCTCCTTTGTTTTTCAGATGAAAAAACTGGGCCTCAGAAATGTGATGTTCTGTTCAGCTGCCACACAGCTATAGATAATGGTATTTAAAATGAGCTTCTTGGCCTCTGAAACTCAGCTCAAGGCTTTTCTACATCATACTTTGAGTACAACTTACAATGCACCACCCCACCCCCCCCGAACTTCCCGCCACCAAGCTTGAAAAATAATTAAGTATAAAACATGATGTGTATTTTTTGAAGCATTTCTGGCATATTTATTGCCTACAACTTTGTACTCTATAACACTGGATATGTGCAAGTGTGTGCTTAATAATTGTCAGCCAACCGAATGACACTAAAGTTAAAGATGATGATTGACTAGAAGTTAACATTGTGTACAATTTGTTTTCCCAAGAACAGACATAGTTAAGAATAGCAAGTCTCTATGATGTATTTATTTATTTTTACCTTAAATGTTCTGCTATTCCTAAGAACAGCAAAGATTAAGAAAAAAAAAAGCCAGTATGGTGAAAGTGAAAGTATATCCACTTGCTTGGATATTAGGATTACCCCAGACGATGCAGATAGTCTCGTGGGATTAGAGGTCAGAGAGAAGGCAGATCATATGCAGCAGTTGGACACCATATTGTTGACCACTTGGAATAAAATCCCTTCTGTCTTGCCCTTATACACAAATTTATACCAATTACTCAGGTCCAAAGTTGACTTCCGATTCTAGCCTTAACAGACAAGTGCTGAGCCTATCAAGTTTTATTGCAGTCAATACATCTCCCTTCCAGAAGCAACTGGTCACAGCCATTTCCAACACAAAGCTGCCTGGGCCACCCTTTCTTTTTATAGTTTGTTTCCAGACACTCAGTGACCCATAAAGTTAACTTATAACCAAGTCACAGCCATGACCAGAGCTGTTGTTCTTGTGTCCACCCCTAAAGTTGCCTTTTCCCAGGATGTGCACACTCAGAGGCAATGAATCATACTGTTTGTCCTTTGTGGGGTCATTCCTTTTGGTTCAACCCAGGTCCTGGGTCCTTAACCCAGACTGTTTGCTTTAAACATTCTCCAAACTCTGGGGTTTTTAAGATTTTGTAGTTTGCCCTTATGAAAGTGTATATTGCATGAACCCTGTCTTAATGGAGATGTGCCTCCTGCTTGGTGAGCTGGGGTCAAGGCGTGCCGTGGGCTTGAACCATCTGTGCAAACATAACAATGATTGAGTTGATATTTCTATTTTGATGTCCTGGTGGTGTCACTTACAACCTAATTTGTCTTCTCACCCTTCACTCCCTCTGGGGTGAGGACATATATATTGAAGAAAGGGTGATAAAGCAAGTCAGCCTGTAGGCTGAGTAGGAATTGAGTTATTTAAGGAAGCCCATGAGGGCACAGGCTCCCGCAATGCTCATGTGCATGACTGTGATTACTAAGTCAGCCAACCTCTTAATTTTCTGGATTTAGATAGGTTAATAAGATTCCTTGATCAAGCTAACTAGTTATAGAACTAGTTAAAAGCAGGACCAAGGTTGGAACTAATGTCTTCTCATCCCCATTGTGGTGTTTTTCTCATTACACCATACGTGTTCCATCAAAATCTTTTTTCCTCCCTGCGGCAGAGAGATTGGCTTTACAAATAAGGAGGGAGTAATGAAAGATATTTTGGTTTTAGCTTGCGACTATCTCCTATAACATAATTAAATAAATGAAGAAAGAAAACGGGTTAAATCTCATCATAGAAATATACAATGTTAAGAAATTTCAATTTATAGAATTTTAGAAATGGAAGGTACTTTAAAACAATCACCTAGCACAGTGAGTTTCCAACTGTGTTCAGTGAAACCCTAGGGTTCTGCACAGATGCCTCAAGGCCTTTAAAAGGTAGGAGAAGAGAGTATATAAGACTCAGAGCCTTCTCCCTCAGGGCCATTAAAGCAAGTCTGTCTTTATCTGTTTTATATGTTGGGGTTTTATGTTGGATTTTGTTATAAATGGGGAATCACTTCTAAGGAAAATTTGCAAGCTGTAAATCTAGGTCAAACACCTTAATTTACAGATGAGAAAACTGAGGCCTGGAATCTTGAACCTGTGGAGTTGCTAAGTAAGACTCTTTATTCCATTCTAGGGATTAGGAAACAAAGATTCCAAGATTCAGATCTTAACGTTTTGTAGAAAGTTATGGATTTTGTCAAGTGGCAGAGCCAGGGCTGAAGCTAGCTGTATGGTTTTTTTTCATTCCTAGTGCATGACTTTTCCCAACATTTCATGTTATTTAACAACATCCAATATATGGTGATCTTACTGCTCCATGATCAAAGAAGTCAGAGAGAATGAAGGTCCTAGAGGCAGGAGTTTGAGGGAGCCCATTAACACAGAATAGTCAACTAGTGTGGGGGAGGTGACTATGGAAACAGGGTGATTTATTTTCATTTCCTTTCTTCACGGTTCCATTTCATTCTGCAAATTCCCTGCTGCAATGCTGTATCCCCAGTATCTAAGCCCAGGCCTGGCAATTAGAGCACAATACATATTTGTGGATTCAGACTTTCACATGCACGTCCTCATGACATCCTTCAAACAGTGTCATGAGTTCCTTGGTCAGGAACTCAAGAGTATGGTACATTTAAAAATCAAATACTATATCAAATTTGTAGATGCATAACCATTAAGGTAGTGTATTTCAACACTGGTAGGTGAACAAAGCCTGCTCTCTAAAAGAAGCAAGTGGCCGGGTGCGGTGGCTCATGCCTCTAATCTAGCACTTTGGGAGGCTGAGGCGGGTAGATTACTGGAGATCCGAGTTCAAGACCAGCTTGGCCAACATGGTGAAAGTTCGTCTCTACTAAAAATACAAAATTAGCCAGGCATGCTGGTGGGCACCTGTAATCCCAGCTACTCGGGAGGCTGAGGCAGGAGAAGCACTTGAACCTGGGAGGCGGCGGTTGCAGTAGGCCAAGATTGCACCATTGCACTCCAACCTGGGCAAAAAGAGCGAAACTCCATCTCAAAAAAAAAAAAAAAAAGGAAGTAAGGGGAGTAAGTAACTCAGCTGGCAGGGTCTGACTCAGAGTGGATCACTTTCTCTGAGCTGCCCTGGCACAGCCCAATTGTACCTATGTCTCAGGCATGGTCCCCAGTGTCAGCGGACACACTGATCCTGGTGGAGGGATCAGTGCAAGGCATCGTGCAAGGCATTCCCCTAAGCCACCGGACAGGTGTTCAACTGCCCTCTGGGTAGCCTGACCCTGAATGAGTTTAAATAGAAACAAAACCTAGGATCAGAAGGTTCTTATATTGTACTTAAAGTGGTTAGCATTTGTAGTAGGTTATCAAAGAATATTGTACAACATCTTTCCCTAGGGAACTTTAAGAATAGGATGGCTAGATCCTGCAGTCTGAGATATTTTTGTCTCTATAATAACACCTTACCACGGTATCACAGCTTATACTACATGCCTCGAGGCCAGGCATGGATTAGATACCCTTCTGAGGCCATCTGCTCCCTGGATTTGTTTCAGAGGAAGGAAACACGAGGTGGAAAGAGAGAGATAGAGAGCTAGAGAGAGAGGAGAGAAAGAGAGACCGATCCACGGACCCTATTAACAGGGTGAAATCTGCCCAAACTAGGAAGCCAGAAGAATAAGACCCTGATGGAAACCACGCTTGCCTGTCAGTCCTGATTTTGCCCCAGTCCTTCAATACGCCTCTCAGAGTTTCTGCTACGGTCTTCTGTGCATTCAGGGATAGGCTGGTTTACGTCAACATGGTGGGTTTACTGTAAAAGTCATTATTGGTACTTTTGGATGCGGCTTTTCTATTTAAAATAATTAAAACCAACGAAGCTTTTTCTTTCTGATCCAATTCCTGGCTGTCCTCTGCTTTGGTGTCTTCGGGCCAACCCTGGGCTCTGGGAAGCTCTAAGGATGGAGCCTGTCTCCTCCACCAGCTACATGCAGGGCAAGAGGGCCAATGCGCACCCCGCCACGGCCAGGAGCCTCATTATTCTTTTTGTTTTAATTCCCCTATGTGGATCCAAATGGCAGTCCCAGGCCCATGGATTTGGCAAAGCAACAAGTGGCCGGAGCAGGGACAAACCGGGCTCCCGGCGTCGCTCCCCGCCTGCTTCCTACCAGCGCCGCCGCCCACTGCCCCGTACAGGGGTCACAGCCGTGGAGCGTGGGAATGGAACAGTCCCATTTTACAGCTCTCGTTCATTCCGCCTGCAGCAGGCGGCTCCTGACAGGGAAGAGCAACCTTTCTGGACTTCCCCACCCGCAGTCCCACCGAGCCCGTGGCGCGCCCACGCCTCCTCCCGGGCCCCTTTCCTCCCGCGCGCGGCGGGCGCACGCACCACCTGACTCGCGTTCTCATTGGCTGCTGACTGTTGCTAACCCACGTGACCGGAGCCGCGCGCCCCGCCCCCGCGGGCTCCCGCTCGGCCGGCGCCGGGCTCCGAGCCGCGGGTCGCTCGCCTCTCCGGCTTCGCCCCGCCGCGCCGCTGCCGCCGATGCCCACAAGGTGGCAGTGCCGCGCTGCGTGTCCCCTCGCCCGAGTCCGCGCGAGCCGCGCCGGGCGGCCAGTGCTAGCGCAGCCTCTCGCAAAAGTTTCCCTGCTCCGGAACGGACCGGGGCGTCGCACTCTCCGGGCGGGCTGGTGACAGTCCTCCCGTTCTCGGGTTGCCTCCGGGGCGATTTGCACTTCACAGCCCCGCTGGCGTCTCCTGGCGTCCCGAACTTGTGGCCTGTCACTGCTGCAAGTCGATGTTTTCAGGAGTGTTTTGTTTTGTTTTGTTTTAGGATCTGTACGCTAATAATTGATCCTAAAGAGGCAGGCAGACATCCCGACAGCGACACCTCGTCTCTCTTCTGGGCGTCCGGCTAAGCTTCCCTCACTGCAGAAGCAACCGACAGCTTCCCTTTGCGCTGGTGCAAAACACAAGCCAGCAGCCCTTCGGAGGGGCCTCCCCGCACGCGCCTCTTGGGATCCTGACTTGCTTAGGAAGAGGAGGGCACGGGGAGCCTCCTGCTCTGCAGCTGTCCCCAGGATGCCCTTAATTCCCGGGACAGGAGAGATAAGCTCGTCTGACCTCAGTTGACCTCGCCGCAGGCGCCAGGCGTCCTCATTTACTGCGAGGCATTGGGGAGTCTACTTTTCTCTCTGCTCCCTGGGATTTTTTTCCTTACGTCACTTTTTTCCTTGTTGGCTTGTAGCTGGTCTGATGTCCCCTTACTGCTATCTAAACCGCCTCCCTCTACTCCCTGCTCCTACCTAGGCACGCGTTTGCCACTCTCCATTTTCCTTTAAAGAAAACGTTCTGAGAGCCCTTTGAACCCAGCTGACCCTGGGAAAGGGCGGGTCCGTGGATGTGAAGGCAAGTCCAGCAACTGGGGCTGCATTTACCTACATGTGAAAAGGAAAGAGAAACACACCTTGCCTGCCCATTGTCTACACCACGAAGCCCGGATTCCATTCCCTGGTAGTCAGGCCTTTCACACTGGGCTGCCCTCCAGGTAATTTCCAAAGATGCCCCCAGCCTACTTCAGCCCCTAACAGGACACTAGGACACTCAAAGGGACTCTTGTGTTCATGACTGCTGGAATTTCTGCTGAGACCCCAACACAGAACAATATATGGGTCAAACAACTCCCACCCCCATTCTCAAGTGAGGTATAGACCCTCTCTGGGGTGTTGTTAAGGGACCAACACCAGCCTCGACTTGGGGTGATACGATAGGAGGCTAAGGATGCAGGAGAGGCCAGCAGTGGGTCTTTCTTTTTACAGAGGTGTCTATATGCTTTGCTTCTCCACCTACCTCAAGATAAATGACTTGGGCTCCAGAGAACTCCCTGAAGAGCTTTAGGTGTCTCCTGGAATTTGGGAGGCGTAAGGACTGATGCGACCTGCAAAGCAGAGGGCTGTTTGCAGTGGCGAGAGAAGGAGGTATTTGGAGCCACCTCTTCTTCCAAGAGTCAGTGAGTCATACATGCACTAAGTCTCCCTAGGGGCAGGGTGGACCCAAGTCCCCCCACAGGGGTGAGGTGAGCAGCACATGCCCAGGACCTGAGGGTGACGAGTGAGTGCCAGCTAATAGGGGCTGCCCATGTCCCGGAGCTGCAGCTAGTGAACTGGCAACAATAGGGGAAGAGGATTGAGAAAACCCACAAAAGCATCCACAGAAGAGCCAGCGTGTGCACATCTGCCACTCCCAAGGGCACCAACCCCTAGATGCAACTGAATCCTCCTTGAAGAGCTTTGTTCTTTGGGCCCTGAGAAACCTGCCATGGTCTGAATGTTGATGTCCCCCCAGAATTTGTTTGTGAACCCTAATACCCAATATGACAGTATTAAGAGGTGGGACTTCTGGAAAGTGATTAAGTCATGAAGGTGGAGCCCTCATGAATGAGATTAGTGCTTTTATAAAAGAGATCGAAGGAAGCTGCCTTGCCTCTTCCACCATGAGAGAACCTGTAGAAGGTGCCATCTGTGAAGAACAGGCCCTCCCCAGACACTGAATCTGCCAGCACCTTGACCTTGGATTTCCAGCCTCCAGAATCACCCAGTGGTTGGAGAAGGTGGAGGATCCAGGAAGCCGGAACAAACACTGACTGGGTCCCCGTCCCAGCCACATGCTTCTAGACCTAAGCCAGCCTCCAGGTGTTGGAGGGTGGAAAGAAGTACTGATTTGAATGAGATGGTCACATTTCTCAGTTTGATTGGACTATATTTTGTAATAGTTGAAAAATGAGACAGTTTATGAGATTAACCAGGAAAGCTGGTCAATGAGATTTCATTCTGCCATGGGGGATAATATAAAAATACGGATAATAGCAAACATTGACATCACATTTAGTGTCTTACATTTATTAACTTATTAATTAGGTTTGTGTGCTTCACCAACTCTTATAATTCCCACTGCATAATTGAGGAGGCTGAAGGCCAGAGAGGTTAAGAAATTCGTCAAGGTCCACAACTAGTAAATGGCAAAACTGGGATTTGAATCCAGGCTTCAGTGTCTAGTTGTGGAACTAAAATGCTTCCCCATCACTGAATCCTTATTTCCATTCTTAACCAAACCTCGCCTGACTTCAAGCCCTAACTCCACCCTCCCCAGCCCAGAAGCATCCTTGGCTGTGTGAGCTGAAGGAGCCTCCCCTACTGTCCTGTGCTTTCAGGGGTACAGTCGTGGCTGCAGAGTCCTCTTAGACAGTGGGGTCATCTTTTGTGGAATCATGTTCAGAACCTGCAGCACATCTGTTAAATACGTTCGATCCTGGGAACTGCTCTTTTGATGGTGGATAGGATGTTTGGAACCATCCAGACACCACTTGGAGTCCAGTGAAAAAGCCAGCAATCAAGCTTTGAGAAACCATTTTTGGTAAAATGAAGTAGGACGCACTCTAACTGAATGAGACTACTTTTCTTCTATGGCTTAAAAGATGGAACTAAATGTAATTCCCAAAAAAAGTCCCCCCAAAACTGTGTCTTGGCAGCCTTACTGGAAAGCATGTATTCCAAGGGATCTATGCAGGGTAAAACTCATTTGCAAGTATCTGTTCTTTTTATTTTTAATCAATTTTTCTAATCATGCTCATCATTGTACTCAGCTTTCATTTATTTATGTTCTTTCTGTACAACTAGATTATGAAATTGTGAGGAAGGAGACTGTATCTTCTTTTTCTTTTCTTTTTTTTTTTTTGAGACAGGGTCTCGCTGTGTCACCCAGGCTGGAGTGCAGTGGTGGGATTACAGCTCACTGCAGCCTCGACCTCCTTGACTCGAGCAATTCTCCTGCCTTAGCCTCCCCAGGAGCTGGACTACAGGCATACACCACCACGGCTGGCTAATTTTTGTATTTCTTTGTAGAGATGGGATCTCACCATATTGCCCAGGCTGTTCTTAAACTCCTGGGCTCAAGCAATCCACCTGCCTCAGCCTCCCAAAGTGTGTGGCCTCGACTGTATCTTTTATGTTTCTCATTCCTTTTTACAACTTGGCGACTTGTACATAATAAGTACAAAATAAGTATGTTTTCATTAGACTAACAAAAATTGGGGGAAGTTTCTATCCAAGCAGAATGAAGAGGGTGATTCCAGCCATGCAGATGAGCTGAGGTCCAAGGCTGAAGAGAAGGTGCAATGCTGGAGTAACATGAGGAACACTCGGCCTACTTGGCTAGAGCATCTCACGGGGGCAGAGGTTACTTAGTGGGATCATGGGAGATTAGATTAGAAAGGGATGTTTTATGGCAGATTAGATGCTTATCCTATATGCTAGTGGTTTCAATTTTTATTATCATTAAGATTTTCCCCTGCTCCCTCTTCCCTGCCTCAAAATTCCCCAAACCATATATAGGAACACCATTTGTAAAGCAGATAAAAGCAAAAGGGCTCTGGTTAAAATTATGGGGGAGGGACCCGAGTATGACTTCCTCCATGTGGTTCCCCATACGCACAAGCCAGGGACCTCTGAGGAATTCTGGGGCTCTTCCAAAGCAATTTGAACCACTGGTGTGGATGCTGGGAAACACTGGATGGCATGTTCCTTTTGTCTGTCTGTCCACATGTAGCCCCTGGCTTCCTGACAGTCCTCCATCAGTATCTGGTTCTCACAGTGTCACATCTCAACTCTCCCGGGAGTGTTTTGGAGCCACCGTCCCCGTGGCAGGCTCTACACATAGCCATTCCTCTTTCTTCTTTGCTAATAGATTCCAACTTTAGTTAGGACAGCCAAGTACTCAGTGACATGGTGACTGACCTAAGGCAAGGATTGGCCAAACCCAGCGGCTAACTCTTTTGGTAAATAAAGTTTTATTGGAACTGTTCATTTGCTTCCTTAGCACCTGTGGCTACTTTTGTGCTATAGCAGCAGGGTTGGGTGGTAGTGAGAGAGACTGTATGGCCTCCTAAATTCATTGCTATCTGGCCCTTTGCAGAAAACGTTTGAAGACCCCTGGTCTAAGGCAACCATGGCAATCCATTCTCCTTTGCTGAGATTGGGGGTAGTCATATAATCATTTTTGACCAAGGAAAGGTAAGGTAAATTCTGATGGAAGCATCTGAGAAATATTTCCCTCCCTGATAAGAGAGGAACACAAGGAGGACGTTCTTTTTGTCTCCTCTCTTCCATTCTGTCATATGAGGATGTGCTGTCTGGAGCTGTGGCAGCCATCTGGTAATCATGAGGGATAATACATGAGAGCCTGATTCCTTGATGGCATCATTCAGTTACCAAATCTACCTTTGGACCATCTACTTTCAAACTGTTGAGTAAACAATAAAAATCCTGATGGTTTAAGCAATTCTTCACTGGGTTTTTGTTAGTTGCAGCTGAATGTAGAATAACGAGGGCATTTGTTTAAAAACCTAATAGCAAAAGACCAGAGTGTTCTTGTTCAAGTTGTGTCACAGAATGAAACATAGGAAATCTAGTAGATAATGATGATGATGATGAAAGCTAGCATGCCAGTCACTAAACCAAGTACTCTACAATCCTCTTATGATCACAAAACCCAATGGAGACACTATTGTCATTATCTCCATTTTACAGTTGGGGAAAGTGAGGTTTAGAGAAGTTTAACAATTCGCTCAGTTCTACAGTTGAGCACCAGAGCTCAAGTTCGCACTGTGTGTTGACTTCAAAAGCCAAGCGCCTATCTGTTGTTTGACACTGCCATTTCTGACAACAGATCCGAATTCAAATCCCAACTCAGCCACACGGAAGACAAGTTACTTAATCTTCTTAAGCCCCAATTTTCCCACAATGATGTGGAGATGTTACCTTCCTTTAAGACAAAATGCTGCCACTACTGTGACTGAAACGTGGTGTTTCATTGTTTTTTGCTTCTGTGCTTGTTTCTTTAGCAGGGACTGGATGGCTGGAAGTTAGCTATAGGAGTAACCAAGAGGTGCAAAAGAAAGTAGCAAGGGAAGTAAAAATAGACTCCAGTGAGCAGAGAAAGGCATACCAGCTCCTGATGAATTAAAGGAGGCTGCCGCCAGTCCTGGAGCGGGGTTCAATGAGAAGAACGCATGGTACGGAGAGAGCCACGAGGCTCACTCCTCACGAGTATGCATTGTGTTTGACCAAGAACTTGGTGACTTTACGGTCAGGTGTGGCCTGAGAGCACTTTCTAGTCCATTGTCCTGTTTCAAGGAGCTTTGAAAAATTGTAAGGAACTAAACAGAAAGGAATTGCTTGAGTTGTTGGTACGATTCACTTTTGTGTAAAACTGAGCCACTGTGCAGAAGTGAGTGTTTTTCAAAGTGAGGTCACGGATGCCTATGAACATTTCGCATGTCGGTATTTTCCTCGCTGTGGTAAGGCCCTTTACTCATGATGAATGGAAATCTGAAGACTCGTAGAAAGGGTCAGAGATTACCTTTGTGGCTGTTAGCTCTATTTGAGCAGTTTCCTCTCTGAGCATTCCTGTACAGTTTTTAATGGAGGTGAATAATCAAGACCAGCCCGCTCAAAGAGCTTATGAAAAATAGATGAAATTTAGAGTTTAAAATCCAGATTTAATTGTTAGGCTTACTTTTAAAAGAGAGCAAGAAAAATGACCCCAATGGCTTATTATATAACATCCAGATGTTCGACATCAGCCAGACCAGATGAGGGATGACTTTTTCACTTTTCATCTGGATGCTTTGGCCTCTCTATAGACACAGCGAAAGAGGGCAGTTATATAAGAAGCTTGCTGGAGTGGCCTTGTCCTCATTCTCAACTTGCCCTTCAAGAGACCCATAAACATTCAGCTGCATTTTTAAGCTTAGATGCGATAGATTCTTAATGAACGCATTCCTTAGACCCAGCGTGGGCTTGAGAAGCTTATGGAAATCATTCGATCTGATCATTGGCTCCAGGTAGACAAAGTACTGAATAAGAGAAATTTTCCCTTCTCATTCAAATGTTTGAGGCTCAGGTAGACCTAGACTGGCTTTATCATAAAGGAACTAATATAGCTTATCTAACATATCATTAAAATATGTTTGTGGGCTTTTAAAAAGTGACAGCTGCTCTTCAGAGTGATAGACAGGTGTCCACATTTCAGCTTGCTTTGTTTGTCACTGTGTGTGTTTGTTCTTACCAGCAATGCCTGGGAAGGGCAGCAAATACTGTTGTGCTTGGATACGAAAACTAAGGCCTGATTAGCGTAAGCGTTTGTTGAAAAAGCATTTTCTCCGCACACTAATCTCTACATCTCCTGTGGGGAAATCCTTTCAATCCCATACCTGATAAATAAATCTGGCAAGTGAATAAACACTCTCAAGTCTCTTTCTGATATATAATTCCACCTGTTCTGTGAGTTCTGCCGGCCTCTGAGCTCGGGCAATATTGTGTACCTTTCAGACCGACCTGGAACAAAGCCGGCCAAGGAAAAGCAATGTTTGCTGTGACCCTCCCCATCACTGAGCACTCAACAGCCTTTCACAAGAACCAAGCGGGTGTTCAGGGCTACTGTGGACTTCTTGGATTATGGTAGTTATTATTTGGTGCTTTTGTTGACCTTGAACACTCCACTAGGCATTGGCTAATACTGCTGATCAGAAACATCATGTTCCTTTTCCTTCTGATTTTCCACCCAAGAATAGGGGCGCTGGAGCTGCTGCAAAAATCCTTTTTGAAAGTGAAAGTCAGGTCTCAGTGCTAACATGCTCTCTTTAATGCCCATGCAGTCTCCCTACTCTTCTGCAGGAGTCTTGGGCTGCCTCTCCACTGCAGTTCCTACGTAACTATGTTATGTGATTGTAGTGTGGGATCATGGGGGCAGGGATTATGTCTTTTTGGTTTTGTAAAGACAACAGGCTGGCACATTCATTATTAATTAACTTTATTAATAATTACTTAATGCCAAATGAATGAACTTTAGTGCTTCCTAAGTTTGTGTGTATATTTGTGTGAGACATTGCCAGAGAATGACAGGTCCTATTAGATTATGATTTTATTTACAAATGAATTAGAAAAATTTTCTTAAGTCTTTGATAGGATCCTTAAAAATGACAAAAGGTTTGATGGGCACCTATAGTAACAGGGCACACTACCCCAGCACCATCTAAATAATTATCTTCCATATCTGAGACAGGGCGTGCAAAGAGGACCCGTAAGATATACCCATGGTTCTCTAGAGGTACACGTGCACACATTGAGAATGCCTTTACAAACCCTAAAGGATTCAAGTTCCCTGCCCAATGTGTGGAATCAGGCACATATACATGCTGTTGAAACAAGTGTTAAGATGATACTGGTAAAAGGGGTAGACAGGTTATTTGATAGCTTATCAACAAAAGAGCTTCCCTTTGTTCTCTCTTGCTGTGTAACAAATTACCCCCAAACCTAGTGATTTAGTACAACAAACCTTTATTATCTCACAATTTCTGTCGGTGAGGAATCTGGGAGCTGCTTAGCTGGTGATTCTGGCTCAGGGTCTCTCATGATGTTGCTGTCAGGATGGTCAACAGGGGCTGCAGTCATCTGAGGGCTTGACTGGGACCGGAAGACCTACTTTCAAGTTGGCGCGCTCACATGGCTATTGGCAGGAGGCCTCAGTTCCTCATGACCTGGGTCTCTCCCTAGGCTTCTTAAGTGTCCTTATGATGTGGCAGTTCATTTTTGCTGTAGTAAATTATCCAAGAAAAGGACCAAGAAGGACACCACAATGCCTTTTATGATTTACTTTCCAAAGTCACATACCATCTTGTCTTTTGAGGACATACTTTAAATCCATCAGAGCTGTTGCTTTGATGCGATTTGACAGGTATGTTTTGAGCACTAACTGGCCTTTCCAGATGTGCTTGTTAAATATGTAAATCCTGCTTGCTTTGCACTTTGGAGGGAGTCCACACAGACTTGCCCAATATGAGAAACAGGTTGTCTGAAAATCACAACCTGTGGTTCAGAGTGTTTGACTTTGTACCTTCTACTCTTAAACCATTTTTGTTTTCTCTCTCTGCAGCATGGAGAGGGTTCTCCCTGAAATCCACTTCAGTCTCTCTGAAGAATAATAACAATAGCACTTACTATTGGCTGTGTTAAGTGCTCTATGAATGCCAGTTCATTAAATGCTCACAACCACTCTATGAATTAGATATTCGTATCATCATCTGTATTTTACAATGGGGATACTGAGAGATGAAATAATTTTCCCAGGGTCACCCAGCCAGTAAATGGTAGCGCTAGGATTTGAGCCCAGAGACTTGGCTTTAGAGTCTGGACATCGACTTCCTTCATTGTGTTACAATACAGTGTCTGAACCTTCAGATGGGCTCCTGTGCAGCTTCTACTTTCAGTCAGTCCATCTTAAAAAAAAAAGACTCTACAAAGTAAGAAGAGATTGAATTCTGGCATTTATTACCACCACCACTGGGCCTCCCACCACCTCCCCGTCATCATACTGCTCTCTGGGTTCTGGAAACAGTTCCCTTTCCCGCCCCTTCAGGCCTGTGGATAATAACAACTCCCATTTGTGGTGGACAGAATGACATGTCTCCCAAAGATGTCCCCTAAACCTGTGATTGTGTTACCTGACATGGCAAAAGGGACTTTGCAGCTGTAGTTAAGAACCTTGAGAAGACAGTATCCTGAATTAGCCAAGTGTAAGGCAGGAGAAGTTTCCTTTCCTCACCCATTTTAGGCTCACTGACTGGGACCTCTGTAACAAAAGATAGATTTACAAGAAAAAAAAACCATACAAGTCTATTTAATATAATTTTTATGTGACATGGGGACCTTTACAAGGAAATGAAGACCCCCAAGAAGCAGTTAAACTCCAGCGTTGTTTTTTTTTTTGAGACGAGTCTCGGTCACCCAGGCTGGAGTGCAGTGGCACGATCTTGGCTCACTGCCACTTCCGCCTCCTGGGTTCAAGCGATTCTCCTGCCTCAACCTTCTGAGTAGCTGGGATTACAGGGGCACACCACCACACCCGGCTAATTTGTATATTTTTTAGTACAGAAGGAGTTTTGCCATGTTGGCCAGCATGATCTCGATCTCCTGACCTCGTGATCTGCTTGCCCCGGCCACCCAAAGTGCTGGGATTACAGAGATGAGCCACCACACCTGGCCAAACCCGAGTGTTTCTATAGTAGGCTTGAAGAAGAATGGCGCATCGTGGAAAAATATGATTGAGGGAAAACGAAAGGAGTATAAGCTCAGGGTGAGAAACTGGGGGAGCAGCAAGACCCGTTTGTTTAGATTCCTCTGAGTGTCCCTCATCTTGGAGATAAGAATGCCGTCTTCCTCGAAGTGTAGGGAGGGCTCCTCTCACATGAGGTTCTTATGACCTGCCCCAGGGAGACGGGCAGGGGGAGTCAGAGAGACCTTCCTGCACATGCTATTTCTGAAATTCTTTTGGCTTAAAATATTCACTCTGCCATGGTGCCCTATTGTAGGGTAGAGTGTCTTGAGCCCCATTACAGGTGTCCTTGATAAGGATCCTTATAGGGGAAAGAGGAAGGGAGGGGAGTGAGAGTTGGAGAGAGGTGTGAAGATGCTCTGTGGCTGGCTTCCGAGGTGGAGAAAGGGATCTTGAGCCAAAGAAAGGAGCAGCCTTTAGCAGCTGGACAGAGCAAGGAAACATGCCCCTCTGCAGGCCCCAGAAGGAGTACTGCCCTGCTGGCACCTGGACTTTATTTATGTATTTATGTATGTATGTATTTATTTATTTATTTTTTGTTTTTTTTGAGATGTAGTTTCATGGTTGTTGCCCAGTCTGGAGTGCAGTGGTGCGATCTTGGCTCACTGCAACCTCTGCCTCCCAGGTTCAAGCGATTCTCCTGCCTCAGCCTTCCTAGTAGCTGGGATTACAGGCACCCGTCACCATGCCCAGCTAATTTTTTGTATTTTCAGTAGAAACGGGGTTTCACTATGTTGGCCAGGCTGGTTTTAAACTCCTGACTTCAGACGATCCACCCGCCTCAGCCTCCCAAAGTGCTGAGATTACAGTCATGAGCCACTGCGCCTGGTGGGCACCTGGACTTTAGCCCAGTAAGACCCATCTTGGACTTCTTACCTGCAGACCTGTAAGCTGGTAAATGCTTTTTTTTTTTTTTTTAAGAAAAAAAATCAAAACTCTGCAAAGATGATGAAAATCCACTCTGCTGTTTTTATATGACACAATAACAGAGAAATTACATCTTATTAGAGAATTTTTTTTTTTTTGAGACAGAGTCTCGCTCTGTTGCCCAGGCTGGAGTGCAGTGGCGTGATCTCAGCTCACTGCCAGCTCTGCCTCCCGGGTTCACGCCATTCTCCTGCCTCAGCCTCCTGAATAGCTGGGACTACAGGCACCCGCCACCACGCCCGGCTAAATTTTTGTATTTTTAGTAGAGACGGGATTTCACCGTGTTAGTCAGGATGGTCTCGATCTCTTGACCTCGTGATCCGCCCGCCTCGGCCTCCCAAAGTGCTGGGATTACAGGCGTGAGCCACGGTGCCCGGCCTAGAGATTTTAAAACATTATATAACTTAGCACATGCTTATGTTCCAGGCTATGGGAGACAAGCCCTGCCTTCCAGATTAGCAACTCATTTGGAAGGAAAGGTATACACCCAGAGAGCAAGCAAAAGTAGAAGACAGGCGATTGAAGAGCAAGTGTATGCAGTACTGATAATGAATGCTGGAAAGACATGGAACCAGGTACAATCAAGGAGGGCAAGGGCCGCTCAGAGTCTTCTGGAGCCCTGCTATTATCTTCTACTATGTCTCAAAGCCATATGGTGAGCAAGGGCTTAATCTTGCTGATAGACAGCTCTAGACACCAAATTCCAGAAGGTGTAAGACGGTTCTCCACTTTTTTCGTTGGATAACTCTTCCATCGAATTAGAGCAGCCTCAGATGAGTCCCCACTCCTCTCATTTTTCTATTTTATGCCCATCCCAGTCACCCCCCTTTCTCTCCTGGGTGGACAGTGGAGAGTCTTATACTCACTGGCCCTCCATGGCGTTCCCGTGCAGGGGACTTAGGCTTGCCAGATAAGCAAGCACCCACAAAATAATAAAGCAATCCTTTTCTGATTGCAGTCACCTCCCCTCAGGCTTCACCCATTGTCGGTGAAGAGGGCTGAGTGGGGTGGGGCGATCATATAACCAACCCACCTGTCTGTATTGAGCAGACTTCAGGATCTGAAGAGGGGCTGGGAAGTGAGTGAGCTTGTGGAGAGGGGTAGAGAGCACCCCGGGTTGGGAGAAAGCATCCCCCAAGGCCAGGAGGTCGAAGCAGCCACGCATTATGGAAGGGGCAGGGAGATGGGCTTACTTGGGACACAGGGCTCCTCTAGGGAAGATGAAAGAAAATGCCAGAGGTGAGAATGATGAGGTCCAGGCATGCTAGGAATACTGTAGCCACCAGTACAAAGTTGGGGAGCTATTCAAGGGAGTAACTGAATTATTCCATTTTCTATTTCTCAGCCCGGTTTGGACATGATTTAAATGTGGCTAAAGAAATGGAAGGTGGTTGCTGGAGGGAAGCTTAGGGCCACACGTGGGAATATTCCCAGTCCACCTCCTGCCTCCTCTGACAGTGCTCAGAGCACTGCCCTGGAAATTCTGCTACAGAATCCCTAAGAGTTATTGCCAGGCCTTGGACATAATTAATACACTTACTGGTCAGAATCACATCCTGTTGTACACAGGTATGTCCCAGGGTGGGCAGCTCGGCTATTTGTCACATTTTCCAGGAGGCTGCCCGGAGCCCCACGCCTGCTGTGATTTTTGCAGCTGATCGCACAAGTGTCTGACCACGTTAGTGTTGATCCTGGGCCTGGCTGTCAGATTGCACTCCCCCAAAGAAACATTTGTCTGGTTTTAAAAAAAATATTTAGAGCTGAATTCTATACTCCCTGCTATGTGGACATCGAATGTAAATTAATTCAACCCTGTTCTTTGAGTCAGTAGAGGCTGAACTATGAGTGCCTTTTTCTAAGTGAGTATTTCATGAGGTCTTTTCAGAAGGGCTGGTTCCCACTCAGCTCCTCTTCCATATATCATGATATTTCCTTGGTTCTTCACAATCCTAATGTGGAGAAGATGATCTGTCTTGGTGGCAATATCTCTTCCAGAATTTCTCTCATTTTTTAAGTGGGAAGAGGGATATTCACACATTCTGTAAATGTACTGGGTCCTTATGAAAATATTTTAAAATTTGGAGTGGAATTTAGTATAAGAAGATTCCATCTTGGACCCTAGCCAATGAGATTTAGGGGATTACCCAAAGACTTCATAATAAGACTGGGATACTTAAAGATTGTTCCTATGGGTAGGACTCAAGTGACATAATATGACCACCGTGTAACTGAGAAATGAACACAGAATTTGAAGAAATCATCCCAGTCTATAATAGGGAGGCAGCTTGCTAGGTGGAATGGGATTTGTTAGGTAAAATGGATACTGGTTTTATTTCTATTTAAGTGGTGAACTTTCTGTTCTTCTGCTTTTCCATGTAGCTTCCATAGTGAGACACCAATTTCCACTTAAGAGCATGAGTCCTGGAGTCAGATGGCTGGGATTTGAAACTCAGCTGTACTCCTTCTTAGTTGTGAGACCCATGCACAAGTTACTTAACGTCTCTAAGCCTTCACTGTATGGTCCAGAAAATGATAGCTATACCACCACCACTGCTAACAACAAAAAATTTTAATCCAGCTCATAGGATTACTTTAACACTTAAATCATGTAATTCATGTGAATTGTTTAGTCTAGTATCTGGCATATATTAAGCAGTCAAAGATACTAGCTTTTGTTATTAGTAAGAGCAGTGTAGTATTTTATATTGTTTGTAATGAATTGAAACATTCAGAGTATTTCAATAGAGATAACACTGATGATGGCAAAATTCTTAAAAAGAGTCAAAAATACCACAAATTTTGGATGATAATCAGGAATGAAGTATTTGCTTTGTCCCTTCTAGGCATCCTCACTGTAGTTAGCTCTACAGCGATTTATTGCTGGCTCACAGAAGAAGCCCTTCATCCTTCTTTGGTTTGGATACATGCAAAAGTGTGTATGTGTACATACTCACTGATCCTGGGCCTGGCTGTCAAATTGCACTGTTTCCTGCATACACTGTTGCAAAATGTAGAAAGAAGCATTCTGTCTGTCAGTGAGAATGTCACAGAAAAAAGAGAGCTCTCTTTAGTCCTTTCAGATAAACCACAGTCCATTGAAAGACCTTTTTCTTAACTCCAAAGCCAAGTAACCAGCACTGGGGCCAATCACCGTTCAACAATCTGGCGTTTCTTCTTCTGCAGGGTGAGCTCCAAGTATGGTCCCTAGGGAATATGGAAAATTAAACAACGGAAATAAAATAATTTATCTTTTTTCCCCCTTGAAGTCAGAAGCTGCAGAAATAAAGGGAACCAAGATACTTATAATAGGACCCATGTAGGTTTCAGGGGACAAAGTGACAGCAATCATATGTACAGCTTAAAATAGCATACTTCAGGTTAGAACTGTTACTCAAGGGAAGTGATACCGGTACTAGTCCCAGCTGCTTAAAGGAAGATAAGATCTCTATTCCTCATTGCAAAAAGATTTGCCTTCTGATTACTCGTCACTCATTTTGGCCACACAGACAGAACCAGACAGAAATCTGGAGGAAAACTGAATTGGGAAGAGACAGAAAAGATGGGGAACAAAAAGGCGTGCTATTGATATTAATTGGGATTAGCACCTCTGATTAATGGAGTGGTTTTCAACAATATTCGGTGGGGCCTCTTCAAAAAGTGGGCATAGCAATTATTTGAAGGTGAAGTTTTGGGAAAACCTAGGCAAGGGTGGGAAGGGATTTCCCTGACAGTTTTCTCTGCTTTCCTGTCTATCCTGAGAGTTGACAAGTGCTGGGGCTGCTGCTGGGAACACGGTGCTCCTAGCACCCTTTCTCAGGGGAGCCCCAACTGTTCAGCCACGGTCTTTTATGCTTTGGAAAATAAAATAGGTGAAGAGTCAGGAATGTTCCAGGAGAAAGAAACGATAATTGCAGTCCCTAACCAGGGAAAGATTTTGATGTATTTGGGAAACTGAAAGAAGACCAGTACAAATGGAGAAGAAAAAGTTAATGGAGAGAAAGGCAGGCAGTAGATAAGAAGGCTAGGCAGGGGCCAGTTCATGCTTATGAACTCGCAAGGTCATGTGAAGGAGTTTAGATGCTGATTGGAAGTGTATTCGTAAACCGCTGAGGACTTTTAAGCTGGGAAATTACAACTTATCTGATATATATTCACATTTAGGAAGATCTCTAAGTAACCCCAGGACATTCTGTGAAAGGCTAAGTTATTGATAGATCTTATCAATACTCAACCCAAGATCTGGGAAGCAAGTTGGAGTGATAACACTCTGTCCCCCAACATTATCCAGTCTGTTGGAGGGCACATCATTTCAGTGGTCCGTCTTCATCACCCTGTCATGGCAACAGGTCTTTATTCAAAATCAAGTTACTATTTTAAGGAAGACTGGGAAATATTCTGTATCCCAGGCCCCAGGTTAAGATATTGAAGGGGAAGGCCCAAATGAAATTGCATCTTGGAGATTTTCCGGATTAGAAAATCCCAAAAGTGTAACCTGGAGAGAACATAGGGACTTCTTGAGAGTTTAACAAATCTTCTAAATGCCTGTAAAGTTTGCTTCAGGTCCTTTTAGGTTAGTCCAAATCTGGCTATAATAAACTGTAAGAAAGCAACAGATCCCACTTTAAGTTTCCACCTATTTGGAGCAAAAATAGGTAAAATCAGGTTTATGTCTTTACCAGTCAGCTTGGGTTTAGTTATGCTGCAGTAACAAGCAGCCCTCGATTCTCAATGTCTTAACAAAAACAAGGTCTTTTCTTTCTCAAGTCATAGTTTGCAGGCGATCTGAGCTCTGCTCTGTGTCATTTCATTCCAGAGCCTAGGCTGAAGGAGCAGTTCCTATCTGCGCCTCTGTCAGCCTCATGGCAGAGGGAAAGAGCAATGGTGAGACCATGTGTTAGTTTTGAAAGCCTCTGCTCAGGTATGGTACAGGCCACTTCCACTCACATTTCATTGCCCAAAGCAAATCAAATAGCCAAGCCTCATCTTGGCAAGGAGGAAAGTATAATTGTTCTGCAAGCCCTGGTCTGTAGGGAGAACATTGAATATTATAAACCAGTGATGCAGTCTCTAGCAATGCCATACTTTGCTTTCTCCCTTTTTTGTGTGTTGACTGCAAGTTGGAAATTGAGTGATGATCTTACATTTATAGACCTGAAAACTGTCAGATAACATAATTCAGAATATGATTCAATCTCTGAAAATTAGCATCATAGACATTCCTTTTTAAAGGATAAGTTTCTGAAAGTCTGATATAAGCGGTTTAGAAGTGATTAAACACAAATTTACTGGAAGAAAAGTTCATTTAATAAAGCAAAGTTCTCAATTTCTAATCTGATGTTGTACCAGTCTCTCAAAAATCTGAAACTTACTGCTAGGAGGATTTTTATGCAGGAAAAGAAAGAGAATCTTATATTTCTTTCTTCAAATTAGAGTGAATGAGATAAAAAGAGTATACTGGTACCATAATTTTAGCCAACATTATGTTTTATTTAAGAAAGTCTGTATTTTGTGGTTAGCTATGACATATGAAACTTTATTTCCACCAAGGATGAAAAAAAAACAAAGCAAGGCAAAACACAAACACAGCTTATGGGAATCAAGGAAAGAAGATGGCAAAGATGAAATGCACGTCACATTGAGTTGAGGCCCTGTCAGCTCATGCCTGGATGATTGTGATGGCCCCTCCACTCTGGCCCTGACCCCTCTTCCCCCTGAGGTCTATTCTCCACACAGCAGCAGCCAGAGTGGACCATCTGAAACTTAAGTTGTATCATGTGCTGCTCAGAACTCTCTAACGAGACTCTCAGCTCACTCTGAATGATACCCAAAGTTCTTCCCATGGACTGGGCAATCCTATGTGATTCATACTCTGATTGCCTTTCTGATCCCTTCTTTAACAACTAATCCCACTCTCCCACTCCACTGTGTGCACACCGGCTTCCTTGCTTCTCCTCTTCCCAAACTGCCGAGCTCTGCTCTCTTGGGACCTTTGCACTGGCTGTTCCCTCTATTAGGGTCTCTTGCTTTATCCAAGATGCCTCCGCTGGCCACCTGATCTAAAACAGCACCTGGTCCCTCTCTGTTCCTGTACTCTGCTTTATTTTTTGTTCTCAGCATATATTACTACCTGATTTACCATAGACATGCTCATTCTCCACCTCTTTTCACTAGATCGTAATCACCAAGAGAGTGATGACTTCATTTCATTCACTATTTTATCCCCGATGCCAAAAACAGTGACTGGCACCTAGTAGATGCACAATAAAATAAAATAAAGGAATGACTGCTGCTGTTCCTAATTTCATCAGATCTGTGTAAGTATTTAATGTGCCATTATACAGAAATTGTACAGAGTAAAGAAATTAACAAAAATGTACTTCCCTGCCTAAAAGATTAACTACATAAAAATATGATTAGAAAAAAACCCCTACATATAGAATGTTTTAAAACAAAATAAAAAATTTTCTCTGCTTTTTGTTAATTTTCTTCTGCAAAGTGTCGGTGTTTACAATACGTGGAAGTGTAACGGAAGATCACAGAGTCCTGAATCATGGGTTGGATGATACATGAAACAGCCATTGGATACATTTCCACGTGAATGATTGGCTATTCTTTGTAAACTGAACATAGGAAATTATAGTTATAACAACAATTAATAGAGTAAAAAATATAGCAAATATAGGAAACATGGGAAAACAACTAGTTGAGCTGCTTAAAAATGAACCCAGGCCGGGCATAGTGGCTCACGCCTGTAATCCCAGCACTTTGGGAGGCCGAGGCGGGTGGATCACCTGAGGTCAGGAGTTTGAGACCAGCCTGGCCAACGTGGTGAAACCCCGTATCTACTAAAAAATACCAAAAAATTAGCTAGGCATGCTGGCAGGCACCTGTAACTCTGGCTAACTTGGGAGGCTGAGGCAGGAGAATCCCTTGAACTAAGGAGGCAGAGGTTGCAGTGAGCCAAGATCGTGCCACTGCACTCCAGCCTGGGCGACAGGACCAAAACTGCATCTGAAACAAAAAAAGAACCCAGGGCCTGAACAGGTGGATCAAACAACTACCAGAAGGACGACTTTGTGAAGGTAGTAAACAGTCAGGCTAAGATCAGATCTGCTGCCAAGCCGCACACTCTGATGTGGGCCATGCAAATGAGTTGCAGATCAGGACTTCAGTAACCTTGGAAAGTCACGTCCTGAGTTCCCCTGTTCTTCTGTTGCCATGAAGACAACTGCAACCACTTTTCCTCACTTTGATGTCACCCTCTGGTGAGCTGCCAAACCATGCATGAGTTGTTCCATCCGAGCTTTTGTGCACATGGAGAGCTGATGACTCACGGCATAAGGTACTGGATGCCTGGCTTCTCCACATAACTCTAAGCTCCTGAAGGATGCTGGCTGCGCTTAAATTTGTATTCTACCAGCTCAGACCCCTATAATGACACATGGTGAGTCCTTCCTATATACTCATTGAAAGAATGACATTATGGAAAGATTGAGTTGGATTTTCTCTGGAGATTTAACTAATCCTTTACAGTGATTATTAGTGATCAAGATGCTTGACTCTATTACTTGAGTGTAGAGATGATTGGCCATGACCACAGAGCCCTTAGCTTAGTAAAGTTCTCCTCATCCCTACAAAATGGAAGCCCTTGGCCAGGCTGAGTGCCTTGGTCCTGCAGGATGAGTGGATCTCACAAGGCGGCCTTGAGGAAGAGATCCCAAGCTGAGCTGGCCACGGCCACCTTCCTTGCTAAAGTAGAGAACACTGTGCATGTGTACAGGTTTTATCTTTGGCTGGTAGGGCCTGGAATTGTTAGCAAGGCCCGTGTCACACACGGAGCATATCATGTGCTTCCCTTCCAGCTGTGAGACGATGCAAACATCTTCATCTTCCACCCAAGCTGTCAGACCCTGTAGCTTCAGAAGGCTAGACCCAGACGATGAGCTAAAAGTTCATCCTTGCTCTTTTCTGTTAGACAGTCCAGGGGCAAGGTATTGCTTGCATGTTCAAAAAGGCAGAGAGGAGAATTCATGCATGTAAAATGCATCGTATAGTGCCAGGCACATAATGGATGCTCCATAGAGGTCATCTCACATAACCTTTGCCATAACCTTACCAAGTAAATATTCTCATCCTCATTTTAGAGGCAAAGAAGTCAATACTCAGAGAGGTTAAGTAACTGTCCATGTCAGTCATGGTTCTGGCAGGGAAACCAAGACCCACTCCAAAGGGTTTAATAGAAGAAAGTTTAATGAAGGACGTGCTTTAGAGAGGTGTAGTCAGGCTTACAGGTGCTATCTAGGGATGGCAAGACACCTGGGGATGAACAGTCCTGGGGAGCTGTGACTAGCCCTAGGCCTGAAGGGCCAAAGGTGGGGATGAAGTTTGCAGAGCCTACGAGTGCAGGTGCTATGGAAGAGGGATGCAGCCTCGTTCATGCCACACATTGGCCGATGGGAAGGCCCAGTACAAGGAGTGCAGGTGATCTTTTCTGTCTCTGGGGTTCAACTTCTCAGGTGAGGCAGCAGGGAGGAGGATGGGTTTGGGGGTAGGCAGTGATCCGAGAATAACAAGAGCATCTTCCAGTGTCTCCAGCTAGTGGTACTGGATGCACAGGGTGGGTTTGTAGCCAGCTATGACTCTGAAGTCTTGCAGTCTTTGCTAAGAAGAGAAAAGGAGGAGAAAATCTTTTCTTCTTTTCTTCCCTATATCTCAACTTCCCCTTTTGTGTTTTTCCTTCCTTTTCTCCCTTCTTTCCTCCCTCCTGCCCTTCATCCTCCTCCCACTTTCCCTTCTTCCCTCCCTCCCTCCCTTCTTTCCTCTCTCTCTTCCACCCTCACCCTGCCACAAAATGTAAGGCGCTGGAACACAAATAAATACGACCTGACTCCCACCCTCGAGGTACTTACGGCAGTGTCATGTTAGGATGGAGCCTGTTCCATTAAGGGAACTCTGTTTAAAGCTCTGAGTACAATTTTCTTTAAAATTTCATTTTTAAAAAGGCTTCATATGTGAAGTCCTTGGCGATCCCCCAGGCAAGAGTGCAACCTAAGTGTACCTCCTCTTTCTCTAGGGCCTTCGAGGGCTCGCACATCAGAAGCTGCCTTACTTCAACTGACCAAGCCCGAGGCTTTTGCTGCTACATCCATCCATTTACTTTTCAATCGTTTTTCACTTTGCTTCGTACCTTGAAGGACTTAGATCTTTATGTTGCCCTATTTTGGGGACACTTACCCCTGAGAGTTTTCTTGGGAAAATGGGGTGCTTGGGACAAAGCCCTGTAACCAGCTCCCTACTGTCTTGGCCAGGGAGACCCTTGCCAGATAACAGCAGGGTCAGAATCAGAGTCAGAACTCCCCCTTGGCCTTCCTACCTTCTTGTGCTCTGAACCGGGGCAAAACACTTCTTCCTTTTGCTGCATCCCCATTTATAAAAGGGACATAATGGCCCCTTTTCCTTAGAATGGGAGTGCTGGAGGCTTCTGTGCATTTCCAAAGTACTTGGAGGCCTCCCCAGGCCACCTGGCTCCTTGCTTGGTGAGTGGAAAGTGCAGGGCAGGCTGCTGTGCTCTTTATGTTGTGCCCCTTGTTCACCAAGCACGTCCACTTCAGGCTGCTGCACACGCTCACCATTCTCCTTGGTATTATTGACTTAAGTACTCTTCAAGAAAAATTTCTCCAAGTCTCCCATGTTGACATCCTGCTAGCGTTTCGAGAGCCAGCCGTGCTAGCTATTTGTTGCTTTGGATGAAAGCCTGCAATCGCTCTATTAAACATTCTCTATTTAACGGGAGGAAGAAGGAGAAGCCTATCTGCTGCAAAAGGAATTGGAATTTTCCACAGTGCAGGTTGATGTGGGAAGCATTCCAGTGCTGGGTCAAGCTTGCTGGGAGACTAAATCCTGGGTCAGGTACAGGGTACTGGGTTGCAGTGACTCAATGTCTCTCCCTCTCTCCAGTCTGCCCAGCAAAAGGATTTGACCTTACCTGCTTTCTCTAACTCTCTGCCACTGTTTCCCACATCAGTTCTTGCCTCTTGCCTTGTTGCCAGAGAAACCAGCAGAAAGAAGAAACTTGGCGATGGAGAGAGAACATCTCACATGCTTCATGGGGGAGGAAGGACCGATATTGGTATGAATGGAATCTAAACTTCTGTGTGTATCAGGGCAAAGCAGCAATACTTTTTTTCTGGCAGACCAAGGGCATCCTTGGCGGGCAGCCCAGGAAGGTAGAACAGGTACCTGTCAAAGAATTAGAAAACATGGATTCATTAATCTGGACTTTGTCCAGAGCCAGTTTTGTGACTTTGGACAAATCACTAAACATCTCCAGATCCCAGTGTCCTCAGTTATAAAAATGAGAGATGAATATCGATGTCACAGGGTTTTTCGTGGGGTTCATTCATTGATTCAGCAAATATCTATTGGGTGCTGTCACAGCAGATGAGACTCAGTGTTGACTTTCGGTATGTTCCCGTCTGTGGGGGACATAAACAGGAAGTAGGTAAAAACAATAGCATGTTATGAGTGAATACAGTGTGCTGTAATAGGAATGAGGAGAGAGCGCCACATCACAGGAGAGGCACTTGCCCCAACTTGGATGGTTAGAAAAGGCTGCCTGAAAGAGGCCACAAAGTGAGAACTGATGGATGGAAGAAGTTGGCTTGCAAAGGGGTGTAGATACCAGACAGTGCATTGCCCATCAGTTCGGAATGGCTGGAGTGGACAGTGAGGAAGGGCAATCAGGGCCCGGGATATGGGCACTGATGGAGATGGCGGGGTGCCTGCCTGGAGATTTAGGCAGCCACACTGTGCAGAGATGGCATTAAGAGGTTCACATCATCCTGGGGCATCGTGGAGCCATTGAATACTTTTAAGAAAGGGATGACAAAATCAGATTTGTGCTATAGAAAAGTTACTTAACGCCAGGCCCATTGGCTCATGCCTGTAATCCCAGCACTTTGAGAGGCCGAGGTGGGTGGATCACCTGAGGTCAGGAGTTCGAGACCAGCCTGGCCAACGTGGAGAAACCCTGTCTCTACAAAAAATACAAAAATTAGCCAGGCGTGGTGATGGGCACCTGTAATCCCAGCTACTCAGGAGGCTGAGGCAGGAGAATCGCTTGAACCCAGGAGGTGGAGGTGGCAGTGAGTCAAGATCGCACCATTGCATTCCAGCCTGGGCAACAAGAGTGAAACTCCGTCTCAAAAAAAAAAAAAAAAGGAAAGAAAGAAAGAAAAAAAGAGAAAAAGAGAAAAGTTACTTAAGCTGCTTAAGCTGAAGTATGGAAACTGAGTTAGAGAGGACATGCCAGGGATTCTTCATTTGCCCCTACAGACTCACTTGCTACTTTTCTTCATTCTTCTCTGAACACCAGTAAGCTGATGTTTCTTGGACTGCTTAACAGGCTGATCTGCCCTCTGGTTTCCAGGCAGTTTCAGCCCATAGGAGGCAGGAGCAGGAGATAGGAGGGTGGGAGGAGAGAGAGAGATCGGGGTATCTTTTCCCCAGCTCCCTCCCTGCCATGGCTTCAGATTGGCAGTGGCTCTGTTCCCCTGCTGTGAGCCACAGTCCTGCCTGGCAGACCTTTCTCCTAGCCACGGTTTTCTTTCTGAGTTACATGTAATGATAACAGCTCCCTTCAGGTTCAGGTGCCTAAGGCTTCCCACTGTTGCTAGCCCCAGCTTCATCTTTGTCAGCTTCATTAACTCTGCAAGAACCTTTGTAAACAGGGATTCTTCAAGTACCCATGCCGTGTGCCATCTGCTGGGACCCTGCCCCCTATAGAGAGGGCTACAACTGGAGCAGGAGGAGGCTGCTGTAACCACATGCAGGCAATACTGGGGACATGGCAGAAGGGAGTCCATGGATTCTGAAGATATTTAGGAGACATAGGCAATAGGACTTAGATGTTAGATGGGGGTGAGGGAGGGAAAGCTGTGAATGACTTTTGGGTTTGGCCTCTGCACCTGGAGGATGGTGGTGGTATTCATGGAGGTGCCAGCAGGACTGAGGCAAATAGGTTTGGGGGTGGAAGGAAATACAGAGAGGTTTTTAAATGGAGTAATTGGCACTAGAATATAAAAATCTGGCATTTAGAAGAGGAATCTAGGCTGGAGATTCATTAGCGTAGAGATGGTAAAGGCTGTAAAAGAAAGTATAATCCCCCAGGCAGAATACACAGACTGAGAAGAGAACGAAGATGAGGGAGTTGTTCTGAGGAAGAGAAATTTGGAAGGGCTGGGAGGATGGATGGACTGGGGACTGAGAATACATGGAGAACTAGATGGAAAACCCTCCCTTATAAAAAACTAAAGGAAGAGAAGTTCAGAAAGTAGGAAGGATCATGGAGTTCAGGAGCAAGGGCATGGCTGATCTTGGTTGGCCTTGACAAAATCCATTTCAGCAGAGTTGCTAGAGATCCAAGGAAAGGTTCATTGCACATACATTGGTAACTTAGGGGGTGGGAACATGGTGGTTTGTGTGCCGTCTGGGAAGTCAGACTTGGGGTCTGCTGAGAGCGAGGGAAAGAGAAGAGGATCGCCAAGCCAAGTGCCACACAAGGCTATGCATTTCCTTTCTTTTCTGCTGCTTATATGTAGAGTCTGTTTTCTAAGTAAGGAGGGCTGAGGCCACAGAAGCAGAGGCAGGAAGGCTCCAGAAGCTGAACAACTCTGTAGCAGGCCCAGAACTTCCCCTAAGATTTTTCTGATTATATGAAAGGTGGTGTGGTGGGGAGCCTTATTGTCCTGTCAAAGTCCTCTCTCCAGCCACCAGACGGCTTTTCCTTTCGTGAAACACAGATAGGAGTTTCAATTCCATAAATATATATTGAGAATGCAGTATACAAAAGTCTCAGAAATGGCTCTGAAACAAAATTGCTTTTAAGAGCACGTGGATGTGCAAGGCATGTGCCTCCTATTTTTTTTTAAATGATGTTAAAATTCATAGAAACAAGAAGTGTACTATGTTGGACATTTGTAAGTGGTAGTTTAAGTTCGGTAGTGGTACATAGATTCCTATTGTTGTGTTAGCCAATCTCCAGAACCTTTTCATCTTGTAAAATGAAAACTCTGTACCCATTAAACAACTGCCCATCCCCCCTCCCTTAGCCCCTATTCTGCTTCGTGTCTCTCTGAGTTTGGCGACTCTAGGGACCTCATGCAGAGAGATAACACAGCATGGTTGTCCCGCATTATCCACAGTTTTGCTTTCTGCAAGTTCACTTACCCTCAGTCAACTGAGGTGCAAATATATTAAATGAAAAATTCCAGAAGTAAACTATTCAGTCCCTATGCATGGCTCATGCCTGTAATCCCAACACTTTGGGAGGCTGTGGCAGGCAGACTGCTTGAGGCCAGGAGTTCGAGACCAGCCTGGGTAATATGGGGAGACCCTGTCTCTATTTTTTAAAAAATGAACAGTTTATAAATTTTATGCTGCATACCCTTCTGAATAGTGTAAGGAAATCTAGCACCATCCTGCTCTGTATGGCTTGAGACCTGAATCTTCCCTGTGTCCAGTATTTTCACGCTGTACACTTACATATGTATAGGAAAAAACAGTATATATAGTGATATGGTCTGGCTCTGTGTCCCCACCCAAATCTCACCTTAAATTGTCATCTGAATTATAGTCCCCATGTGTTGGGGGAGGGACCTCATGGGAGGCAATTATATCATGGGGGCAGTCCCCCCAAGCTGTTCTCTTAATAGTGAGTGAGTTTTCGTGAGAACTGACGGTTTTATAAGAGGCTTTTCCCTTCTTTGCTTGTCACTTTTCCTTCCTGCCGTCATGTGAAGAGGGACCTGTTTGCTTCCCCTTCTGCCATGATTGTAAGTTTCCTGAGGCCTCCCCAGCCATGCTGAACCATGAGTCAATTAAACCTCTTTCCTTTATAAATTACCCAGTCTCGGGTATGTCTTTATTAGCTGTGTGAGAACGGACTAATACATATGGAGTTCAGTACTGTCTACAGTTTCAGGTATCCACTGGGGGTTTTGGAAACTAACCAGGAGGATAAGGGGGATCACTGTATTTGTCTTTCTGGGACTGGCTTATTTCGCTGAGCATAATGTCCTTCCAATTCATCCAAGTCATAGCCTGTGTCAAAATTTCCTTCCCCTTTAAAATGGCATATTCCTATTTATTATGTTGTAGTGTGTTTCCCAGTTCACAAAGGCATTCATACTTCTCTTTCTTCCACACTCCTTTTCTCTGCATTGCAGCCGGGAGTGGTTATTGCCCCTGGGCTACAGCTAAGGAAACAAGCCTCAAGGCTGCAAGACCACACAGAGAGCCTGGGACCAGAACATGGCCTCGGGTCACTAGGTCCAGCACACTTTCACTGAAGCTCAGCTGCATGTGCAAAGCCCTTGCTGAACTTGGGAGCAGTTCACAGGGCACAGGCAAGGGGAAGACATCCAGGGGTCAGAAGACCCCCCAGGCAGAGAGAACAGATCCAGCAGCAAGTCAGCAACAGGACACAAGTGGAGGGAAGGCCAGGTGGCAGAGCCCAGCTCTGGTCCCACTCCAGTTAGTTGGCCCTGCTCACCCTGGCCACTCACTGTGTCTCTAGACACAGGAAATGGGATTACCAGGCCAGTCTCAGGAGTTGGGTGAGGGCACAGCACTTCAAGGCTGACAAGCCCTGACAAGGCGAATCCTCCAGGCTGTTCATCAGTGATTAGAGCAGCTGTCCAGGAGGGACAGGTAATGAAGTAGGGATCTGAAATATGCAGTGGTGGCTGTAGGCACGCTGCCTGTGATTGCTGCCAATGGGAGCCAGGAGCATTAATGAACTGAGTAAACTCACTTCCCTTGGAAGATTTGTATTTGGGGCATCTTGCTGGGGTGGTGGGGCTTACCTCTGAAGCTGGCATCTCACCTCTGTCAGCATTCTTGGCCAGTCCACCAGACAGTTCTGAAGAAGAAAAGACCTTGTGCTTTGGGGAGCTCACCACCCCTCCTGAGCTCTAGTTGCTTTCTGGTTGCCAGTGGCAGTGGTAATGCTCCAGTTCCTGAAATAGCTAAATAAACCGCACCACTGACATTTAAATCACATTCTCTGGGACCTGGGCTTGGTCAGAGCAGGAAACAAGCAGGGGTTTGCTGCCTCTGGTTCCAACTGGGAAACTGCCTCCTATACTACTCAGCTCTATCCTCTCATTTGGGGACTCTTCTGGGACATTTGCTATTTGTCATGGCTGGGGGCTGGGATATCCTAGTTAATCATATATTCTGGTTAAAGGTGAGCAATTAGCTATTCACAGAGCACAATTTTTCAAAAGGCTTAGAATGCTAGAAAATATACTCAACAGTAAATTACAAGTAACATAATCCAATCTAACTTTTAAAACACTGAAGACACTTTTATTTCTTTAGGAGCATCAATATGAACCCTAAGCACTGAAGAATTGAGAAAACATGCAAACACTAGTTAATAGAATACTGGATAAACAGCTTCTAATGAATTTCCCATGTCTTGATTCTGTCATTTTTTTTTGAAAAGGCACTGGGCATGTTTGAAGATGATTAAGATTGTGTAAACTAATAGAGGAGAGTTGACTTTAGGGGCAACTTCAACCAAATCTGCATTCAACACAGAATTCCCCTCTTTAAACTTTCTGACATTTTTTCCCTGCCTTTGCTTTGGTATCAGGGGCTCACTCCATTCTATTTAGTAGTTTACTTTTGGAAAATCTTTCTTTGTTCTCACCTTGGAAACCATAAGGAATAAGTCTCCTCTCCCTGTTTTCATAGAATCAGAACATTCATACATCTTTGTTTCCAGTTTCCTTTTAGCTGAACCTGTCAGTTCCTGCAAACTTCCTCAAATATTTGCAGACCCTCTTTTGAATATTCTCTTGTGTGTGGGGGTTCCAAAGAGAACTATGAAGGCACAAATGGTAAATCTGATGCTGAATGTCATGAAACCATCACATCCTTCCTTCTGGATTGTATGCTTCCATGATAGTGCCTGTGAGCTCTTTCTGGGGTCATTCTCCCTGAGTTCAAATCCTGGCTCTGCTACTTTCTACCTCTTAACCTTGAGCAAGCAACTAAACTCTTTAATGCTTGGTTTCCTCAGCTATGAAAGAGGCTAATTATAGTATCAACCTCACAGCCTCACAAGGTTATGGCAATTGACATCATACGTGTAAGTGCTTAGCACAGACTTGGAAGATAGTAAAGGCTCAGTCAGTGTAGCTGCTTGTAGAACAGCCGGCATGAAATCAGACGATGAGGCCTGAATGGCCGAGTTCACATCCAAGCACAGGTTCAAAATTTGACCCACCACCTATGAGATGAATTTGTAAGTGGCTTAAATGCTTTGTGCCCTAGTTTTCTTATCTGTAAGATGGAGATCTAGGGTTTGTATGAAGATTAAATGGAGCTGTTATATGTAAGATACTTGAAACACAGCCTGGAAAGTAAAAAGGGCACGTGAAAGCTGTTATTATTATTATTATTATTATTATTATTATTATAGCTTGAAAATGCATCTTATTTTTAAAAGAAGTCACATCAAAAGGTTGACTGACATTGGAGCTATGGTCATCAACATACTGGTTCCCATGGCCCCTCTTCATCTGTGTGTGGAGAATTCTCATCTTTTTTTTTTTTTTTTTTTTTTTTTTGGTGGCTCAAACTACCCCCTTAGCAGAATGTCTTGAACATGGTAAGTGCTTTTAGAATTCTTGGTCTTTGGTATCATGTCTGTCTTTCCTCTGCACTATTTGAAATCTGCTCAGATGAATATAAATCATTTTACCATAAAGACACATGCATGCTAATGTCCATTGCAGCACCATTCACAATGGTAAGACATGAAATCAACCTAAATGCCCATCAATGACAAATTAGATAAAGAAAATGTGGTAGATATACACCATGGAATACTATGCAGCCACAAAAAAGAACAAGATCATGTCTTCTGTGGAAACATGGATGGAGCTAGAAGCCATTATCCTTAGCAAACTAATGCAGAAACAGAAAACCAAATACCACATGTTCTCACTTATAAGTGGGAGCGAAATGATAAGAACTTATGAACACAAAGGAGGAAACAACAGACACTAGGGTCTACTTGAGGGTGGTGTGTGAGAGGAGGGAGAGGAGCAGAAAAGATAACTATATTGTATACTGAGCTTAATACCCGGGTGATGAAATAATATGTACAACAAACCCCCATGGCACATGTTTACCTATGTAACAAACTTTCACATGTACCCCCAAACCTAAAATAAAAGTTATAAAAAAAAAGAAAACCAAGAATAAAGAAAGAATGCTTCTTCATCAACCGTCTCTGTGACAGGTACTATGGAAGGCATGTAACAGACATTACCTTATGCATTCATGACAACAGCCTTGTCAGAAATGTTTCATCCCCACTTTACAGATGAAGGAACTAAAGCTCAGAGACAATGTGAACCAGGATAAAGCAAGTTACAGTAACACATCAATCTCAAAACCTCCGTGGCTTAAGGCAACAATGTTAGCGGTTCTCTGGGGACAACTGTCCTTTGTGCGGTGATTCAGAGACCCAAGCTGTTTTAATACCATTGGATCTGTCATCTCAACACAAGGCCTGTAAATTTGCCCCAGCAGGGGAAGTGAGAGACTGGAGAATCTTGCAGGGGACTTGCGCTGCCTCAGGCCAGGAGTGGCATATGTTCCTTCGAGTCAGATGGCCTTGCTTAAAAGCGAGGGGCTGGGAGACAGTATCTTCCCAGAACACATATTGGTGAGGGCTATAATGTCCACCAGGAGAGGTTAAGTGGCTTTCACTGCCTTTCTTTCATCTCTTATTCACCCCATCCTGCCTGTCTGTATAATTTTTCTCTCTTGCAGACTGGCTCCCTTGAATTTTATGGTTCATATGTTGAAAACAAGGACACCTACAGGGCACGATGTTAGTGTTATAGATTCAGCCACTGAAGTATCTCATCTCTCCCTCTCTGTCTCTTTCCAGTTTCCCAGGGAGAGGACAAGTTGGGATGCCTGTCCTCTCGAGAGTCAACCGTGCCTGGGAGAGAGGGGAGGAAGGCCACATGATAGAAACAGGGCAATTCCTGGTGCAACCTTGTAGATGAAAAGTGGGTAAAGGTGGTTGATCCTCTAAAAAGAGGGTCATTCAAAACTGTAAGAATGAGGATTAGGACCCAGGTCTGTCTGACTCCAGACCTTTTTTTAAACTGCACTTACTACACATATATATAGCCTCCTGGACATTTTAAAAGTTAAAGAATTAGGAGAAACAGCCCCTGTGTGTACAAAACCAGGGATGCTGCAGAAAACTATGTATTTTCAGATAATTACTATGGCATACACAAGTCAGTCTAAAACTAAGGGAAATATTAATTGGTTTGTCAGAGTTTACAGTCCTCTGTTTGTGGTATAGGCCTCCCAAGGCTATAAGATAAAGATGACTTCCTTTCTCCTCAAGAATCTAGCTCCTAGACCTGCTCTCCAATATAGTAACCAGTAGCCTCATGTAGTTATTTAATTTTAAATTTGCTTATATTGAAAATTCAGTTTCTCAGTCACATGAGCCACATTTCAAGTGCTCAATGGCCAGTGTGGCTACTGGGCATACCATTGGATAGTTCAGATATAGAACATTCCCTCATTGCTCTGTGTCTTTTTAGATAGCACTAGGCTAGCCCTTCAACTCATGAGACTCCCCTACGGAGGAAACACTCTGAGTACAGGAAAAAACTCAACATTCTCAAATGGAATCAAAAAGTTTTGTACTGGCCGGGTGCAGTGGCTCATGCCTGTAGTCCCAGCACTTTGAGAGGCCAAGGCGGGCGGATCATGAGGTCAGGAGTTCGAGACCAGCCTGGCCAACATGGTGAAACCTCATCTCTACTAAAGATACAAAAAATTAGCTGGGCACGGTGGCGCGCCTGTAATCCCAACTACTCAGGAGGCTGAGTCAGGAGAATCACTTGAACCCAGGAGGCAGAGGTTGCAGTGAGCCGAGATCTCGCCATTGCACTCCAGCCTGGGTGACAGGGCGAGACTCCATCTCAAACAAAACAAAACAAAACAAAAAACGAAAGAAAGTTTTGTACTAAAGAAAATTAAGTCGCCTTAATAATAAAACCCACTGAAACCACCCTAAGACTCCAAAAGAAAAGATGGCAGGAAAGGTAAAAGAAGAAATAGGACTTAATTGCCCATGGTTATAGGAATGATTCAAACAGGCTCCAGTGAGAGTTAAGCAACATTAAGTCTCTTCATAAAAGCAGTTGGCTTCATTGCCAATGAAGTCTTGCCTCAGCCCTCATGAGTGAACCACACACAGAGACTGCACAGACTCCTGCAAGAAGCATATCTTCTCTAGAGCCCGTGTTCTGTTGTGTCTCTCCACATTCTTCCCCTTTTGTCCTTCCTCCACCTCCACTCTCACTTCATCTATGTTTTCTACTGCAAGACATTCACTCTCCTTCCACTCTTAACTCCCTTCAACTATCAAGCCACGTCACAGATCTAAATGGAATCCTTTCTCAAATGGTACTCTGCCATCCAGGCAGCCATGAAGGCAAGGCCAGATTGAAGGGTCTCGAAAGATGATTTTGATTATCAAAAAATGACTATTGCCTTGAGGGGTGCTTGTTTCCCTTTTGCAGAATGCAGCACTGAGTATGTCTAAGGCTGGGTGAACCTATAAGGTGCATTGCACAGCAGTGTCCAAGCTTGTTCTGTGGAATGACGGTTAAAAGGATTTGTTAGCCAAACCAAGCCAAACTGAACCAATAGTTTCCAAGGTCCAAAAAATTGAGGGCAACGCTAGGTTAACGTGTGTAGCCAAGAGTTTTTAATATGCAAATGTGTCTTGTGAATTTCCAGGAGGATGTCATCATATGCCACATTTCCTGAACTTATTTGACCCCAGATCCCTTTAGTTTTGCAGGGTTTTCTCACTGGATAAAAAACTCAGGCCCTAGAGTAACAAAGCTGGTTTCCATGGGTGACTTGGCCCTGAAAATAATTTCAAAGGAATGCTTGTCCTACAAATTTTGAGATTTTGGAGTGTCATACAAATGTTCCCAAATTGACTGTGAAAGACAAGCCGAGTGTGAATAATATATTCTGCTGTAGTCTTCAACAGAAGTTGCTCTCTAGATACTTGGTATGTTTAGATGACATAGAAAGTTGAAAGTAAAGAAAATAAGGAGAAGAAGAAATAGGAATAAAGTATGAAGCCACAGAGAGAAAAAAAATAACTCTTCATCTGGATTAAGCTTGGCTTCAAACATTTAAATTGTCATGTCTAACGATATTGTGAATACCTCCTTTTGAGACTGAATTAAAAATTTTTAAGGGACTAGTATAAGAAGATTTGGCAATCTTTGGGAATGAGGTAGTTATTCTTCATGGCCAAATCTAGGCTGGCAGGGATGTAACTTTCTCTCCAAACTGTCCACTACTGCATGTGGTTTGGTCTGGTTGACCCACAGGTAACACAGTACTTGGCTTGACACACAGTACTCCCCTTGACACACCTCAGAGCTTCATTTCCTTTCTAATTTTTTTGGCTCATGGCCAAGAAAGTGGGGAGCCTATTCCATACTTCTGCATGTTTTCCTTCCGATTGTGAATTGATTCTGATAAACAAGCCCAGTTCCAAGGCTTCTAGCGACATTAGTCTCAAGAAATGTAGGTGAAAGGAAATCTGCAGTAACTGTTTCTAATAGTCAAATATGTAATTATAAAATAATTTGGCTCAAAATTAAGAACATTCCCATGATGAACACTATATGAGTTAAAACAGAAGCTATGAGATTTCAGTCACACCATGTAGATCCAGCTTTGTGCTGTGCCAGAGTCAGCAAAGTTGCCTGGAAGACCACACCTGTTAGGGCACACGTGATGGCTGGCAGAAATATTTGAAACCTCAGTTTAAACACAGATAAGAATAGGGAAAGAGATGACAGAAGAGCACCTGACAAAATTCAACAACCATTTAAAGATAAAAACTCTTAGCAGAATAAGAATAGAAGAGAACTTGTAAATCTGAAACAGTGCGAAGCAAAAAACCTACAGCTAACATCATACTTACTGAAGAACTATTGAAGACATTACATATAAGATAAGAAACAAGACAAAAACATCTCCTTTAATCACTTCTATTCAACATTGTGCTGAGAGCATGACCATTATAATAAAGAAAAAAAAACCCCAAGAAACAAACAGCATAAAAATTTGAAAGGAAGAAATAAAACTGTCTTTAGTTACAAATGACATGATTGTATACATAGAAAATTTTAAGTGATCTACAAAATAACTGCTAGAAATAACAAATGAATTTATCAAATTTATAGGCTATAGATACAATAAATAAAAATCAATTTTTATATGCTAATAGCAAAAAATCTGCAAAGTGAAATAAAAACAATAGCATCAACACATAAACTACTTAGAAATAAACTTAACAAAATTACAAAACAATGCTAGGAGACATTTTTTAAAGTTTAAATTAAGAGAGATATACCATATTAATTGACTTTCTTTCTTGATTCAAGGCTCAGTATTGTTAAGATATCATTTCTCCACAAGTATAGCTGGGCATGGTGGCTCACACCTATCATCCCAGCACTTTGGGAGGCTGAGGCAGGAGGACTGCTTGAGCCCAGGAGTTCAAGATCAGCCTGGGCAACATAGTGAGATCCTGTCTTTGCAAAAAATTTTAAAGAGTTAGCTGAGCGTGGTGGCACGTGCCTGTAGTTCCAGCTACTTGGGAGGCTGAAGTGGGAGGATTGCTTGAGCCCAGGAAGTCAAGACTGCAGTGAGCTATGATTGTGCTACTGCAGTGCAGCCTCAGGGACTGAGCAAGACCCTCTCTGCCCCCACCACTGCCCCCACAAAAAAAACACACAAATAGATTCAGTGCATTCCAAGTCAAAATCCTAGGTTTTTTTTTTTATATAGAAGTTGACAAACTAGTTCTAAAATTCATATACAAATACAAAGGAGCTACAGTAGCCAAAACAACCTTGAAAAAGAAACAAAGTTGAAAAACTTAAAGCTATCTGACTTCAAGATTTTTTTGAAACTATGGTAATTACTATATTGGGATCAAGATGGACAAATAGATCATTGGAATAGAAAATAATCCAGAAATAGACTCAAATATATATGGTCAATTGATTTTTTGCAAAAGTGCCAAGCAAATTAAGTGGAGAAAGAGGAGGTTTTTTTCAACAAAAGGCACTAGAATAATTGAATATTCATGTGCAAAAAAATTAACTTTGACCCATACTTCACACCATAGACAAAAATCAACCTAAAATGGATCATAGGCATAAATGCAAAACTTAAATCTACCAAACTTTGGGAAGAAAAACAGAAAATGAAATCTTTGTGACTTTGGTTTGGGAAAAGATATTTTTAGTTACAGCAACCAAAGCCTAATCCATTAAAGAAAAAACTGACAAATTGGGCTTCATCAAAATTTAAAAGTTCTGCTCTTGGAAAAACACTGTTCCCCAAACCACATACTTAAAGCAAATATTTGCAAATCACATATGATAAAAGACTTATCCAGAAAATATAACAAACTCTCAAAAATCAAAAATAAAAAATGAACAATTCTTTTTAAAAAATGTACAAAAGATTTGAAAGGACATTCACCAAAGAAGATACAGAAATGGCAATCACACACAGGAAAAGCGGACATCATTAGCTTTTAGAGGAATCCAAAGTGAAACCACAACGAGATACCATTTCATGAGAATGTCTAAAATTAAAAACTGACAACATTGAATGTGAGCAAGAATATGGAGCAACTGGAATTCACACTGTAAAATCACTTTGGAAAACTATTTTGCAGAGATTAAGCATTTAAGTGAAACATATTCTTCCCCAGTGGTTCAGCATTCCACTGCTAGATATTAACTCACGAAAAATGAAAACATTTAACTGTAAAAAGACATATATAAGAATAAGACGTTAGCTTTACTTATAATAGCCCAAATTGGATACAACTCAAATGCCCATCAACAATAGAATGTCTGAACAAATTGTGGTCTACTCACATGTTGGAATACTACTCAGTAAGTAAAAGAAAGAACAACAGATACTTGCAACAACATAGATGAATTTCAACAATACGCTGAGCCTAAAAAACAGACACAAGAGACTCCACATTGTATGACTGCAATTATACAGAATTCTATAATAGGCAGACTAATCCGTGGTGATAGAGTAGTGGTTGCCTGTAGAGAGGAATTGACTAGAAAGAGGGAAAAGGGAAATTTCTGGGGTGATGGCAATATTTTTTATCTTGACTGGGTGGTAGTTACATAGGTGTATTGTATAGGTTTGCCCAAACTCATTGAATTATACATGTAGGGTCTGTACCTTTCACTATATGTAAAATGTATGTTAAAAAGAATAGCAGTGGACCCTAAACACCTACTTCCTAAGTCTTGATTAAATCTTTCATAATGTATTTTGGTGATTGTTGCCGGTGGTGTTCTTTCGACTTGAAGAAGAAATTCTTAAGAACAAACACTCAGTTGTGTGAATAATTGTGTGCCCTGTTATGTAGAGGAGTCACTTGTGTACACCAGAATCTTTTCATTATGGACACCTCTCATCATGCATAGAGGGAGCAAAATTGCTTGACAGTTACATTGCCATCAAAGCAAATGACAGAGCCAGTCAAGAGCTGGGGCTCTGGGTTCAAGCAGATGTGAGTTTGAATCCTGGTTCCAGCATTCTTCAACCGTTTGACTTTGGGGAAATTAGGGAGCTTCTTGTCGCCTGGGGTCCTCACCAGTAAATGAGGAACATAATGCCTGCCTCACGGAGTAATTAGGAGATAGATGATAAAATGCTGCAGACTGTCCACATGGTTTCTGTTGATGAGACGAAGAATAAAATGAGGCTTCTCCCTAGTAGATACATAGTACTCCAGAGGATTTGGGCATTTTATTTAGAAATCTGTCCGAAAGTCTCCAGAAACATTCCCTTAGACATTTTTTTCTGCTAAATGAATGAGTTGGTCTGTGATAAAGAAAGAGAATTTGGTCCCTGGGTTCACATTTCTCACCCTTCCACAAGATTATTTTCACCTCTCACTCCCGAGTTAAGCTCCCAGTCTCACCTCTACTTTACCTCCCTAAGCAGGACCAGGTTCTCAGGTTCTGATTTCACACAGAGGGGAAGCAATACTTTTATTTATTTTACATATCATTTAGATCTGGTTTACTTCAAGAAAGCTTAAGGCCTCCAATGGAAAAGCTTGAAAACTTAGCATCCATCTCAAGTGGGTGTTGGGTGTCAGGGTCTGTGCCAGTTGAAGGTGTGCCAATCTGATAATCAAGGTGCACACATACAGCCAATCAAAGAGGCTTCTACCAAGGAGATAAGCTTTCCAGGATGGCCCGAGTTGCATCCTGATCTGTACTGTGTCCTCCTCTGACCCCTGTCCCCAAGACAAGATTTGGACAGCATCTGGTTGAGTTACCACCTTTCACAGTTCAGGGAGATGTGTGACACTGCAAAAGTCACTTACCTTTCCGGGTATCCATCAGACAGATCTGAGAGTCGAACCCAAGGTGCCTAGAACTCACAACTCCCCCACATCACCAAGACCGGAGCCAGCTGCCAGAGTCTTCTCTTTACTTGGTCCCAGTTCCAGCCAGAGCATCCGTGGTATAATACAGTATACCATTCCTCTACGGCCTTCTCTGAGTGTTCTGGAGCTCCATATTCTGGCTTCTCTGAATGACCCCAGCACTTACTCTCTGTTCCTCTTATTGACACACATGCGGAGCTGGGGAGTGCTTAAGTAGCCTGAAGTCCAGCAGATCTGACTTCATGTCCTGCCGTACTCACTGCATGACCTTGGCCCAGTTCAAAGCTCTCAATCTCTGGTTCTATAAAATCACTCTTATAACAGTACTCATCTGTTTTCCTAAGGATTTAATGAGATAACATACTTAAGGGGCTGGTACTTAGTAAGCACTTAACACATGTCAGCAGTTGTTCTTATTGTATTTACCAATTATAATAATTTTTTGTATTATTATCCGATTGTTGCCTCTAATGAAATCTTGAGTCCCAAATTAGTTATTTCTGTGAGGGTCAAGAGAGCTTATATATTCTTTTTATGTATCTCCCACTGTACCTAGGATGATGCCAGGCATTGGGGGCAGCATTGATAACAACTTAATAAGTGATTATAAGTGACATGATATGTGACTTGCTATGCCTCTCTGTATACCATATGCATATACATATACCATTGTATTAGTCCGTTTTCGCACTACTATAAAGAAATACCTGAGACTGGGTAATTCATAAAGAAAAGAGGTCTAATTGTCTCATGGTTCCACAGGCTGTACAGGAAGCATAGTGGTTTCTGCTTCTGGGGAGGCCTCAGGAAGCTTCCAATCATGGCAGAAGGTAAAGAGGGAGCAGGCACATCATACATGGTTGGAGCAGGAGGAAAAGGAGAAGGGAAGAGCCACACAGTTTTAAATAACCAGATCTCGTGAGAACTCACTCACTATACAGTACTGGGGGGGATGGTGTTAAACCCTGAGAAATCACCCCCATGATCCAATCACTTTCCACCAGGCCCATTTCCACATTGAACATGAGATTTGGGTGGGGACACAGGCCGAAACCATATCAATCATATACATATACATATACATATACATATACATATACCATACACATATGCAATGAATAGGGGATCTGATCTTAATTATTCTTGTATTGTGATGCTCTTTCCCCAAACCTTTCTTTGGAGTCACACTTTCCATATGCAGATGAATATTCACATGCATGACTGGCTCATATTACAATTTTATTTTCTTTAAAAAAACATTTGATTCTTCTCAGTAAGCCCAGGTTAAACCCTGTTGAGCTATTAGTTGATCTCTTTCTTTCTGAAAGAGGACAAAAGATCAAGGCATTAGTTCGCAGATTACAAGGATCTTTTTTTAATCCTCCTAACTAGTTCAGTTTCAGTGTATTTGCTACTGTGGAAAAGATGGCATCGTTCCTGAAGGGAACACGGAGAATCGGGTGACACGAAGACAAAAGCCCACTGGATTGCTGCAAGAAATGTCCTCAGGTGACCGAGGCTCTTTTGTGAGAAAACAAGAATGTCCTGGCTGCTGACAACAACAGGAGGTGACATGGTTTATGTTGGGCGATGAGGTGACTTCAGCAGGTGCTCCAGGAGGGTCCCCCTGCTCTTGCTGGTCTGTGCAGGGCTTCCCTCCAACCTGCCTGTCTGGGGACTGGGAGAAGGGCTCCTGTGAGGAGAGGCTGGGGGCCTATCATTCCTGGACCTTGACTTCCTGTTGATACCTTGTTCAGGCTGGAGCTAAGCCACTGACCCCACAGCCTTAAGACCAAATCTCTGCAGCAAAGATGCTGCGACCCATTCTTACATGCTTTTCATATCCTTTTGTAGGAGGCTGGGTGAGAGTGAGAGGACAGGATAGAGAGCTCGTGACAACACCTTCTCTTTGGCCTCTTCAACATCACAGGCCACTAAAAGAGATGCAAGAGACCAGGACCCAGAATCCCAAGATACAAATGAAATACCCAAGAATTCCCAGTGTCCGTTTTCTTCTGCCCAGCCATCGCTGGTGTCTCAGGGATGAAACGGCTCCCTAGGACTCTTATCCGTCTACACACTCCAGGATTTTAGTTGTTGCTTTTTATTGAGCCTCTTGTGGTAGGTATAATGCTACATCAAAGTTTGAGATGTGCAAAAAGTAGGGGTTTTTAAATTTCTTTTTTCTTTTTGGTAACTATTTAATTTCTATTTTGAGCCCCAGTTTAGCCAAATGATGAAAATCTAGTCAGATAAGGATCCTCCTCTCTTTCTTCAAAGTCACATCTGCACCCCAGGAGGTAGATAGTACTGAAATATAGAGGGTGTGGGGAGGAGGAGAGCAGGGTCATCTGAACCTGGGTGTCTTCACAGCTCTGTCCTGGCCTCTGCAGAGAAGTCCTTCTTCCTCACCCAGCTCTCTGCCAGGATGCCTTTGTTGCTGACTACTTCTTAGAGTTCTGTCTGCCTCTCTCCTCTCTCTTTCTCTCTGCCACAGCTGCACCCTCTTGGAAGCACAGAAAACACATCGCTGGCCCAGCACACCCTAGGGGAGAGAGCTTCTGAGAGGCTGCCTCCAGCCTGCCCCCCAGACACACCTCATGACATTTCCTCTGCACCTGACCTTGCCAGGCACAGTGAAAACAGGTAGGGGGTGGGTGGGGCTTACTACCCCTCAAGGCTTTCCCTAGGCCCAGGAGGGTGATCCTCTCTGCACTCAGGGTATTATTCCTTCTTCTCTTTCCTATAAAACTCAGGAGCCAGGAGCATCTCAGTCTTCCCTCCCTCCCTTCCCATGCTCCTCTCCCTCACTTTCAGACCCAGGGAATCTATCCAGTCCCAGGGTGGGGAAACCTTACATTTATATCATCATATACATTTTATGCTTTGAGTCTCCAAGATCATATTGACTTTCTTCCCCCTCTTTGATCTGGTGCAGTATTGCCCCTAGGTCTGGATAAACAGGGCTCCTGTGCCAGGCCCTAACCCTCGGGAGACCCTGCACTTTGAAGTATTTTCTCTGAACCTTTCTAAGTCCTCTTCTGGTGCTTGAAGCATCCATAGGCCCATTTTTCCTTTTTGGGGCAATATCTGATTCTTTTTTTTTTTCTTTTTTTTTTTTTTTTGGAGACAGAGTCTCGCTCTGTTGCCCAGGCTGGAGTACAGTGGCACAATCTCGGCTCACTGCGACCTCCACCTCTTGGGTTCAAGCAATTCTCCTGCCTCAGTCTCCCAAGTAGCTGGGACTACAGGCACACACTGCCACGTCTGGCTAATTTTTTGTATTTTAGTAGAGACAGGGTTTCACCATGTTGCCCAGGCTAGTCTTGAACTCCTGAGCTCAGGCAATCTGTCTGCCTCAGCCTTCCAAAGTGCTGAGATTATAGGTGTGAGCTGCCATGCACAGCCCTGTCTGACTCTTTACTGCCGGGGTCTATCAGATACTTGAAGGGCCCAGACCTCACACCTATAGGGTCGTCCAAGGCCCCAGTGCTGGGCTTTGGTTCTAGAAGGGTGGACTGTAAGCAGAGTCCTTCCACTGGATGAAGCAGAATTTATTTCTCAGAATTCTATGAGATGGGACCACCATACTTGTGCTGCAGACATGCTGATTTGAGGTGACCTAAACTGTCTATATGGACAGTTCCCTGTCCCCTGCAAAAATATTTGCCTGGCACCCCTGTTGAAAGAAAAACGTTAGACAAATTAAGTTTAACAAATTTTAATTGAGCAACAAATGATTTGTGAATTGGGCAGCCCCCAAACCACAATAGATTCAGAGAGGCTCTAGGCCTGGTTGAAAAAGACTTGTAGAAAGTGAAAGGAAAGTGATGTACAGAAAATGGAAGTGAGATACATAAACAGCTGGATTGGTTACACCTCGGTGTGCGCCTTATTTGAAAAGGGTTTGAGCATTTGGCCACCTGTGATTGGCCGAGAAACTCAGCGATTGGCATGAGAGTAGGTTACAGTCTGTTTGCACATTCAGATAGGTTACAGTTTACTGTGCATGAAGAAACCTTTAGGCTGAACTTAAAATATGTAAAGAAGCCTCTTTAAGCTAAACTTAAATTTAACACCCCACGTACCCTCTCGGGTGACTTTGTTCTTACATCTTCCTTCTTCACTCAGGCGATAAGCATGACATATCGAGCTACTTCTAGAATAAAGGGGAGGGACACGGGTAACAGAAAACACAAGGAAAAAGTACATTAGCAAATTTACCCAAAGATCATACTGCCATTCTCTTGAAAAGTGGCCCAGTATATAGTCAGTATTGAGCATCAGAAGACTTGAGTTTGGCCAAGTGCAGTGGCTCATGCGGGCAATCCCAGCACTTTGGGAGGCCGAGGCGGTGGGTTACCTGAGGTCAGGAGTTCAAGACTAGCCTGGCCCATATGATGAAACCCCGTCTCTACTAAAAATACAAAAATTAGCCGGGCATGGTGGTGGCCGCCTGTAATCCCAGCTGCTCAGGAGGCTGAGGCAGGAGAATCACTTCAACCCGGGAGGCGGAGGTTGCAGTGAGCTGATATTACGCCACTACACTCCAGCCTGGGCGACAGAGAAAGACTCCATCTCAAAAAAAAAAAAAAAAATTGATTGAGCTCAGGTTAGTTTTAGTCCTGACTCTGCTATTAACCAGCTCTGTGATCCTGGGCAAGACATTTGACCTCTCAGGGCCTGTTTCTTCATCTTTAAAATGAGATGGATGGATGGCTATCTATAATAGATGGATGGGCAGATGAGGGAGGGAAGTTTCCCAGATAGACTGGGGAGGAGGTGGGAGCTGGTGGTGGTCTAGACTCTCTGTCCCTACCTAGTGCTGCAAAAATTCCCATTTGGGCGCTATCATCCCCATCGCGCCTCTTTCCCCACTGCGTTGTTTCCAAGAGCAGCTTGGTGAGGTAAATGAAAAGATCGCTGTAAGAGTCAGAAAACCTGAATTTTTCTTCTACAGTGTTTGTTGTGAGCTTTTGGCAATGTAGAAGCTCTCCAGGTGTTACCTTTCTCATCAATAAGATGCAGTTAATGATACCTGTTTCATGTATCGTGGTGCTTTGGGCATCATGTATGATAATGCACATGGAAGCTTCTCTGCAGCCCTGAAGCCCACAGGTAAGGTCGTGTCTTACAAGGCATGACTGGGACTGCTTCTCTTCCATATTCCCCGCTAGAGCTGCCCGTGGGATTCCTATACAGCGTACACCAAACATTGTTCCAGGTGACTTCACAGCTCTCGAATGAAACCGAGTAACAGAGATCACCAGATAAGGTGGTGTTACTGAGTTATGTTCACCGCGTGTCAGGGAAAAGGACTTCTGTGTTGTTTTATTTTTGTTTTAAGGCATCAGAGCCAGAATATGTACAGTTTTTACAGGGAGAGTAAAAACTAAGGGCTTATTTGTCCAAGTAAGTGTGGTTTGCCACCTGAACTGAATGAGACAGTGGAAGGTCTCCCACTAAATGAGACAACGGGAAGGAAAAGCAGGCTTAGAAGCATGTTTGGGATAGATCTACGGAGATAGGACAGTGCTCAGAGAAGGAGACGAAAGTTGTCCTTCTGGTAAATGCCTATATGAAGTTAGTGAGAGAACTGCCATATCTTATCCCTTTAACCTGAGCCAATTACTCTCGGTCACTTCTTAAATAATTCTCACTTGATGGTATTTGGGGAAAACCTGTCTCAGACCATTTTCCCTCTGCTCTCACACCCCAACAATCAACACAGAAGAAGGCTTCTGTAGCCAAATGTGTGGGTTTTCCTGCCACACCGACAGCGGACACCAGCTAGATGTCCTCTAATTCAATTCCAACATCCCTACCTGGAAATAGTGTCAGATTGCACAGGTTGAGGGCTCACTCAGTCCCCAAGACTGCCCCCACTTCACACATCTGTGACATGAGCAGGCCTCTGGAACTTCTGATCTACTGTCTTCAAGTTGGGGTTCCCATAGCCCCCTCTTAGGATTTGATTAACTTGCTGGAGCAGCTCACAGGACTCAGGGAAACACCTGTGTTTACCACTTTATTATAAAGGATATGAATGAAGAGAAGCATAGGGAGAGGTGTGCGGAAAGGGGCGTGGAGCTTCCAGGTGTCATCCCTGGGCGTGCCACCCTCTAGGAACCTCCATGTACCTGTTCAGCTATCTAGAAGCTCTCTGAACCCTGTCCTTTTGGGTTTTTCTGGAGGCTTCCGATAGGCATGATTGAGGTTACATAGGCATGGTTGACAACCATGTAGAATGTGACTGGATAAAAAGCCCGTGATCTAAACCCAGCAAGGCCTGTCTGTTCAGACTTTTCTTGGTCTCTCTGCATAGCATTCCTTCCTCTAGGATATGGGGCAAGACCCTCTCTGGAATGAGGGTCTTTTTGATCCACAATCAGATTAGAGTCCTGCCTTGGGCAGGTAAAATGAGGACAGGGGGAGGTCAGAGAGAGAGATTATATTTCCAGAGGCCCATCTCTGAAGTCTAAAGCACCCCAATATTATAACAAAAGACTGCAATAAGGGTTATGGGTGTTATGATTCAGGAACAGCAGATGAAAATCAATATGGGTGTGTGTGTGTGTGTGTGTGTATACACACATATATAAAATCACATATAAAATCATAGTATCACACATGGCATCATAAAAGTTTAGAGTAGGAGGAAAGCTTTAAATGACCTAGACTGGCCTTCCCCTTAGTTCAGTGGCTGTCGAAGTGCCCATGCCCTCCGGCCAGCAGGCGCACAGAACTTGTTAGAAATGCAAGCTCACGCCTGTAATCCCAGCACTTTGGGAGGCTGAGGCGGGTGGATCACGAGGCCAGGAGTTCGAGACCAGCCTGGCCAACATGGTGAAACCCTATCTCTACTAAAAATACAAAAAACTAGTTGGGCGTGGTGGTGGGCGCCTGTAATCCCAGCTACTTGGGAGGCTGAGGAAGGAGAATCGCTTGAACCCAAGAGGCAGAGATTGCAGTGAACGGAGATTGCACCACTGCACTCCAGCCTGGGCAACAGGGTGAGACTCCGTCTCAAAAAAAAAAAAAGAAAGAAAGAAATGCAAGTTCTTGGGCCCTGCCTCAGACTCACCGAATCAGCAACTCCGAGTGGGACTCAGAAATCAGTGAACAAGCCTTCCAGGTGATTCTGATAGAACTAAAATGTGAGAACACAGTCCTCATTCATCCCTTTCTAAAACAACGTACCTGACACCTAACAGACGACCTTTCGGCTTCTAGCTGAATATTTCTGGTGATGGGGAGCTTACTACCTCATGAGACAGCTAACAATTAGTTTCTCATTTTCATGAGATAAATCTGACCTCTTGTCACTTTCACCCTACTTTATCCTCTGAATGCAATTCAGAGTTACACTGACTCCAGATCACTGGAAACTGGGCTAATTATTCACATAGTAGGAATTTGGTAAAAGAGAATAAACTGGGAGGGAGGCCAGGGCCTCACATTTTCCTTTCAACCAAATTAAACAGCAAGATTAAGGGCTGTCCCTGCCATTTGTGAGATTATGATAAATATCAGTATTAATAACAATAGTGACAGTAATAATTACCCACGGCTCGATTTGGATACAGGTCAAGAAACCATCCAAATCAAATTACATGTAAGAAAAATATGTGTTCAGTGCGGGGAACATTCTCAAAGAGGAAGAAAAATTGACACTGTGAAAAACGTTTCACCTTCTAATGGGGATAACTATTCCTTTCCATTCCAAGGAGGTTAGAAGAGAAAAATCCCCTTGCAGGACAGGGATATTTTATGGATGAGGTTCCAGCCCCGCTTTGGCTCAGTGTGTGCACAGTAAGAAAAGGCTGGTGGGGAAAAATGAGCCTTTACCTGAGGACCCCTCAACCGGGGCTACTTTGACTTGAGTATACTTGTTTGGCCAGTTTTTATTGGTGGGGGTCTTTTCTGCTTGTTCCCAGTGGGTGTTTGGTAGAAGGAACAGGAAGAGAATGTGACATTCTTTCTCACACAGGGAGGCAGAGAGGGGAGGGATGGGACTGGGGAGGGGGAGGAGGAAGAGGGGGAGGAGAAAGAGGAGGAGGAGGGAGGGTGAAGTTACCCGGGCTCTGGCCTCAGCCTCCCTTCCCTCAGTCTAGCTATAATCTCTTCTTCCACTTTCTTGCCCCCACAGCTCTAAGCAGTGCCGGGGTACTCTTACAAATATTTTTTTCTCCCCCAAATTTGAGCCTAGAGAGTGTTTACTTCCTGTCAAGTCCCAGGGACCTGCTGATTTTTCCCATTACTGCAAATTGCTGCTCTGGGTGCTTTGCATTTGTTATTAAGATGCAATCAGGGCTGCCTAGCTGATTACCAGCCTCACCTCAGCCCCAACCCTCACACCTGACTTAGGAGTGAACTGCAGTGGAAAACAGAATCCCAGTCTCTGGCTGCTGGGGACCGGCGAGGGCTTTCTGTTTTGTCAGGGGCACAGGGGCTCGGGTGGGCAGCTGGGCCAGAGGGAGTACCAGGAAGGAGCCAAGAGGTGCTGGGCTCCTCCGCAGATCCTGAGATGCTGAAAAGCAACTTCGTGTTTCTCAAGTTCCTGAGAATTGTGGTGGGTGTCGGGCCGTGTGACAGGCCTCTGGAATGATGATGGCTGATGGCTGTGGCGGCCTGCCCAATGAGGCAGAGGCCAGCCCGAGCCAGGCCTTCCACACGAATAAGCACAGAGTGTCTCTTAAGGCTGAATGGCAGGATGATGCGCCCATGGGTGATGGCCTGCCTGGAATCATGTGTCAATCAGCATGCTCCCAAACAGCTACAAGCTCTGCCACAGACACAGCCGCCATCTCTGCCTTCCACCTGAGGACCCCTCCTCCTCTGCTCACCCTTGTCAAATCCACCCAGCCCCTTCTTTGGTTATGTTCATGACTGCAGCCAGCAAAATGCACACAAGCATGTGAGCACACACTTCCAGCGGCTTCTGAGCACACACAAAAACCAACTCCCGGGCCAGAGCTCGCTTTCTTCAGGCCATCTGTGACCCTAACTCCTCTCTCCTCTTGCTTGCTTTGTTAAAAAGTGTCTCCATTTTTATTAAACAAGTGTCTTAGCTCTTGCCCTCCCTGAAGGTTCATTGTTGCATGAGAAAAAGAACAGCTCCCCTGAAGATCACAAACACAGAAATTGTATTGAATCACTGAGAAGGGAAAGGGTGAGAGAATCGGAGAAGCTGCAGCAACACAGCTGTCACAAATTCAAGCAAAAGCATCAAAACCTGATAACGAGAGAGACAAGCTAGAGCTCTTTGTGTGCCCCTCCACGGACATCTTTTTAAAATCCAAGTCAGATCTACGTGGGGAAGCTTTCAGCAGTGTGATGCTTGTCCTGTGTCACCTGATTTTTATTAGATCTACTGAATGTGTTGATGGAAGAAAAAATAGAGTGTAGAGAGGAAAGGGAGAGAACTAAGGGAGGTGGGATTTTTGTAGCACTGAAAGTGCCCAGACTTGAAAAGAGACAGGCAATCCTGAGTTCAAACCCTGCCTATTCCACTTACTGCCTCTGTTACTTGAGCCTGTTTTCCCCATTCTGAATAGAGATAATGAATCTATATCATAAGATTATTACAAGGAGGACACAAGGAACAATAAACAAAGTATGTAAAATTTGCCTGCTTTTTCTGTTGTTTGGAGAAGAAGATGGTTAAGGCAAGAAATTTTTTAAAATAAAATTATTTTTGGCATCATTTAAAGACCAAGATGAGACTCTACTCAGGACCAAAAGGGATTATGGTGCCCTATCCTCCCATGGAGAAAAACATGCAGTTCTTAAACTCCAAATTTGCATTATTCTACTCTCCTTACTAATTCTACTTTTTTTTTTCCTGGTATGCCACTTAGATAGCCTGAAGCTGACAAACACAAAGCCTAGACCTGGGGTCCTCCCCAGTTGCTCAGAGAGTCTTCTTTCTGGGCCCAAGTTTAAAGGCAGGTTGCATTGTGGGGCCCACACAAGAAAGAACAACTGTCTTTGGCACAAAGAGGCATCCCAGAGCATGTTTAGAGAGAAACATAAAGGGTTGACCTGGGTGAAGCCCACGATAGAAACCTTATGAAAGAACTGCCCAAGGAGGCACATGCTAAGGTGGGCTGTGAGCATGCCAACAGGTGTGTTCCCTTGGGGCAGCTGGAGCCTCTGAGCCTTTTCTAGGCTGTGAGGTGTCCAGGGAAGGCCTAACATATGTGGAATTGGAGTCCCTGAATGTCATTAGAATCCCAGAAGCAAAGGAGAGAAAGAGAATGAAACAGAAGCAAAGTTTGCAGAAATAATACCCAAAGTTTCCCTGAACAGAAAAACAATATCCAGACAGAGATTCTAGAAGCTTAATAAACACTGATAAGGTAAACATAAGACAAATGCATCTAGATATCTCATGGTCTTCTATATTACTGCTAAAAATGAAAGACAGAAAAATATCTTAAGAGTAATCAGATTTTAAAAAGGACATTACTTTCAAAGGAGCAACACTAACACCGAACTTCTCAAAAGAACTGATGGAAGTCAGAAGATGATAAAATGATGTGTTTAAAATTCCAGAATCATAGTGGGAGGTTTTAACAGTATAAGTAAATGGTAAATGAGCAGTCAAAAAGTCAGGAGGGCTATAGAATGCCTGAACAACAAGCCTAGCAAGTTGAATTATTATAATACAGAGGAGACTCACCAAAGAAGTACAGAACATGCCTTCTTTTTAAGTACACAAGAAGCGCTTTCCAAATTGATTACATGCTGGACCGTAAAGTAGTATCAACAAACTGTAAGCTGTTAAAATCATAGTCTTTGACTACAGTGAAAATGAGCTAGAAATTAATCACAAAAATGAATGAAATGATAATAAAATATGGCCTATTAAAATATGTGCTTAAAGGAAGGGCACAGCCTCAAATGTACATGTTAGAAAAGAAAAAAGGCTGAAAATAATGATGTGAATATTCATACGAAGAAGTTGGGAAAATAAAACACAATTAAACCCTAATATAGTAGAAATAGGAATTTAATGAAATAGATGACAAATGTATAACAGAGAAAATCAACAAAATTAAAAGTTGTTTTTTTGAAAGGACTAATAAAATGTATTACCCCCTAGTAAGACTATGTATTAAATATTTGTGTGTGTGTTGGGGGAACACACATAAATTATCACATTAGGGATGAAAAAAGGGACATTATTGCAGAATCTCCTTACATTAAAAAAGTGAGAAGATATTTTCAATAGCTTCATGCCAATACATTTCATAATTTATAAAAATAGATCTTATCAAAATTAATACAGAGAGAAACAGGAATTTTGAAGAGCTCAATAGCTATTAAAATTGAATTCATTATTAAAAACCTTTCCCTAAAGATAACTCCAGGCCCAGATGGTTTCACCAATAATTTTTTTCAAACTTTAATAAATAAATAACTGATTTTATACAGTTTTCAGAAATAGGAAAACAAAAGACATTTTAAAATGTGTAAAGCCAGATATAATTCAAAATAATGCAAGGAAATCACAAGACAGAAATTACAGGCTGATCTCTTCCATGAATGTAAATTTTAAATTATTTTTCAAAATATTAGCAAATCAAATCTGTGATTTATAAAAGGTACAAATTACAACCAATCTGAGTTAATTCCAGAGATACAGGATTGGCTTAATAATCAAAAGACAGCAATTGTAATTTATCACATTAATAGAATGAAGGAGAAAAACCATGTGTCTATATCAAAAGATGTAGAAAAAGCATTTGATAAAATTCAATCTACATTCCTGATAAAATCTTTACTTATCAAAATGAAAATAGCATTTCCTTAATCTGACAAAAAGCATCTATTTAAAAAGATCTACTGCAATCACCATGCTTAAAGGTAAAATACAAAAGCCATCCCTTGAGATTAGAAATTAGTCAAGATTCATCGATAACTTTTCTTCAATGTTGTCCTAAAGTATAGCAAAAAAAAAAAATCTATGAAGTCTCAAAAGGAAGGTACAATACTATCAGTATCTGTAAATGGCATGAATGTGTGCTTAGAAGGAGACAAAATAATTTATAGCAAAACTGTTAGAATCGTTAAGTAAATTCAGCAAAGTCACTGAATACAATGTTGATATACAAAAATAAATTGTATTCCTATATATTAGCAACAATTGAAAAGAAAATAAAATCATACCATTTATAATAGGATCCCCAAATAGCAAATGCCTAGAATAAATCTAATGAAAAACCTGCAGGAAAGTATTATGAAAGAAATTACAGAAGGTCTAATAAAGAAGGAATAGATTATGTTCATGGATTAGAGATTCAATATTATAATAAAGCCAACTGATCTAAATATTAAGAATTTAGGATACCTTGTTTGTTTTTTGCTTTTTTTCCTTTTGGGAAAAGTGACAGGCTGATTATAAAATGTGTATGAAAATGTAAGAATAATAACTACATTCTCCTTGAATAAGAAAATAAAATTAGACGGCTTATAATATTAAGAGAGATTATAATGCTACAGTAATTAAGAGAACATAGTATTCATGTGAAATGTAGATATTAAGCAAAGCATCAGAAGAAAGTATTAAAAATAGACCCATTCATATAAAGTTATTTGATTATGCCAAAGTTAACATAGCAGTGCATTTTTTTAAAAATGACCTTTTTCCTAATAGTCTAAATCAATGAAATATATGTATGAAAAAAATATTGATTCCTATCTTACAGCATATCTTAAAACATTAGTTCCAGGAAAATTATAAATATAAATATGAAAGCTGAAATAATTCAACTTCTAGTTGAATAATAGGGCTCTTTTGTAACACTAAAGTGAAAAATTGTTTATTAAGCAGGGCACACACAAAATAATAATAACTATAAAATAGGTGATTAATAAGTTTTACTACACAAAAAATAAGAATGTCTAGTCACAAAAATGTCTCTTAATAGAGACTGAAAGTCAAGCCTGACAGTAGGAAAAAGATATTGGCAATACATCTATCTGAGGAAAGTCTCCTATCTAGAGTAGATAAAAATATCCTATTAATAAGAAAAAGATGACTCAATAGATAAATGTGCAAAAATCCTTGTTGAGCACCTCTAAAAGAAGACATCCAAGTGGCTAATATGCATATGGAAAGATGTTAAATCTCATTAGTCTTCAGGGAAATGAAAATTTAAGCCATAATGTAACAGCAACACTACATATCCACCACAATGGCTAAAATTAAAAAGATCAACAACACTCAGTGTTGGTGAAGATGTGAGGTCCAGCTGAAATTCTCATATCCTGACTATGTGCTGTGGTTATACAGTATGAATTGAAAAACAACACCTTGAAAAACTATGTGATAGTATCTACTACAAAAACTATAGGGTGGTATCTACTTCATTGTGGTATATGAACCTACATATACCACAAGACTCAGCAATTCCTCTCCTGCTGTTTGCTGGGCAGCCATCTCTCACCCACATCTTCCAGGTCTGCCCTCTTACTGATGTCCAGTGCTTTTGAGGGCCCAAGGCAGTGCCTCACTGTGGTATAAGGGAGAAGAAACACGTTCCTTCCTATCTTAGGTTCATGACTGAGGCCCCAGAGAACAGCGTATAGATTTATTTGCCATAAGTTTTATGTAACATGGGAGCCTTCATAAGGAAAAGAAGCTCCAAAGAAACAGTTCAGCTTGTGTATTTTTATGCTAGACTTGATGAAGAGTTGACAGTGTGGAGAAAGTAATTGGACAAAGGGGTATGATTTAATGGTAATAAACTGGGGGGAATTTAACAAGGGCTGTTTGCTTAGATTCTTCTCTGTGTCCCTGTGTCCTCATAGGTAAGAATGTTCTTGGGCCAGGTGCAGTGGCTCAGGCCTGTAATCCCAGCACTTTGGGAGGCTGAGGCAGGCAGATCACCTGAGGTCAGGAGTTCGAGACTAGCCTGACCAACATGGAGAAACCCTGTCTCTACTAAAAATACAAAAGTTAGCCAGGTGCGGTGGCACACGCCTGTAATCCCAGCTACTTGGGAGGCTGAAGCAGGAGGATCGCTTGAACCTGGGAGGCAGAGGTTGCGGTGAGCTGAGATCACGCCATTGCACTCCAGCCGGGGCAACAAGAGCGAAACTCTGTCTCAAAAAAAAAAAAAAAGAAAGAAAGAAAAGAAAAAAATGTGATTTTCCTGTGGGTATAGGGAGGGCATCTTTCATATGAGGATGTTATGATCTGCTTCAGGAGAAGGTCAGAAAATCCTTCCCAGGTTTCATGACCTGCCTCAGGGGAGAAGGGCAGTGGGGAAGGTGAAAATTCCTTTCCTGCTTCTGCTGTTTTCTTAAATGCCAAGGTGCCACATTTGGGGATAGCATGTCCTATACCCAATCAGTGGCCATTCTCTGCCCAGGGTGCTAACCATAGAAGCCCTTCTGGTGACCAAGCAGTACTGCAGTTTCTCCTATCTCAACTGGGCCTGAGCCACACTGAGCTCCTCACAGACATAGGGCGCAGGTGTGTGCTGTATTTCATAACAGAGGTCTAAAGCAGTTTTGCTTGTGCCCCCATTCACACAAAACCCCTTGGATTTTCAACTACTCCTGCCTGCTGGCACTCTCTCCACAGACAAAGCCTAGTCCATGGGTTCTGATCAGGAAACAGACCCCGTGCTGTCCCCTCCATCTGTGTCTTGCCCCTAGGCCCCTGTCATCAACCTTCTGTAAGTGCAAACAGATGCCTGCAGGCTGCTTGTGACATTCATTACTCAGACACCACAATTCTAGCTCTTGCTTTAGGCCCCTTGGGACCCCTGCTACGTGGTGTGTCATTCAGGAATTCTTTGGGCTGCAAGTAAGAGAAATCCCAGCCAATGGTACCTTAAATCAATAGGCACTAGCTTTTCTGATTAAGAAATTGGGAGGTAGGTAGAGGCTGGTATTGGTTCAGCTGCTCAGTTGAATCATCAGGGAGCCGGATGTTTTATATCTGATCACTGTGACATCCTTAGTGTTGGCTTTTTGTCCCTTATCTTTGCCATCTCATAGTTACAAAATGGCTATGTAGCTCAAAGCATCATGACCACGGGCAGTACAGAAACAAGGGGAAGAGATAGTGTAGCTCACACTATGTCCCACCTGTCTCTTTTATTGGAAAGGAAAGCCTTCCTTTCCCTAACTCCCACCCTCAGCAAACCCTGATGTCTCCTTGGCCAAAACCATGTCACATGGACACGCCTAGATACAGAGGACACTGGAAAGTGAATATTCAGTAGTTCAAAATGGCCTTTGCATAGCCAACTAACAGTGCCAAACAACAGTCACTCAGAATCACAAATCGAAGCAAAACTGTTGTATAATCCACCTAGAACGGAATAATTGGGAGCTGGATTTACCTATTCAGCTTGGCTTTCTTTAGGGACAGATATGTACTTTCATCTTCCCCATGCAGGCTTTGAAATTACTTGCTTGGTTTTTCTGTGTTTCCAGTCAAAATGAGGTTTTCCTTTGGTAAATATAACGATTTCCTAATAAAAGTGCCAAATTATTTTATTGAGTGGTGACTTTAGACTTTCCTCCCCGCTACTTATTTGAACATCAGAGTCAATTCCCCCAGTGTCATTCTAGACAATTTGATAGAGTAAAGGAATGAGAAGCCTCTGCTCAATCAAGTGTCTGATTAATACAGGTACAGTAGGCAAATTGCTAACTTTCTAAAAATTAGAATCAGATAAAACATGCTTACAACTGCTCTTACAGTATCTCTTCTCTTTTTCTCAATCTCTTAACATCTTCTTCCCAAACATTACCTGTTATGTGTGGTGGGATGTTACCTTTTTGAGACTGTTGTTAATTTTCCCTCTTTTCTTAGTCCTAATCACTTTCCTCTAGACTCCTATGCATCTCTGCCACTCTTTGCTGATTGTCTTATATGGGCAAATCATAAATCCAACTGAGAAAATGGCAGGTTGCAGAGTGTTTACACCAGTATTAAATTTAATCACAATGCACACCCTTATCTGGACATAGCACCTCCCCACAAACAATAGATACTCATTTATCCATAAGACGTTTTTCCGACCTACTTCCTCTGTCATTGCTAGGTGAGTATTTCCAATCCGCTTTCATATTGCGTTTACGGCAAATGCAGTGTGTCAGGAATTCTAGATTATCCTTCCCAATGTAGTGTGAGTGGGTGAATTGACAAGTTGTTTCTGTTTCTTTGTGTCTACCTGTACTTTTTATGTACAAGTAGAGAGTGTATTGAAAATTGTTGCTATTTAATGATTCCTTCCTTCAAAACATCCTATGAACCTGCTCACAGCTCTCAAAACATCAAAGGCATGATGCAGTGCAAAGCTAAAGGCTTAATGGAAAACCAGAAATAGAAGAGTTGGTTTGGAAAATGCAGGATGTGCTAATTAAGATGGGAAAGGCAAAGAGAAAGCCTGCACATCGAGTTTTAGGACACACAAAAGAGAGAAAATGGGAGTTTTACGGTCAGAGTCTGACAGGTGGGCAGCCTGACTGATGAGCTGAGTGGCCAGAGAATCAGCATTCCAACACGGAGGTTTCTATGTGTGGCTGAACATCATCTCCTGCATCGAACAGCCACCAAAAGCTGGACTCCATGAGTCAATGGCCAGTGAAAGACAGAGCAAGCCTGGTATTGAGAGCCTCTGCTAGCACACACAGCTTCTGAAAAAAAATTTTTTCACAGAATGGGTTTAATTGGAGTCTTAAGTTTTTTCTTTTTGTAAAATGTGTTTTTTAAGGCTGGACGTGGTGGCTCATGCCTGCACTTTGGGACGCAGAGGTGGGTGGATCACCTGAGGTCAGGATTTTGAGACCAGCCTGACCAATATGATGAAACTCCGTCTCTACTAAAAGTACAAAAATTAGCTGGGTGTGGTGGGGGGCACCTGTAATCTCAGCTACTCGGGAGGATGAGGCAGGAGAATCGCTTGAACCCAGGAGGCGGAGGTTGCAGTGAGCCGAGATCACGCCATTGCCCTCCAGCCTGGGAGACTAGAGCAAAATTCTGTCTCAAAAAAATTGTGTTTTAAAAATTTGTTTGCATTCTTTAAAATGACTTTATTGAGATATAATTCACATACCATATAATTTGCCCACTTAACATGTATAATTCAATGAGTTTGGTATATTGCGTTATTAACCTTTTTATAATTGTGGTGAAAAATATAACACCAAATTCATCATTTTAACAATTTTAAGTGTACAATTCAATGACATTAATGACACGCACCATGTTGTGCAATCGTTACTACAATCTATTTCAAATTTTTTTCATCATTCCAATAGTATCCTTCCTTGATTTTGAAAGACGACATCTTCAACTGGGCAAACTGACAAAAAAGCCACTTAACTTTGGGCTGTCAAGTGTAGTCTTTGGCTGCCTGACATGTTGGCTCACGCCTATAATCCCAGCAATCCCTTGGGATCAAGCAATCCCTTGGGAGGCCAAGGAGGATTGCTTGATCCCAAAAGTTTGAGACCAGCCTGGGCAACATAGTAAGACCCTGTCTCTTAAAAAAAATGTCTACTCTTGGTTTGGTGAATGGGATGTGGTGGAATTCAGCTCCCATGTCCCCCTTGGCCAGCCACCTGGTGCAGCACACACTCCCAGGCTTTCTCAGCAGCCCTGTTGATGCTGTCACCGAAGCACTAGGCCCAGACAGGACAAGAGCTTGCTATCCAATGGGGAGAAGTGTTGGAGGGGAGGAGAAGGAGGATTTTCATTGGTTGGGTACTGATGCTGAGCTAAGGCCCTATGCTGAGGGCTTGCATGTCTCTCCTGAAAAGGACTGCTTCATGCTTTAATTCCATACGCAGTGAACTGAATAACATACCATACCTCAAAGTATCCCACAATTCTTCCAGTTCTATTGGAGACTCAGGGACCTGTGTAGCTGTACAGACTGGAGGAGGTAGAAGAAAGGGGTGTTCGTGGAGACAAAAAGAGGACTCTCGATGGGCAAATCTCTGATGGGCAAATCTGTCCTACTCCTGTGCTAACTTCCTGGGATTACTGTAACAAACTACCACAAACATAGGGGCTTAACATAAAGAAATTCATTGTCTCGTGGTACTAGAGGCCAGAGGTCCAAAATCAAGGTGTTGTCAGGGCCATGCTCCTTCCAAAGGCTCCAGGGGAGGATCCTTCCTTGCCTCTTCCAGCTTCTGGTGGCCCCAGGCATTTCTCGGCTTGTGGCTGCACCAATCCAATCTCTGCCTCTGTTTTCACATAGCCTCTCCTCTTCTCCATGAGTCTCTTCTTTTTGTGACCCTTATAAGGACACTTATCACTGGATTTAGGGCCCACCTGGATAATCCAGGATGATCTCATCTCGAGATCCTTAATTATATCTGCAAAGCCCTTTTTCTAAATAAGGTCACCCTTGCAGGTTCTGGGATTTAGGACATGGACACATCTTACTGGGGGCCACCGTTTAGCCCATTACACTTCCATATGCCCTTGGCCAACAGCAGTGAAGAATAAACCCTTTGATCCACCAAAAGGTGAGACCCAGTCCTATGTCACCTCTGTCTATTATAACAATGGTGGCAGAACCAAGGCCCAAGGCTGGTGCCAAATCTGCCATTTTGGAATGATGCCACCATTCCCATTTTATGTCCAAGTCACAGGACACAATCCCTCATTAATGGATAGGCTTCCTATTGGGTGTATTCACATACAGGGACCATGGCACCCTCAAAGAGAGGCACTCAATTTTCTGGTTTGCTGTACGGGGATAGCAGTGAGCTGAGGAAGCTCCCCTGGTGGAAGCTAGAGGTTGCCTGACCTCGAGGGGAATTTGCAACTCTTTGTGCTGCTTCTCTTCCCTCACTGATAGCTGAGGAGCAGGTGGAGGAAATACTTCTTCTTTAAACAGAGAGCTTCATTTCCCTCAGGGCTTCAAGTGAGGTACCTGGGGTGGAGACAGAGGGGCCTGCCTTCCCTGGCTTCCCAAGGTAGCTTTCCTACTCACCCCTCACTCCTTTTCTTTAGTGAGACAAAGCTCACAGGCTGGAGGAGAGGTGTGGGGAGAAGGACTCTACCACTCTGCTTTTTTCTAGATGTTCTCATGTGCAGAGAAATGGGCAACTTCTTCCTCCTGACACTCCCTAGCTTTCTCCTTTTCTAAGGATCCACTTATAGACCAGCAGTGTCTGAGTAAAAAGGAATCACAGATTCCTGCTAACATGGTTTGCTAGGTGATTTGTGCTGCTTATATATAATTTATTTTTTTTTAAAAAACTTTGGAAATATTGAAAGGAAGGAAGGCAGTCATAGGCTCTGCATACACTTGGAAACATAAATGAGATGTAATTTCAAGACCTCCCTGATGGGCAATGTCATTATGGAGAATTCCCTGGAGAGTGAGAGCTTGGGCTCCACCAAGTGGGAGGAGCCGTGGTGGACAACAGGAGGTCAGCTTCCCAGCAGGTGAAAAGGGCCTGGACCTGGAGGGGAGGATTGGGGGACGAGGGAGGTGAGAATGAAGAGGGTAACGGGAGGCACACCATGCGCAGAAAGAAGACCAGGGCTCACCAAGATTCTCACAGGGTGGTCTACAGGAAAGGAAAGCTTGAGCACAAGGATGGGGCTGTTCAGTGGACAGTGTGGAAGGCTCTGAAGCTCCAGTCTCCACTGCACCAGCAAATGCTGGGGGAAACCAGCAGTGATGCATTGGGAAGGAAGGATGCACACATCTGGGAGGCCTGTGGAATTAACTATTTCTATTCTTGCTTCTAAATGGATGGGTGGGATTCAGACTTGCACTTAGTACATTTATCCTATAAATGAAGGTCTTTCTGTCAGGGATCCCTACTTCGAATGGTTTCACAAATGAATGAGTAGGATGCAGGGTGTAACAAAAGAACTAACATTTATTGAGCACCTACTATGTGTCAGGCACCGTGCTGGGGCATGTGTGTGTGTGTGTACACATATTATCTCATTAAATCCTCACAGTGACTCTCTGAAGTTTGTTTTTGTCACTTTTGAGGAAATTGAGACTCAGAGAGCCAAGACTCTTTGGCCAAAGCCACACAATCAGGAGTCATGGACCTACATTCCAACCTGGGTGCACCTAACTCAAGGCCTGTTTGTTGGACAAGCTCTTACTGAGGTCAACGCAAAGCCTGATATTGGTTTCTCCCCTGCAGAGTGCCCAGCTGCCCCACCTCTCTAGGTGATCTTTCCCTTTCCAGCTCTCCTGTGGCTGGGTGTGGCTGAGCTGACACAGCATCTGGGTTTTTTTCCAGACTGCACCCTTGGTAAGGTTCCAGTGTGGCTTACGGTGATGCTATTTCCTTTAGGGACGGTCATCACTTGTGGCTTTGCCTCTCAGCCCTCCAGTGGGTGGCATGCTGCCTTTGGTGCCAAGCAGTCACTCATTTGGAGAAGCCCAAGGCAGGATGGCATGCACTGGCATTCCCACACTAGCCACACTGGGCGGTAGGTGCTTTGGAGTGCGGTGTCTCAGTGGGTTCCACCCAAGCTCCATCAGCTCACAGCAGCTGCCTGGAGAGCTGACTCACACCCGTCCTCCACATCCTCCCTGATCAGAAGGACCCGGACTTGCTTTTTCTTTTTTTTTTTCTTTAAGGAAATGCCTTTGAATTTCAAAGGTGCCAGCCTCCTGACCATGTGGAAGAAAGTCAATCCCCTCTGCAGCCGGTCTTCCTGCTGCTCTCCTTGTCTGGTAAATTTGGAACTAGGGCTTTTGGGACAGCCTAGTCATAACACTGCCAACCACTCATTCTTGTGACTGGACTGTGGGATCGGGTCACGGTGTGATTAAATGGACGTAGTAATCAGAGTACAGCAGATACTCAACAAGAGGAGAGGCCAGGTAACCAAATCTATGCACCTCCTAGAATATTTGGATCTGGCATTTACTGAGCAGGTTTAAGAGCCTAACTCCTTTCTGTTAGAATAATAGGATGTTTCAGAGTTAAAGTCACACCCTCTGGGGTTATCTTTGTCACGACGGTTGTTGAATAATAGACCAATTTTTCAAGTTATTCTATGCAACCTCAACCTTGAACTTAAAGAGAAGCTAGAGATTAAAACTCCTTTGCAAAGAGTATGACAATGAGAAAATCTAGTGTGGCCAACTCCATCTTGCTTCTAGCCTCACAGGCTATTGGTCTTCATTCGTTCATGGGTGTAGGCCAAGCTAAACACGAAAGGAATTTAGCTTATTGTTTATCTTTGAAGCAAGAATGATAGTAGTCCTTCCCAAAAACTAACCTTCTCCTTGCTCAGGGACAAAACCACCTTTGAAAAACTAATAAAAGGCTAAAAGATTATGGTTATGGGAGGGGCCTGAACTCTGCTAAAACATAGGTACAGTTAAACTATAACCAGCCATTGTTCCCTAGTTTGCTTTTCTATAATTCCTCACTGCTCAGGAATTATGTGGTCAGAGATTACAAGATTTGTGACTTCCCCAATTGCTCCTATAGATAACATCACTATTGTATAACCTAAGATTGGCCTTTGGAGATGGTTTTCAGACTTTTGCATTGTGGTGACTTACTTCACCTGGACCCATGACTCATGACTCAACCAGTCCTGTGGCCTCCACCAAGATGCTGACTCAGGACAGGAGGACCATTTTCCATACTCCTGTGAGTTCATCCCCATCCAATTAACAGCACCCATTCCCTAGCCCCCTGCCTAACAAACTATCTATAAAATCCATAGCCTCTGAGTTCTGAGGGAGGCTGATTTGTGTAGTAATATCTCCTGTCCTCCTGCTCGGCTAGCCCTGCAATTATTAACCCTTTCTCTACTGCAATACCACTGTCTCAGTGAATTGGTTTTATCAGTGCAGCAGGCAAAAAGAACACATCAGGTGATGTCACTAGAAACTGGCACTAAGCTGGATTTGGGTTCTTAAATTTTGTTTCCTACTTAATAAGTTATAAAGATCATTACAAGTCATGGATAGACTCATCCAGGATGGGTGTATCAATACCACTGTTAAGCCAGTGGGCAGCTGTGATAGAGGGCAGAGTCTGTAGACCTGGAAGTTTGCCACTAATGAGGCTTGGCTGCTAGGAAGGTTGTAACGGCTCTGCACTTGAGCTTGCCTATCTCTAACATGGCAGTGACAAGGCTTCCTTCTCAGGGAGGTGACCTCAGGCCTAGCATGGCCCACTGGACCCTACCCTCCTTGAGAACAGGGGTCTCCCTTGTTCTTTGTTATATCCTTAATGCCGGGCATGATAAGGGCTTGATAAAAGTTTGTCCAATGGATCCTTCTGGGTTTGCCAGCCTTCCTTGTCTACACCACAGCCATGATCTCATATCTACAGGATCTGGATTGAGATTTGCGTTTGGATCATTCCAATCTATCCCACATCTCCACCTATTGTGGGAATAGCTCTATTTCCAAAGACCAATCTACTTTTCCATGAAGCCACACCCATGCAGTACATAAGTTGGAAGCAGAAATGAAAAGGGGAAGAAAGTTGAAATACTAAAAGTGGGAGGAGAGAGGGAGAGTGTGGGAGCAAGGCCAGGACCCACCCCAAAAGAGATTGGAATACATGTGCAGCTTTAGTTCATGGCCTGCCAAATACCTCGTGCTGCGCCTCTGAATGGAAAATGGGGTAGAACAATGAGCTGGAATTAACATCGCCTTTGAAAAGCAACTGCTGACAGCAGGCGTTCCGCATATGCCAAGTATTGCCTTCAGACCAGAGAAGCCTTTTCTGGCCCACATGAGCCCGTGACAGCCTGCAGAAGGCAACACACCCTAGATGGCTGTGACCTCCAGCCCTCTGTGCCCTGAGCATTTCTGTAGAAAATGTGTGTGTTTAAAAAGGCCATGTATGTTTCTAGAAGGAAGGTGAGAACAATATAGGTATTTGAGGAATTATATATCGATCGGGTACACATTTTGTGGCCTGGTTTAGCAAAGGTGTATCTACAGGTCTCAATCAAATTGCTCAGATAGAGGAATGAAAAATTTCTGATTTGATCTTATTTAGGAGTCAAGCCATGCCATTGCTGAGATTGTGGTACTTAAGGGAAAAGTGAACTTTTTCATATTCTTGACACGTTCTTGATTTTGGTTAATGGTATTATTCTCCAGTTTTGAGCTAGAAAAATCTGGAGCCACCCATAACTCCAGGCCGTCAGTCACTTGCCACTCTCATCCACTGGGTCCCCTAACCCTGTCTGCTTCCTTCCCAGTCACGTTACACCTCTGTGTCTTCATTGCTGCCTCACTGGTGTTGATGATTGAACTGACTGCTCCTGTCTTCTAGAATTTTCTTGGTTCAGTTTCTTAAGGATGGCAGAGCAGACTTTATTCAAGGGGAGCCATGGCGATAGGGTATGGGGACCACAGCAACGGGGTCTTGCGGTGGGGGAGAGAGATCGGACTCCACTTCAACTCTAGCGAGGACAAGTGGGGATTTATAACCAGGGAGCTGAGTGGGGTCGGGGGTGGAAAATGACTAAGGAAACATCAAGGATGAGGGGTTTCTGGCTAAACTGACTTGATCAGTTACTGCAAAAGGCAGGCCGGGGTGATAAGGCATTGAGGGTGGTCAGGCACCAAAGAGGTGATTTTTGCCAAACTGAGCAGAATTCTTGCTCAGACTGGATTCTACGAGGACAGAGAAGGAAGCCCAAGGTCAGGCACCATCAAGCAAAGGACTCAGAGGAGCCTAAATAAAGGAAGAGGGTCTGTTAAGTTCAACCTCTGATTCCGCCAGATTTGGCTTTCTTTCAGAAAGTCCAATTAAACCACTTCCATTTCACAACCTCCATTGTATGCTACTTTACACAGGGAAAAACTGGGGAGTAACATGTTTAACCAGCCAGACAAGGCAGAGTGCAGTGGCGGAGCCCACGCTGGGGTACGTGCCTCAGCAACTGGCCTGGGTACTGCTTTGAGCCTCAGTGATGAGTCACTTTATTCATTCATTTATATGGCAAATTTTATGAAGCGCCTGTGACGTGCAGGCAGTGTTCTAGGCACTGGAGATGCGTCCTGGTCCTCCTGCAACTTATTTTGCTGTGGACCAGCCTCTATGAGAATCGGGCACATAGGCAGAGGTATCCAGGGTCAGGGGCCTTCTAGGAAAGGCTGATCACAGAACTAAGGCAGGAAGCTCGCTGAGGTCAGCCCATGTGGTGTCCAGAATGGAGGCAGAGAAAGACCCCAGCTGCAGAAACACAGGCACCTCCTTGCTTGTTGAGGTTTGTTTTAGGAGCTGTCAGGGAAGAAGGGAGAGAAATGGGGCACTAAAAATACCCACGGATGTTTCCAGAAACCTCTGATGTCTGGTCTCCCACTGTGGATAGCCTGCCAGATGGCTGTGTCTCCCTCAGAGCTGTGAAACCCACCAGTGTCAGGGTTGGATCAAAGGCACTTTACAGCAACCGGTCAAAGAATCAACTAGAACAGCTTGGCATGTAGGCAATCAGCCCAGGCCTGACCAGCCATGCCCCTCATGAAGAGGCCACATTGCCATTAGATATCCAAATTATAAGTGACTTCCAGATGCAACCCCAATGAGCATCCTCTTCCGACTGTCCTCTGTTGCCACCTTTGGGGCTCTGCTTCCAGCTCTTTCAGCTCTATGTGGAGATTGGCAGCCCCCAGTATGCTCTTGGGCCTGGAAAGACTCTACACAGCTCCACACTCGGGCTCCCTTGTTCATCCCAGCAGCGGTGAGCTTGGCAAAGCCAAGAAGTCTGGGATGAGGCCCAGGAGTGTCTCCCTCAGCCTGCGCGCAGCAGCTGATAGGAAACCACAGCTGCCAGGCAGCAGCGGCTGCAGAATGCTGTGAGGGGCACCCTGCTCATAGCCATGGCTCCTGGGACAGGACAGAGCATGAGCCTCCAGCAGAGGTGGGTGGGGGTGAAGGCGAGGAGGCAATAACGCCTGCCCCTGATGCGCAGGGACGCAGGTGCCAGGCTGTGCTGGGGAGCTGTTCTAGAAGCCTAGCCTGGACTGGAAGGGCCCTGCCTGTGGGGGTCAGGGCAGGATCAGAGGAGCTGGGCAGGCAGAACTTTCTCCTGAGGAAGCACAAGTCAGAGGCGGTGGATGGGTGTCTTACATATGTCCTTCTGAATGCAGACACTGAGGCAAGACTTCAAGCACAAATCATTTATTTAGGAGGTTAGGCCAGGAAGCATGGATGGGGGAAGGGAGACAGATAAGGGAGGGAAGCAAGGGGGCTTATTAAGCCATTTGCCACAGTGGGCACCTGGAGCTTGATCCCACAGGGAGCTCCCGGAGACACTTTAGAACATGCCCTGGATTTAATCCATCTACGGGACGAGGAAGCTGGGCATTATCCAACAGCTCCTTGCTCATGATTGCTTGAGGCGGGCTTTCTGGGCAGTGACCTGGCACTCTGGATTCCCTGCAGGTGGACCTAGAAGATTCCCCAAACCAGGCAAAAAACAGAATGCCAGGGTTGGCAGTGAGCAGCCTCAGACATCGAGGGAAGTGTGGAGGGGATATGGGCTGAATGCCAAGGCATCTTTATTAGGGAGTCTTGGCAAATAAGAGAACCTAAACATGGTGCTGCTGGGAGGTCAGGCCAGAGATGGAGCCCAAAGAAGGTGCGGTGGTGGTCAGAGCATGAAGGAATTCCTGGAATTGAGAGATGACAGTTACCTCCCTTTTTAATGGAGCACCTGAGCCTCTGCTGCCGAGGCAAGAAGATGCCACCTGCCAAGGTGATTTGCTGGTCACTCTGGTCTCAAGGGGAAGCAGGACTATTTTCAGGTGGCCCATGCCTTTCCTCCTACCCCTTCCTAAGCACTTTTAGGAATATCTGGAGTATGGAATAGGCCCTTTAACCCACAGAGCTGTGAATGACTTTTAATTAACAGGAAATGCTGTGGCACATAGCACATATAGCAGACATTGAGTCTGTCTCTAATTAGAGACATTTTGAGATTCTGAACAGCTCAAGTCTGCAATTCTCATTCTCCTTACATGCAACCACTGGTGATAGAGGGAAGGGCCAGCACTGCTCCTGAGTCCCGGGCTCCTGGCTAAGGGCCCTCCTCCTCTTCCTCCTCCTTCTCTTCCTCCTCTTCCTCCTCCTCCTCTTCCTCCTCCTTCTCTTCCTCCTCTTACTCCCCCTCCTCCTCTTTCTCTTTTTCTTGCTCTTCCTCCTCCTTGTCCTCCTCCTCCTCTTTCTCCTCCTCTTCTTTTCCTTCTCCTCCTGCTCATCTTTTTTTCAAACTGGTTGCCACCTCTAAAATTATAATTTGCTAAACAACAAAAAAACCCTTAAATATAAAAAAATAAAGTGGTGGGAGGACGTGGTTTATTTTGGTCTGCCTTAGGTTCTGGGTGCATGAGCCAGTGCTTATTTTCAGATCTGTCTATTCCTCTTTCTGTGTCTTGTGATCTCACTTAACTCATCCTGCTGGAGTCAACAGATCTCTCCGTGCACAGGAAGCCAGACTATCAAGGCAGCAAAGAGTTTTAAGGCAGCTAAGTGAACAGTTTTGGGTTTTTAAGTGGAAAATTCTTTAAACATGATGCTACATTTTACTTTTGATAGGTGACTGAAAACATCCAGGAGACGGGAAATTCCATACCTGGTATTTCCTGAGGCCTGCCTAGCAATGGATCTGACCATTTCTTTCCACCTGTGTGCTGTCCTCCCGCTCTGAGCTGCCATCATCTCCATTGCTGTGATCACTGTCATAGCCTCCCTCCTCCACTTTGCCTCCCTGCAGTCTGCTCTCAACATAGCCGCCTGGGTGACCTGTGAGAACACGCAAGGCCAACTTTCTGCTGTGCTCAGAATTCCCCCATGGCTTCATGGATTGCAGAGGCTGCTCAGTGGGCTGTCCCACCCCATCTCTCTGGCCTCCCTCCTACTCTTCCCTGCTCTCACTCACTCACTCACTCACTCCCACCTCTCCTGCTGACCAGTCCCTTTGCTACATGCCTCAGGACCTTTGCACTTGCCGTCTGTCTCTCTCTCTCTCTAGAATGTTCTTCTCTTGTTCTCTAGGTGGCTTATTCCTTCAGGTTCTTGTTGACTTGCTGCCTTCTCACTGAAGTTTGCTCCAATTTTTCTATTCAAAAGTGGACACTAAACCACCTTTCCTATTGTCATCTTGCTTTGTTTTCCTCCATAGCCCTGTGTACTATCTAATATACTATACATTTTCTTCTTACTCATTTTGTTTACTGTCCGTCTCTCAGTGAATGTGGCCTATTGAGAACAGGCATTTTATGTGAGTTTTCACTGCCTCATGTCCAGCACAGGACAGTGCCTGGCACATAGTCAATGTCCAAAAATACTTGTTGAATGAATCCGTGGCAGGCTTCAGGGTGGTAGGACAGGAAAGAGAAACACCTGCTGGGCTTCCCTTAACCCAGAGGTTGCAGTTGGGAAGCCCCCAGAGACATTTTCTTTAGCTTACACAGTGTTTTTCAAAGACTCAAGTTAGTCATCAATGCTTAAGAATACGGTGACTACATCTCAAAAAAAATAATAATAATATGGTGACTTCAAACAACACCCAGATAACTGGCATAGCTTGAAAAATATAGAAAAATCAGAAGTGCCCCTTGCATATGGCAATACTGATCAGTGGCCACTCACCAAGCCACTTTGATGGGCACCCTCTCCTGTTTCACTCAGTACCCAGCCCCTGGTGGGCAGGTGAGTTCGAAGAGGGGGAGGAGGAGATGGAGGGAGAGGTAGGGGGCAAAAGACGGGGAGGAGGAGAGGGAGAGGAAGGTGGGGGCAGGAACCAGTGCAGCCCCCAGATGCTGCTTTGCCAGCGAGGGGAAAGTGCCCCTTGCATTTAGCTGCCCAGGTTCCCACTGGCAGCTGCTTACAGCATCCTGGTCCCTCTGATCTTTGAGCTGCAGAGCCCTTTGTCACATCCTGGCTCCCTAGCAACAGCGGCCATACAGGCATGTGGTCAAGAATGGATGGGCACAAATGCAGCTTAGGAGAGGAAAGAAAATGTATCTGTTGTTAAAGTGCATACAATTCTCTACACACATGTTAGAAGTTTCAAGCGGCTTTACAACATCAGTTTTGCTAAATCCAGCAATCCTATAGTGTCATTGGCTGAGTATTCCTGAGCACGTCTTACACATGCCAACCAGGGTGCTCACTGAACAGAACTAATTAAAGAAAAAGAAAAAAAGACAAGGAGACATATTTAAGCTTCAACTTCTGAGTTATTATAATTAACAAGCAGTAAGAAAAATGATATTAGTTGTTCCTCATCTTGTATTTGTTACATCCTTTTATTCTAGGCACCTTCCCCACCTCCTGCTTGGTTTTACCTTTGAAGGAGCTTGGGCAGAAGTACTGTCAACAGCCTCTGTTAGTAGATTTAGAAATAAGAAAAGAGGCCGGGTGCAGTAGCACATGCCTGTAATCAGCACTTTGGGAGGCCGAGACAGGTGGGTCACTTGAGGGCAGGAGTTTGAGACCAGCCTGGCCAAAATGGTGAAACCCTGTCTCTACTAAAAATACAAAACAAATTAGCCAGGCATGGTGGCGCACACCTGTAGTCCCAGCTACTCGGGAGGCTGAGGCACAAGAATTGCTTGAACCCGGGAGACAGAGGTTGCAGTGAACCAAGATCCCACCACTGCACTCCAGCCTGGGTGACAGAGTGAGACTCCATCTCAAAAAACAAAACAAAACAAAAAACCAAAAAAAACCCCAAAAAAACCCAAAAAACAAAGAAATAACAAAAGCCCTGTCAATTAGTTGAATTATTTATAAAATATTTCTTTTGCCTTATATGTCTGCAAAATTGAAAAGATACAGATGTAACCTATTAACAGATGCAGGTTGCTATAAAATTAAGTTACTTTAAAATTTAAAATGCACACCTCCCTCCCATGTCCCCATCTGTCACGATCAACAGTTCTGATTTAAAACCTACACTTTGAAATACGACTACTTCGAATTATGAGAACCATGAATTTAGGTAATTGATTTCTTCTCTCAGATTATTCGGTGTATACCCTGGAAATATGATTAATTAGGCTTGCCGGTATAAAAACACATACTGATTTGAGAAAAACTAATGCTGTGTTTAGTAACCTGGACCTTTAGTTTGGTTCTGCAAAGAAATTTCTTGACACAGCTTGGTGTATTATCTTTCCCTCAGTAGAAGCTGAAATTGCATTTGCTAACTAATTGTTGGTTCACTGTTTAATGACAGGGGAGAGACCTCAGCCGATCAGTAAGCAAGTTTGCTAAGCACCTATAATGTAACAATCACTGTTCCCTACTGTCTTAGTCTGTTTGTGCTGCTATAATGAATGACCACAACCTGGGTGGAGTAGACAACAGACATTTATTTCTCACAGTTCTGGAGGCTGAGAAGCTAGAGATCAGGGTGCCAGCATGGCTGGGTTCTGGGAAGCGATGGTTTCTCTTATGTCCTCACTTGGCCTTTCACTGGTGATTGCAGGCAGAGAGGGAGCAAGGGATCTAGTGTCTCATCCTCTTGATAAGCGCACTAATCTCATTATGAGGGCCCCACCCTCATGCCCTCATCTAACCCTAATCACCTCCCAAAGGCCCCATCTCCTAATACCAGCACAGTGGGGATTAGGGCTTCCACATATGGATTCTGGGGGCTACAAACATTCAGCCCCATGGCACAGGCCACAGAGAAGCAAGGATAATTGAGGACCACGAGGGCCTCTGGGACTCACGGTTCATAGAGAGACAGACAAAGAAGCAAGTACACTGTTTGGAAAACAAACAAAAACCTCCAAAGAGTTCTAGAGGATTGTAGAAGGAATGACCCTTTTCATAAGCAAAGATCAAGGGGCTGGAAGGATGTGTGACATTTAGGAAATGGTGCCCAGTCTGACTATAATGGTGGTGGCTCCTGCGCCTTCGGCCCCCTTTGCCTATGCCATTGCACAGTTGCTGCTCCGATTATGATTGTCACGCCTGGCCTCACTAACCAGTTGTCTTGGGACATGGTTCTGCCCGGCGAATGCAGCCTCTACAACCTGTGCTTTTTCCAAGGTCTTCTTGAGAAGCCAAAACAAGCTCCCCAGAGACAAGAAAAGAGCGTACACTGAGGACCGCCCGCTCCCTCCTGGCGACATATCAGACTGGTGTCTGAGAAGGGTGCTCTCTCCTGCCACCTGCAGGACACGGGGCCACCCTTGGGATGTGCCTGGTGCAGGAATGCTGGGGCGAAGGGGACTTCACTGGGCAGAGGGAGCCTTTGGGTATGGGAGGGTCTGGGATAGAGGTGGTGGACCCCATCAGTCATCACAGACGCGCCCTGGGGATGCTGGCGCCACTCCAGTCGCGTGGTGGGCAGGCATCAGAGATCCATTCTAAAAAGATAAACAAGGCATGGATTTGGGAGTGTGGGAGGCAGGAAGGCTGCGTTCCGAGCCATCAAATGCAATGGCGCCTTGATGTGAAGTTGGGGAGACTGAAGGCAGAAGTGTCCCGTCTGCCTTGCTGAAAACTGGAGCTGCTGGGTGAAGACAGGGTGATTACCCACATCTGACTTTCCTCTTTATATCTGGGGTGCCAGGGCCTAACGATCCCTCCCCCTACCCCCATTTCTCCAGGAAGCCTTGAAATCCTTTGCCAAGCAGGGCACCAGAGTTCCTGGGGCTCGCCTGCAAATTAGGTCCTCACCAGCACCCTCCCTTCATTGTGGGACCTTCTCATTTCTGCGGCATTTTCCATCACACCAAAACCTAAGACTAAGTACCCTCACCATCCTAATGTACCTAATGATTGTCTACACCTCCTGAAGTTTCCTGTCACCTTCTCTTCAAGTAGCTTTGCCATTAACTGGGTCCCTTTAAGCAGGTTGCTGAATCCCAGTTTTCACCTCTATAGCAAGAAGGACTAGAATCAGATAATTTCTAAGATCCCTACCAGGTAAAGAGGAGAATACCAGCATCCACTCAGACTTTTCCTACACATATTGGCTCCTGTAGAAAGTAAATTGAAAGGAAATGGGAAGGAGAGACGGCACGTATTGAATTTCTCATTAGCCCCACTGCCTGGTTCTCATTAGTGAGCCTTCCGGGTTACAGGCACAAGGGCCAGGACTTATTTTCATGGCTGAATAGCACATGTGAAATGTAGGCGATTTCTAATCCATATTATATGAGCTCCACACTTTGCTATCTTATAAAGTAATGGGCAACGCTCAAGGAAAACCCCATCAGAATGACGGGCTAATCCTTCAGGGGGAAAATATTGCTGTTCTGCATAAGCTTTGGCTCTCTGCTTAATTAATCCCTAAAACTTTCAGGCCTTAATGAGAATAATTAGACTTGACAGTACTGAGCTTAATGCACAACTACAGACAACAAAAACCGTGTTCGGTTTATAAGCTTCCCAGAGCTTGCTGAAAGACAGGCTAATGTTATTTACAGCGGCCCCAGTGAGGGGCCGGACGAAGGTTCAGACTGGAAATGTGCTTGGCTCTCCCTGAGGACAATTTCTCTGAGGAACGGGGTACTATGGCCCCCTTTTGTGGCTTTCCCTCCATAACAAACCGTGGTCTAGACAGGACCTGGCTAGAAATTCCCTTATTACCACCCCGGCCAGACTCCATTTATCATCACCTTGAATGTAATGCTCGCGCAAAACCTCCAGGCCTTTCCCGTTCACATAACGAATCGAGGGAGGCAGAGCTCTTACGGTGCTCCAGCCAGTGTCTGCCCGCTTCTGGAAATACCTCATTTTCCAGAAAAGCATTCATTTGTCAACAGAGGGATAATGCTAAAACCTTAAAGACAAATCGGCCAGAAGGCAGGGATGAGAGAAGCAGGTGGGGTACAGCCTGGGAGGGATGGCAGCTTTGCCTCGGTGCAGTTTATTTGATTTGTTAGCCTTGTGCCAGCCTCAGTCTTCTCCAAGAAGAGGCTTAAATCTCTTCTTGAAACGGTTTGAGCGTACACTCCCCAAACAGAGTCCAGAAGTATCCCTCTGGCGCTGCAGGGATGACCAAGTTAATTGTGTCTGTATCCGTGAGAGGCTTTTCAATGAGGGGCCAAACAACTGCACAGGTTCTGGGTGTTGGGTGAAGCCTGTCCCCAAACTTGGGTGAAGCTGTTGGAGCTGGGCATGCAGACTTGAGCAGGAAAACCATCCCACCTGGTGAGATGACATTAAGAGTCCTTAGGAATAGGGATGGATTTCTGCACATTCCATTGGTGCTGATTATCACAGGAGATATGAAAGTGGTGATCAAAGCTACCTTAACCATCCTTGAGATTATAACAAAAGTGATAATATCCATATGGAGAGAGATTCTTCTCAGAAATGAGAAACTGCAGATAAGCACAATGACTGTCCAGTGCTTCTCAGTTTTGACATAATCTATGAGTTCAGAGTTCTTGCAGATCTAAGGAGATGAAAGGAAAAGGGTGCAACATTGGGATTCAAAAGCCAACATGTTACCTTTTTAAAAACAGAAATCAATACACACACATGCCTGTGTACACACACACAGACACACACACACACAAAGCAATGTGAGGACAGGAACTTTGACCCTGGAAATGGCACCAGGCTAGAGAGCTTTGTTTTTAATTTTCAATCAAGGATCTAAAACAGACTTCAAAGGGCATTTAAGCTGACAGTTTTATTTGCTCCTTGAGGAAGAGGAAAGATGAATAAGCGTAAAGACAGATCATTCGCAAAATAATTGCAGCCCTGACATATCTAAATGAGTTTGTAAAAGAAAATACAGTGGCAATTGATCTTATTAATTAGAGATGTACCACGATGGTAATACCCACTTATCCACAGATTGCCTGCAGCTACAAAAATAAAATAAAATAAAATAAAATTAACCACTTTCTCCTGGAGAACACAATTTCTTTCCCTCCCTGCCATAGAAAGTCAGCTGGGAAAAAAAAATCCCTGGTGATCTCTTCTCTCCACAGTGGGTAACAGCCCTTAGAGGGCAGTGTGGATGGGTTTCCTTTCTGCCCATGGAGCTTTGGGTTTATACTGGATTGCACGATGCCTCACATGGTACGGTGGCTTGTCGCAATTGATTGAACATGTAATCTGACAAACAAACAAACAAAAATGGGCTACAAAAAAGAGAGAGCTGCTTTTTAAGCCTGTATGTGTCATTTACCTGTGACGAACAGCAGTAAGCGCCATGGCAGGCCCGATTGTCTCCATTGCTCATTCTGTCGTGGCTCTTTCCATTATCTTATTTCTGTGAACAATTGCTTAGCACTCAAACAGAATAGCCCAGCGATAAAACGCTGAGTGACGATTGGGTGGCAGCCACCTCTGAGTGCGGTCCAGCCCTGTGCCATTGGAGGCGAATCTTCAGGTTGCTGGATTTGAAACTTACATAAACACTCACTGTATTATTGCAGAAGAGAGAGAGAATGGGAGAGAGAAAGGAAGAGGAAGAGGACAAGAAGAGGAGAGAGAGGAGGAAGGGAAGAGGTGGGTAAATAATAAATTGTTTAGCACTGGAAGAATCATCTAGTGCTACTCCGGTAATTTCAAAGGTTGTGTGTGTGTTTGTATTTTGGGCACTTGTGGGCAGGGGGGATCAAAGTGAGAGTACAGGCACAACTTTTATAAGGCAAGTGGGAACTAAAACCCAGCCTTTGGTGTCTCACCAAGAGGGACACAGTGGCAGTGCCCTGTATCTGCCCCTCAAGGGGGAGGTTTTTACTAATTTGCACTAAGGCCTAGTGGGGCCAGAGGGTGAAGAGTGGTGTGATTTGAAAACAAAGCAGGGCAACAGGTTTGATATTAAAAATGACCCATGTCACCCTTGATCTTCCAACTTGTCTGGAATAGAAAAACTCATGGCCAGCAGACTCCAAGCACATATTGATATTACCCACACAAAGTTAAAAAAAAAAAAAAAAAAAAAAAAAGACATGAAGTAGTGAGGTGTAGTGGTGGTGTGCAGCTGTAGTCCCAGCGACTCAGGTGGCTGAGGCAGGAGGATGGCAAGTTTGAGGCTACTGGGAGCTATGATCATCCCACCGTACTCCAAACTGGGCAGCAGAGCAAGATTCTGTCTCAAAAAATAAAAAAAGAAGGACATGATTCTTTCAAAAGCACAATACATTTTAATATCACTGTGACTGTGCCTTGACTTTCCTGGAGTAACAAGATTAAATTTATTATGAAATTTCAAATTAACTTTAAAGGAGGACTTGACAGCTTTTGCAGGTTGTAGGGACACCCAAGCCCATCTCACCTTTCTCTTACCTCCTGGAAGCAGCATCTTTGTTGAGGTGTGAAGAGCAAATATGGCTCATTGGTTCTTGGTGTCACCTGCTACAGGGACTCACCAGTTCTGACCTCCAAATTAGCCAGGGTGAACGCAGATGCAGGAGATGCTGTGTGAATGCTGGGGAAGGCCATGGAAAAACACAGGCCTGAGTAGCCGACAGGCCCCAGTCAGGGAAAGAAAAAGAATGCTCCCAACAGATCAAAGCCCACAGTCTCTTAAAATGGAAATGAACATTTAAAAAAGGCCTTTCTCAAGGGAGAAATATGCAGTAAATCAGAGCCTTTGAAAGACAACTGGGGCCTGTGCCGGTTTTTGAATAACTCGTCGTTTAATAAATGTTCTATTTTTGACCCTTTAGGGAAATATACAACTCCATCTGAAACTTATGAGCCAAAATAATTTAACTTTTTTTCCATCTCATTTTTATAAGTTTTGTGATGGAGACAAATGATCTGGAAGCTTTCTTTTTAAGGTTTTATGATGAAGCGAGGTCATTTAACAAGAGAGAAATGGTTTCCTCTGCACACCAGCTCTGACTCGGTGAGTGTTTGTCTAGTTAGTCCCAGCATCCGAAGTCTCAGGATCCCCAAAGAGGAAGCTGTGCATGGAGTTTTGAGGAATTGTTCTTGGTTTTCTTTGTAAGGGCTTCATGAAAAGCATGTAAACATGCTACACTCGTTGTAGATCATCTCTTCTAACGTGTGTGTGTGTGTGCATGTACATAGAACATTTGAAACTGTACATCGGTGACTGTGCCTTGACTATATGAAACTATATGTCATGCATCCTCTGTACTGGTGAAAAGGAAGTACTTAATATATGTTGGAATTAAGTTGTTGGAGGTTTTCCACATCTTTTCTAATCCCTGGGATCCTAGGCACACAGTTTGTCCACAATATATTCTCATTGTCTTGTTGCGCTGTTTTATAGGATCTTACCTATCTTCAACTGCCTTTGGACTGACACATACTGGACCTGAGAGATCAGCTTCCTGTCCACCAGAGCCTTGAATTGTTAAAAAAGTTACAGGCTCATTTTACCTCTGATGAGTGGGTGCCACAAAATCTCGGGAGCAGATGTCCCTCATTTACTCACATTGCTCCGTCCCATCCCTTTCTGCTGGGTCCTGAGAGCAGCCTTCTCCCTGGCACCCAGCTGGGATTCCCACTAACCCAACTCAGGTTCAAGGGCTGAGGGAATTCAGGATCTGAGGGATGTCGAAAAGACCACATGGAGTTCGGTTTTGCATGTTTTCTTTGAGTGCCAGCCAGCAAAGACCGTGGCCTCACATAATTTTTCTGCTGGGTGTGGAATAGTGCCATAGAAAGATGATTCATGAGAAGAAATTGTCAAGTTTCTGCCTGAAACTGAATGGAAAAAACTTGGTTGAAAAAAATCCCAGACATGCACACAGAAGATACACAGGACCAAATTTATATCTTTAGCTTTGGGAATCTACATTCATTATTTCTCTCACTTGACTTGAAAATGGGTAAAAATCTGGCCACAGTGCTCTTGTTGGGTTATAAATAAGATTTTTGTTTTTATGTTAGTGTCTGGCCCATAATAGTCGCTAATATTTACTTTGTGTTGCTCAGTTTATAAGGTGTTTTTTTCCTGTGTATTTAAATTGCATATTAGACGTGAATATAGGTATTTTTCTTTTACAATAAGAAAACTAAATCTTTGTGAGAACCACATGGATAATACCAATATAAGTAACTTAATCCAAGCCCTCTGCATTCTTGCAACCTTTGTTTTAGCCACAAGGTGATTCTATTTGGTGGTTGCATTCCAACGGCAATTCTCTGACACCAACTGGGTGTCCTACAATTCAATTCAATACATTTTGACACTAACTACCCCTATTTAACATCAGAACCCCCAAGGTAAAGGGCAAGGTCCCTAATAATACTGCCCTTACTCACATACCAGCTACAAACAGGGTCCCCAGGCTACCCTCACTTCAGTCTGACTTGGCAACAAATTTGGGGGTTCCCACAACTCCCTCTGGCTCAAGAATTCAATAGAATGGCTTATGAAACTCAAGTAAGCACTATACTTACTGTTACCATTTTATTATAAAGGATACAGATGAATAGCAAGAGAAAGAGATACATAGGGCAAGGCCTTGGGGGTAGAGGTGGGGTGCAGAGCTTCCATGGACTCCTTATGGAATCCAGGTATGTTGCCTTCCCAGCACATGGATGTATTCATAACCCAGGAACTTCTCGGAGCCTCCCTGTTTCAGCGTTTTATTAAGGTTTCATTATGTAGACATGATTTATTTAAATACTGGTCTTGGTGACTGAACCCAACCTCTAGTCCTTCTACCTTCCCCAGAAGTTCAGAGTGGGGCTGAAATTCTAACTCTTTAATCGTGTGGTTGGTTTATCTGGGGACCAGCTCCCATCCTAAAACTATCTAGGAGCCCTGTAATAAGTTACTTTATTAGCATAAACTCACGTATGGTAGAAAGAGGCTTGTTATGAATAACAAGACAGTTCTATCATTCAGCAAAGTCCAAGGGTTATTGAAGCTGTGTGCCAGGAACTGGGGATAATGACCAGTTATTTTCTGTATAATGTCTGTAGTAGGCATTCCAACTAGGGCCAAAAACACCACTTTCCCTTTTTGTAGGTGCAAGCCGTCCCCCACCTCAAGAGGTGGGTTTATTTTTCCCTCCCTTGAATATGACTTGCTTTGACTAACAAAAGTGACATTCTCAAACTTCTGAGCCCAAGCCTTTCAAGAACTGGCAGCTTCTAATTTTTCTCTCTTGGAATGCTCCCTTTTGGGAGTCAGCTGTCATGCTTTTAGGAAATTCAGGTTAGATGTTTGGAAGATGAGGAACTGTACTGAGAGAGAGCCTGAGGGATGAAAGACCATCTTGGAAGTTCCACTCTCTGCCAAGCTCCCAGCTGAATGCAGCCAGATCAGTGATGTGAACTATACCATATGGAGTAGAAGACCATCCTAGCTGACCTAAGTCAACTTGCAGCATTGTGATATGCCATAAATTACAGTTTTAAGCCATTAAGTTTAGGCTGGTTTGTTGCACAGCAGCAGATAACTGAAACATGGACCTATTAAGATCCTTCTGAAAATTTAGTATTTTGGCAACAAAATCTCACAAAATATCCTTCCCAGACGCACCTCAGTTATATAGGATTCTATTATATGCAGAAGAATGTAAAAGTGAGGCTGAACATAAAAAAGTTTAGAGCAACATATCCTGTATTAAAAAATTACAATATTGGATCTGATTAATTTTGATTGTGTTTTCTGCAGTGTTTCTTTCACCTGTCTTCCTGTCACTCCTTTCCAGGTACTTTTCTGTGTCCTTCTGATTCACTCACTTGGTGAGCCTAGTACAATAACTAACTATAAATTCATGAAACTCCTTCCTAAACATTTATACAAGGACTTACTTTTCCAACTAGGTTTTGTTTCTCATTAGAGGCACCATTTTCATTACCTACATTTTTTTGGAACTCTGTACCCAAAGACCCAACAATGCAGTGGTATTTACAGAAAAAGGAAACTTACATTCTTGTAACAAGTTCAAAAAGAAAGAACCCGGTTGGCAGGGTGGATCTACTTCACACAGTCATCCAGGGACCCAGGTTTCTTGTATTATCAGCATAATAATCAGAGTAGCTGCCATCTGCTAGGTCAATGCTGGGTTCCTATGGTTCCTGGGAGATGGAAACATTCATGGAGAGCTCATGTGCAATATTTTGTACCAAGGTCTGGAAATGACCCATAGCACTTCTATTTTCTGTTAAGAATCTAGTCACGTGGCCACACCTGGTAATCACCAGCTGGGCAGCCATGTGCCCAGATGCCATTTTACTATTATAGAAGCCACATACTTAGCTTCCACATAATACAAAAGAATAAAGAATAAGTTTTGGTAAATAATTAGAAATATGTGTCACAGACCATACACACCATGGAATACTACGCAGCCATAAAAAAGGATGAGCTCATGTCCTTTGCAGGGACATGGATGAAGCTGGAAACCATCATTCTCAGCAAACTATCACAAGGACAGAAAACCAAACACTGCATGTTCTCACTCATAGGTGGGAATTGAACAATGAGAATACATGGACATAGGGCGGGGAAGATCACACCCCAGGGCCTGTCATGGGGTGGGGGTCAGGGGGAGGGATAGCATTAGGAGAAACACCTAATGTAAATGACCAGTTAATGGGTGCAGCAAACCAACATGGCACATGTATACCTATGTAACAAACCTGCACATTGTGCACATGTACCCTAGAACTTAAAGTATAATACCAAAAAAAATGCCACAGACATGTCGCAGTTTTTGAAAGCAATTTTTTAAAAAATAGAAACTGGCATTCAAAAATTTGAACAATGGCAGCGGGATCATTGTAATAATTGCTTTGGCTAACAAGAGTAATACTTTAAAGTAGTAACAAGGCTAATCCTTTAAAGGGACGAATCTTTTGTTTTATGCATGTATAAAGTCTGAGATGTTTGTTTCAACAGTTCATTAAAGTATTTTTAGTCGTAGCTAATATTTTACCCCTTTGTGACTTCTATCTTCTTCTAGGAGCCAAGCCTAAGAAGGCATCAACTCAACAGCTTCAGGTCCCAAGGAGATGTGGTATAATTGGCACACAGCAGTTCACATTCTGCCTGCTAGCTACTTCAAAACACTCCTCAAATAAGTATGCAGAGCCATTTCCTCCTATTTTTGACTTCTCACAGCCCTATTCCACCCTTGTATTTTCACCAGTGTTAACTTGTGAGGAAAAACTAGCACCTCATCTTCTTATTTTGTGTGGCTTACAAATTGCCACATATTAAATGGACATATTTGATTTAGTAGCATACATTTAAATGTTTAAAATATGAGGAGTGTTCAGGGAATGCCATTTCACTTAGCAGTCAGTGCTAACATCATTTTTTGAAATGCTCCCCATTTCTACGATGTAGCCAAAGCTTTATTTATCATCAGATTTGCATTTTGTGATGTATTCTTGAGCCAGCCAAACTCATCTAAAAGCAAGCTCATTTAATGCAAAGTAGATTTAAATGTGACTGCTTTAAAATGGACCACCCTGTTTAAATGATCCTCCGGATGTAATTAGAAAAAACTCGAGTTCCTAGGATAGGAAAAAAAAGGGTGAACTAAATGATTTCTCTCTCCCTGGGTAATTTTTGACCACGCACCAATAAAACTGCTGATCATGAAATGATTTATTTTTAATGTAACTTTCCCACAAACGGTTTAACAGGAGGTGGTTTAGAAATGGTTCACCACATTTGAGCAGACGTCGAAAGTGTGTAACAAACCATGATGTTTACAGCCTTCAGCGTCCCAGCCTCTTCAGACAAGAGAGAAAGAGAGGGACAAAAAGAGAAAACAGAAAGAAAGACGAAAAGAAACAAAAAAACAGTAGAGTTGTGAGACAGTCTATACTCCAATTTTGACTTATATTCAGAAGCATCTTGTTATCTCATGGGGGAACTCAGGCTCTGTTATCCTAACTCAATTTCCATACCAGTAGTAGTGAGTGATGGTAATGTTATTTAGGAGCTATTCACATAAAAGCTTACCATCCAAAGAGGATCTGGTAGTATTAGCATGCTTGTCAAATCTCCCATCCTCTACACAATGAAGAACCTCGAAACAGAGCTGCCTCTTCCCAAGCCCTGATGAGGCCACGCTTGGTGCCAGCCATTAAAAATAAAAGCCCGTTAAACTTTCAGGACATGCTTGCACATTTTTGGGCACCGCCGAGTTTTCAAGATTTGAGCCAGTTCAGTGATAGTATCAGCAGACCAGCATCTCCTAGGCAATGAAAGTAGTTACCATGGAAACCCCAGAGCTGCACCCATCAACAGCTTTACAATTTTGACAGTTCAGAAAGTGACTATTTAGGAATTTCAATTAGAGCAGAAACATACACATTTAGATGAACAAAATGCTTAAAAAGTCTATAGGAAATGATTTAGATATATATAAATATATATTTTAAATCAGAAGGCAGACTCCTAAATATATTCTGCGTGTAGAAGTGAATTTCAGGAATAATGTAAAAAGCACTTGGTAACGAAAAAAGATGTTAAAGTTCTCTTATCCCTTTTCCTTCCTTGGAAAGGAAATAGGCACCAAGAATAAATAAGTTGTGAAAAATGATCAGCGGATTTTTTTAACAGGGTAATCACAATATGCCATGCTTGTTAAGTCAGAACTTGTGCATATTATTAAGAAATATTTTAGAATTTTATATTTGCCAATTCCTCATATTTGAACAGTTCTGGCAGGGTAGTCTTTCTTACAACTCTGCTGTAAGAGCTATAACTTTTTTTTCCTTTTTATAATAAAGGAAATTGAGGTTCCTGAGGATGGATGGGCTCCACACAGTGGATTCCAAGTCAGGACAAGACTCCAATCACTTTGAGCCCTGGTTACTCTTTAATTCATTGGCAACAACAGCTGCTCAAATGAAAAGAGCCACATCAACAAATCCTTCAAACAGAAAGTCAGGCCCCGTTAAATAAAATATACACAAAGCCGAAAACTCAGATCTATAATAAAAGAAACAGGTCCTGTTACTAGAGATACACAGTGGTAACAGCAATAATATTAATTTGCAATGGTTAATACTAATATTAATACTAATGCCAACTTCACTCCTAAGAATAGCTGTGCTAGTAATCTTGGTTTTTCTCCTCCGTCAGATCCAAGCTCTATGCCCCCCAAAAGTGAACCCATGGACTGCTTCATGTGGGCTCACTTGCCCTCTGCTTCTGGCTGGTTTGGCAATGGAGACATACAGAGATCAGAAGGTGGGAGGAGAGAAAGGTTGATGTGTTCATTCCTCCAATCCCCACCTTGCCTCTTGCACAGCTCCAGCCTCAGTCTAGTTCTTGGTCCTTTCACCATGCTTCATTGATTCCTGAAACCTGCTACCACCGGTGTAAATAGTATCAACATTAAATAACTCTTCAGTTAAACTCTTATCTGCACTATGTATGCCCTGCCCAGACCCGATTGTTACAATAGTGAATGCTTATACAAATCTTATATAAATGCTTACTCTTTTTTTTTTGAGATGGAGTCTCTCTCTGTCGTCCAGGCTAGAGTGCAATGGCCTGATCTTGGCTCATTGCAACCTCCACCTCCTGGGTTCAGGCGATTCTCTTGCCTCAGCCTCCTGAGTAGCTGGAATTACTGGCACCCGCCACCATGCCAGGCTAACTTCTTTGTATCTTTCGTAGAGATGGGGTTTCACCATGTTGGCCAGGGTGGTCTCGAACTCCTGACCTCGTGATCCACCCACCTTGGCCTCCCAAAGTGTTGGGATTACAGGCATGAGCAACCGCATCCGGCCATAAATGCTTACTCTTAACTCTGCCCCTATTCTAAATGCTTTATGTATATTTAACCCTTGCAATAACCCTATGAGGTAGATGCTGTTGCTCTACCCATTTTATAGATTAAAAAATTAAGGCAGGAACTTTGGAAATGCTTTTTGCATGGATTATTTCTTTGATCCTCATGACTCCTCTATGGGTTGAGGGTAGGGAACTGTGATACAAGACAGAAAAGTTAGGAGACAACTCAAGGGCGCTCAGCTACGAAGCCAACCTCTGTGCCTCCTTGCTCTGTGGATGTCCTCTTGCCCCTTTCTGATACTCTTCTCTGGTTTTGTCCAATTAGAGGTGTAGGATTCCATGCCATTGTTTTAATCTCCGGCTCTGGCTTTCTGTCAGGAGCCCTCACTAGGGGAACAGGAAGAAAAGGATTTGCCTGGGTAGCAGTGCTGCTGCCGATGGCAGAGAGGAGATGGGGCTTCCTGGCTTCTTTTGGCTCCTGGGTCCTCTCTTGTGGCTGAGTAAAAGGAATGCTCAATCCTGGTCTTGGGGTTTTCTGGTGCCTTGTGATGTTCTAAAACAAGGCAGTTAGAACCACTTTGGGGCGAGGAGATTGCGGAAAGGGAAGTGGGAAGTACTAATTAAAACCTGTGGAAAGGGTTTTAAAGTTCCCATACCAAGAAAAGTTAACATACCAAGAATATCGTTACTGCTGGTCTACAGCAACCTCTTCTCCTTGCTTGTCCCCACACCCCATGCTGCCTCACCTGCACTTCAGGTGCAAGCTGCCCCTTTGGATAATTTCCTTCTGTTTATTTCCTAAGGTTTTCTTGTTGTTCGTTTTGGTTAGATGTTACCTTCTAGGGAAAGTGAAGGGGGTAGAGAATGAGTCTCGTAAGGCATGAAGTGTCCTGGGCCCAGCGCTCCACGTGGGTGGGCCTGGCTATTTTCATTAGTAATAACAGACGTGCTGTACAACCATTCAGGATCAGCTACCATCCTGGGCACTGCAACAAAGAACTGAAACAAACAAAGAAACAAACCAACCCACAGACAAAATTCCTGACCTGGAAGGACCATGAAGGCAAAGAGGCATCTATCTCACTGGGCACTGAGACAAAGAATTGAAATCAAACCAAACCAAACCAGACTAAACCAAACAAAAACCAATACACACACACACACACACACACACACACACACACACACACACATACACACACACACACACACACACCCTGGCCTGGAAAGATTCTAAAGGTAAAGAGATATCTCAGTCACTATTCTTCCCTCGGAGCCTGGCCTGACACTTGTAACACAGAAAGAGTTTAATAGATAGTTGATAAATCAGTGGGTAAATGAATGATTGAATATTCTATTCACACTGTAGACAAACATGATGAATGATAAAGCATCAAAGAGGAAGAACTTGAGACAGGGTTCTACTGCTCACTCCAGGGAGTCTCTGACTACCTAGGAATGACGGATACTGGTCTAGGACTTCCTTCTGTGTCTGCAGGACTTCCTGGAGCCTGGAAGTGGGGCTTAGCTGGGAGGCTGAAAAGGTGGGAAAAGCTCATTCATAACCCTGTGTGCCTTTCTCCAAATACCATAGAGCTGCCAACCTGAGTCATAATTCATCTGCTCTCCTCCAGGATCTACAGTATGAGGCTAAAAAAGGGAGATCCCACCCCTAAAGCAAAGGGGTACAGCCTGGTACATGCAGCAGCTTTGGGCTCCAGTCATCAAGCTGTGTCCAAGGTCGATCCACATGTTATAGCTATGAGGAGAGCCCTCCACTTCTCTTAATATTTGTTCAATGAAGAGGTCACGTTTAGCAGCCTTGTGTATGGCTGACATGGCCCTAGATATCTCTCCTTCTTTTCAATGATGGCAACAGAAAGCAAGAGGCTCATTGTCTCTAGGGCCCACTCTTCCTACTCTTCCCTCTACTTCCCACAGGCACAGGAGCCTCACCCTATGGCCACCACCACAGGCCCACAGGGAGTACTGCCAGGCTTCCACTGATGTTTGCTTAAGGCCCAAGGGCTCTTCAGTCAGATTGCAGTGGATGTTGCCAAACCTGGGACTCACCACTTCGAGCAGTGGGCTCCCCTCTGGCCCAGGCCAGGTCCGGAAATGCCATCCAAGAGCCAAGGCCTGGAGTCGGGGCCCCAAGAGCCCACTTGATGCTCTTCCCACCTGTGGCTGAGCTGGTACCTAAAATGCAAATCAGATACACTGATGACTAGTAGAACACAATATGCCAGCCTTGGTCTTGGCCATGGCTGGTTGATGCATGGGAGGTCTTGGAGCCTCCAGGTGGGCACAGGATTTGAAAGCTTAGGCTGATCTGAAGGGCTGGAATACCATTTCCTGCCCTGGGGAGAGATTATGTTGACCCCCAAAATCCTGGCAAGGGGCTGGGATAGGAGCTCAGATGTGCTTTATTTTTATCTCTTAAGAAAAATAGAATGACATTTAGAGCTTTCCTATGGTATTAGAGAGATAGTTGAAAAAATACGTATTTAGCCAGAAAAAAAGAGTGAGAAATATAGCACTACTTTTGCAACTGATGCTGGCCACAGACCTCAAAGCTGTTCAGCTCCTGTTATCAGAATCTCCTGTGCAGTCCTCATGCCTGTTCACCAGTGTGTTTTCCAGTGTAGATTTTAACCTTTCTATTTTCAATTGAGAAGGGAAGAAATGATTAATCATTACTTTTAAGCAATTGTGAGGCTTTTGGACTTAAACAGCTATGACTTTTGGTTAAAAATTATGTTAGGACATTTATTATTTTGAAACAAATTGCTTCCATTATTTAAAAACTGCACATAATTCTTACACTATCTCTAAAATATTTACAATTATATAATGCATTTAAATGTAACTTTATTCCCAAAGCACATTTATATTCTGGTTCATGGTCACACCACAATACTGTGATGCATCTCAGCAGAGGTACCCACCCTATCACTGAAACACAGAGACAATCACAGACCTAGCGCCACCTGGTTTCTTTGTATGAAGCAGGATTTGAACCTGAGTGTGTCTGGATCTAAAATGTGTGCTCTTGTCAACATGGTTGCATCAAGGGTTTGGTTTCCTCTAGGCACATCTTATAAACCCCATTCTTTAGTATCATTCTAACCCCATTCAAACCAGCATTCCCTCTGCTCTTAGTAGAGAGCAGGCTCTGTGCTAGCTAGGTCAGGGAATGTAGAAATGAGTAGGTCACATTCTACTCAAGGAAACAGGCACATAAAGAAATATTTACCAATGAGTCTTCATTCTTCACCCAATTTAGCTTTGCAGCAAACCTCCAGAGCCCATATTAAAAACATCCATGGAAAAGCCTACAACACACACACATGCACAAATACACACACACACACACACACACACACACACACACACACACATGCACAGGCACATACACCAACTATTGCCCATTGGGGGAAGATGAAGTCAAGTAAACTTATATGAAGCAAAAGAAAATAATTTCCTGGACCTTGTCTAATTGATTTCAAGGTTTGTGGTCCACCTTTAGATATGATGTGCAATAATTCCATCTCTCCAAGGAGGAACTCTGACGTTAGTAAAATCATTATGGGGCTCTTCTGGTATTCCCAAAGCAGTTAATGGAAGAAGGATGGACACCCAGCCTCCTCTCTCATTAGTGCCTTCAGGGACTTCAGCCAGATCAATTCCGCAGCCTTCCACCCTTTCTTCTGCAGCCTATTACTTAGTCCTTGAATGGGACCTGCTACAGGGCTGAATCTTTTAACTTTTTTTTTAAAAAGACTTCATTTTTTTCTTTCCTGAGATGGAGTCTCGCTCTGTCATCCAGGCTATAGTGCAGTGGCGTGATCTTAGCTCACTGCAACCTCTGCCTCCCGGGTTGAAGCAATTCTCCTGTCTCAGTCTCCTGAGTAGCTAGGATTACAGGCATGTGCCACCATGCCTGGCTACTTTTTGTGTTTTTAGTAGAGACGGGGTTTCACCATGTTGGCCAGGCTGGTCTTGAACTCCTGACCTCATAATCCGCCCTCCTTGGCCTCCCAAAATGCTGGGATTACAGGAGTGAGCCACTGCCCCCAGCTCAGACTTCATCTTTTAGAGCAGTTTGAGGTTCACAGCAAAATTGAGCAGAAGGTACACAGATTTTCCATGTGTCTCCTGCCCCTACAGGTGCACAGCCTCCTCCGTTATCAACTCAGCCCCAACTAGAGAAGTACACTTGTCACCACTAATAAATCTACATTGACATATCATTATCATTCAGAGTCCACAGTTTATATTAGGATTCGCTCTTGGTGTTGGATGTCCTATGGGTTTGGACAAATGTATGATGGTGTATATCTACCATTATAGTATCCTACAGAGTAGTTTTACTGCCTGAAAATCCTCTGTACTCTGCCTGTTCATCCTTCCCTCCCCTCTAACCTCTGGCAATCATTGATCTTTTTCCTGTTTCCATAATTTTGCTTTTCGAGGATGTCACACAGTCATAAAGTATGTAACCTTTTCAGATTGGCTTGTTTCACTTAGTAATATGCATTTAAACTTCCTCCATGTCTTTTCATGGCTTGATAGCCCATTTTGTTTTAGTGCTGGATGATATTCCTTTGTCTGAATGTGTCACAGTTTGTTTGTCCATTCACCTAATGAAGGACATCTTGGTTGTCTCCATGTTTTGACAACTATAGACAAGCCATTATAAACATCCTGTGTAGGTTTTTGTGTGGACATACATTTCCAACTCATTTGGGTACATACCAAGGAGCGTGATTGCTGGATCATATGGTAAGAGCATGTTTAGTTTTGTAAGAAACTATCAAATGGTCCTCTAAAGTGGCTGTACACTTTTGCATTTCCACCAGTGATAAATGAGAGTTCCTGTTGCTCCGCATCCTCACTAGCATTTGGCGTTGTCAGTGTTTTTTGACTATTTGAATAGGTGTGTAGTGGTATCTCATTATTGTTTTAATTTGCATTTCCTTGATCACATATGATATGGAGCATCTTTTCATATGCTTATTTACCATCTCTATATCTTCTTTGGATAGGTGCCTGTTAAGGACTTTGGTCCGTTTAAAAAATTTGATTGTGTTCTTACTGTTGAGTTCAAAGCATTCTTATGTATATTTTGGATAACAGTCCTCTATCAGATATGTCTTTTGCAAATATTTGCCCCCAGTCTGTAGCTTGTCTTTTCATTCTCTTGACAATATCTTTTGCAGAGCAGAAATTTTTAATTCGAATAATGTTAAGTTTATTATTTCTTTCCTTGTGCCTTTGGTGTCATTACATAAAAAGTCATGGCTAAGCCCAAGGTCATCTAGATTTTCTCCTATACTGTCTCCTAAAAGTTTTATACGTTTTACATTTAAATCTGTGATCCCTTTTTAATGTTCTATATTGAAAAATTTTAAATATGCACATAAGTAAAGGGAAGAGAATAATGACTCCATGTACCCATCATCTGCCGCCCAGTGTCATCAATTATTATTATACCAGTTTTATTTCATTTATCTTTTCCCTCCACATTGGTGTTTTTGTTTGCTTGTTTAATATGATGTAATTTTACTCCTACCTGCTTGGGAGGGGTAATCTTTTCAGGCAGCAGTTCGACATGGGGACCTTACCCTGTATGTGGCTGGGTTCACTAAGTGTTAGTGCCGGTTCTGCCTACACTTTGGGGGCACTGGTTCCTACAAAATTTTCACAGTGGCCCAGCTAGCTCAGTCACATTACGTCTATTAATCTGAGTTGATTTTTACAATTCCTTCTTGATAGTTCTTATTATGTTTGCTTTGAAAATCTAGCTTTTGCACCTCCACTTAAGCACAAGCCTGAATAGCTTCATTTGCTTTGAGAGAAAAGCAAGTGGAGCCAGTCAACCTTATGAATGAATGGAAGAGAAAAACAGTCAATGTGCCTAACTACAAGACATTGAGTAAAGATGAGCACAATGTGAAAAACAGAGGCAAGTTTCCCAAACTGCACATCCAGAGTTGCCTGTAAACCATTGTTAGTGTGGAATCACTGATTTTTAGTGCCCTAAGGACTTTAGCAACTGTTTGGCCATAACACCCTCATTTTATGGATCCAGAGATACTAAGTAATTTATTTGAGGTCACACCACTTGCTTTCTGATACTAAAGTCTGAGCCCTTAAACCACACCACTCCCCAGCCTCCAGGTACTGGTAAAAGTACCAAGGCATGGAAGAGTGAGGAAGGGTGATTGTCTGAGACAATGGGAAGGGGTTAGCCTAGCCTTAAGTATCTTTAACTGTTGACATTTTCTTCAAAGAAGTCATTTGCTTTATTTGTAACCAATACATATTAGATTAGTGCTAGATATATACTAGGTGATAGCATAGAATGGCCCATGATATAAGAAAATTACCATTTTTTAAGGAAAGGCCCTCCCAGTGGCACGGTTAGCTCAGATGGGAGAGTGAGGCCAGGATGAGCTGGGAAGACCTGAGCATCTCTCTGTGCTGGGAAGAAGGCAGGCCTGACAAGCCACAACTCCCTCACCGGTAGAAAACTCACTCAAGGCATGTATCCGCACAGTGGTAGGTAAGGTGCAGCATCCAGAAAGGTGAGAGGAAATAGGCTGTCTCACTAACATTCAAGGGAAGGGCCATGCAAAAGCCCGCAGCTGTAAGAAACCGTCCTTGCAACCCGTGTTGCCCTGACTCATTTCTTGTTCTTCCAAGTTTGAACAGTGCCCAGGTTGATGACAGAAACTAGAAATGATGTCAAGACTTAACTCTCATTTACTCATAAAGGTGTGGCAGGAATGTGGGTAGCCCCTAGGGTGAGTGCTACCCATGGAAGAAGATGAACCATCCTTATTAAGCCCTCCATGTGCGGGGCATGGGGTGCTGCTGTGTGAGAAGAGAGAAAAATAGCTCTCTATAATATGGGTTGTTGAACATTATGGGCTTCTCAGAATGAGTTAAATTCTCTTTTGTGGCTGACCATAATTCACCATAGAGACTCCTCTCCTAGATATATGTTTTTGAAATTCCTAGACATGCAGAGATAAGTCCACTCTGGAACCTGTAATGGGGTTCCTCCCTGAATTAGCTCAGGCCCCAAAGGGACCAGGTGCTATCTGTGACCTGTGCCAGGGAATACTCTGTACCCGGAAAGCCAAGCCTCAAGTATTCACGGCTTGCCATCTCCAGGGTAATTAAAGGGGAGAGAGTAAATCACACACTGAAAAACAGCCCTGAGTGCTTAAGTACATGTCAGTCACCGAGACTGGCATCTACTCGGAGTGGAGGAGACCTGGGGTTTGCATTACACACAACACCCCATGAGATCATTAGGGCTACTTCAAGCACATGGCTTTCAGGGTTACCACAGCCCCTCCTTTTTGCCCAAGTAAATGCAATCAGATTCAACTGGGAACAAATTAGGGAGGAAAAATAAAGCACACTTACTGAAAACCAGCAAGAAACTCTACTGTCTCCTATTAGAAAAATTAGAAACCATTTAACAACAAGAGACCATTTTGTGTTGGAAATAAAAGAGGCCCTGAATGAAGAGTGCCAGGCCAGAGTTGAGGGCGGCATCCAGGTGAGATCAAACGCGGAATGGGGGGCCAGCCTGGACTAAGCTGGGTTCACCTAAGTCCTTATTAGCTGATGAGCAAAGACTACCCAGCAAACCAGATGTGTGAAAATTGGCCAAGAATCAACTTTCCATGGCATGTTTTCTTGGTAGATTTACTTGTATAATTTCCTATGTAAGAGGAAAAATAGCTTGGGCAGCATTTTCCAGAAGACTGGCACTAAGTCAATTTCAGTCCTTGAAAACTTAGAGGTCTAGCCGGGCATCCATAATGAAGTTGTGGCCAGTCTTTTTTTTTGTTTTCATATGTTTTTTCTTCTCTATTTCCTTTTAGACCTCATGGTCACACCTCATATATTAAGATTCTAATTTGTTTAACATCTAGGTGCTGAGCAAAAAGGCAACACTAAACACTGATGGATAGGGTCGCTACTGGGTAGCAATAAATGGGGGTGGGGAGTTGTGTGAAGAGAGAGAAAGTACACAGCTGATTTTCATTTCCTAATAGGCATTCTGCCTGGAAACCTGTATAAAGACCTGAAATATGTATTGCTCTAAAGACTGTGAATGTTTAAAATGTCATCTTAAATTAGTAAGTGTCTTTAAATCTTCAGTCTTTTGTCACGTTTTAGTAATGTTTATTACACACCATAAATCTTATTCATATCCACATAAATTGAGCCCCTAACCACGAGGGAAACAAGTACTTCTACTCACTGATATAAGATTCTGGAGCAGTGGATGACATCAAATATTATGATTGCAAAAAAGAAAGCTCTCCTGGGGAAACTGGTCTGGGGAGAAGGAATAATCATCTTTCTACTTTCGTTGGGGAGAAAAAATGTTAATATCTCTGAAATTCTGTCTAGCAATTTTAGGGGTTCAAATAAGTGGTCATGTTCTAATGAAAGTTTAAATAAGTCGTTTCAACTGTGCTTGCATTCGGATTTATTTCAGCAAGTATAGTAATGGTGAATAAGATAAATCGAAAAGAAATCAAAGTTTGTTAAAATAGTACAAAAAAAGAAGCAATTTATAAAGGTTGAGGGGTTATCTGCAGTGGGATTTTAGTGTACGTAAGGACAAAGAATGACAAGATAAGAGTGGAGAGAAAAAGAGTTCTGTTTAGAAGTTCTGGACTGGCTGTCCCCAGACATCTGGGTTTCAAAGACCAGTAAAATCTTTTTTTAAATTTCAGAGACTGACATATGGTTGATAGCTTTTAATTTTTCCAAATAAAGGACATAAAAATGTTATTAACCATCATTTTGCATTCTTCTAAACAATAAGGATCCTTTTACTCAGAGTTTTGAAAACTGAATCAGTTAAACTTTAGGGAAAATTCACCTTATCATCCTTTATTTTCTCATTTTGCCATTACTTTGCAGTGGAACGCAGACAACTCTTTAGGAATTGCTGCAGGTTCGATGGAGACCTATTTTTAATGCAAGTGAGGTCTTCAATATTTTAGGAAGAGATTTCCCCCACCCCCGCACCTTGGTCCTATGAGCTCTCCTCAGGTGCTTTTGTCTGCTGACTACTCAGGTTCCCGATCAGAGAGAAACATTCAGCTAGGATGTTGTGTACAGTCACCCATGAGCTTTTGTTCTGCCAGGGATTGTCAGAGATAGCCTGGTGGGGACAATGACTGGGTGAGGAACTCTGGACTTAACTAGGTCTAACGTTGATATGGTTGGGATCTGTGTCCCCACCCAAATCTCATGTTGAAATGTAATCCTCAGTGTTGGAGGTGGGGCCTGGTGAGAGGTGACTGGATCATGAGGGCAGATTTCTCATGAATGGTTTAGCGCCATCTCCTCGGTACTGTCCTCACAATAGTCAGTGAGTTCTCATGAGATCTGATCTTTTAAACATGTGTGGTACCTCCACCCTCTTTCTCTGGCTCCTGCTTTCATCATAAGACACCTGCTCCCCTTCATCTTCTGCCATGATTGGGAGCTTCTTGAAGTCTCCCCAGAAGCAGTTGCCCCTATGCTTCCTGTACAGCTTGCAGAACTGTGAGCCAATTAAGCCTCTTTTCTTTATAAATTACCCAGTATCAGGCATTTCTTTATAGCAATGTGAGAATGACTTAATACAAAGGTCATCTCTGATTGCCTGGAAATGCTTTCTTTAGCTTCCAAATTTTCATGCAAGATGCTTCTGCTCTTATAAATCCTTCCTGACCAGCCAGCCACCTTAGCCCTGGGTAGAATAGACAGTGGATGGCAAGCTTGGCTGAAAAGCAGAACAATGTGGAAGCATTTTTTAAATGTAAATTTTGTTCTCCACCTGCTCTGGAAATTCTAATGTCATAGTTCTGGGATATGCTCTGGAAGGTGTATTTTGATTTAAGAACTAAAACTCTCTGGCTGATTCTGAAGCCTGACGCCCACCTTCTCCTGGGCACCCTCCTTCCCTAGGACAGACTTGGTATTATATCCCCTATAACACTTCAGTGTACTTCCTGAATTGCTTTTCTCCCTTGGCAATTGTCTCTCTCAACCCCCATGTCCATCCCTGCACCAACACACACACACACACACACGTGCATTTTCACACCCCAAATTATAAAATCTTTAGTGAGGGAAACGATGTATGTTAGTTTCCATAATAACTAACATAATGCCTGGTACATAATAGAGGCTAGCCAAGTAAATACTTATGCAATGTATATCAGTAAATGGATCTTTTCCAACTCAAAAATTCTGCATTTTGCTCCTTCCCACTGATAAGCAGTAAGATAAAGTACTAGAAAGTGTAGATGCACACAGAATGATAAGCAGAGAGCTAATAGTCTGTGATGGCATGGAAAGAGCTGAGTTCCAACACAGGTTGTATTGCTACAGCTGTGTGCCCAGGAGCCACCCACTTACCTCCTTACTTCAGTATGCTCAATAGTTAAAGAGACCACAGGGTCACTCTGGTCATTTTTGGCTCTAAAATTCAATGATAAATAGATACAAATAATTTTCTTTCTAAAATTATAAACTTGCTTATATTTTTAAAAATAATACAATTTCAAGGAAAGCAGAATTCCAGCATAGACAGCTGGCCCTTAAATTAACTCTTTTTATGGTTGCTATTTAAAAACAAAGAGATCTTTGATTTTTTTTAAAATCTGCTTTTGCACTGCATAATCCATTCCTCCATTGATGAAATAGTTAATATAGAAACCCTACACAAGAGCTTACCTGAGTTCTTATTAAATATTTTCTTTTAAAAATATATTTTGTAGCTGGTGTTACCAGCTGTCACTAAGTCCGCTGACAACCTACCAAAAGAATAGTAAAAATGCCAGTCAGAAAATTAAAGCCAAATTGCTCACCATTTTAAAATGAGGAGAAATTTTAAGACTCTTCCTAGCATTTGACATATGCTCAGACCATAATCTGAACACTGTCTTCACTTAGTGGAATATTTTCAGCATAAACTGAAGTTAATATAGATTGGTGTCAACTACCACCTGTCACACAATGCTGGAAAGTCGTGTCACCATAAGAAATGGACCAGCGGAAATAAATAACCTGCAAAATGGTAGTCTGCAAATATTGACACACATGACCAGAATTCTAGATAAATGACAGCAAACATGGCACAGATCTAAACTTAAGGGCTTGCACATCTTTGTATCCTAGTCAATCTGCTTTTCATAAATCTGCTTAGCGCTAATGACTAGAATGCATTTTTAATAAATTAATTTTGAATAGATGGTACTCTGGAGGGAGGTTGGGACTTGCCTTCATGTTATTAATAGTTAAAATGGAAGCATCAATTTAGGAACACATCTGCAGCTGTTGTAATATAGAGTCCAACAAAATGACCCCCACAATAGGTGACCCTGATTGCGCTGTAGATTTGCTTAGTCCTTAAAACTGTTCAGTGGGTTTTCGAAGACATTATCAGTTTTGAAAAATGACCCATTATGTCTCCAATATGTGTTTTAAGCTGTTTATCCTATAGTCATGACAAATATGGTCTTATCCACGCCCTGCCTTTATGTGTTCTGAACTGTGGACGTGCAAGGCAGCTAACTGGGGCTGGGACTAAGTACTGTCTGTGACGCTGAGATAGAGAATAATAGTTTAACTGGGACAAAGAGGATCAGGGGCCACGTGCCTGCTTTATCCAACTGACCTAAAAAGAACAAAGTCTGCATCGATGCCTGTAGGTTAATCCCTAAGATCCCCAATACTCGAACATAATGTTTACATGAAAGTCAATGATTTTCTAGGTCACCAGTGCCTAAAATTGGGTGACCCAAGTGTGAGAAGTAGTCAGACTTGGGTGGCAGAAATTGCTGCTTTAAAATTTTTCCTGCATACAAAAGACTTAATTGGTTCTCCTGAGACCTAAGTCCTCATGGCCAAAAGAATGTCAACTCCCAGAGGGCAGGAACAGCCTCTGCATCATTTAGTATTGAATGGCACAGCACCTAGTGGAGTGCCTGGGACTTAGTAGGTATGCAATACGTTTGTGTTGAGGGAATGATTGATTAAATGAATGGATTCTATGATTTCTGCCACAAGTAAAATAGCTTCATTCTCCCACTTCCCATGTTACCCAGTGTTACACCCACTGTCAGTCCACCCGTTTCTTTGCAGTGACCTATCTTCTCAGACAGCTGAGACTGGTGTGATAATTACCACTTGCCTTACAAAAATAAGAGATAATTGTTTCCCCTACATTCACCAAACTCTTAGAGATAGCCAAGGAACGTTTTCTGCATAAACATGCAGGCCTCATCATATCACCATCAGCCTTGTATTGAAAATTAATGACTATTTCATAAAATATTGAGACCTAAGACTGGCACTTAAAACAAAATTATCCTTTTCTTTTCCCTTAAAACCGCTCCTGATTAGATAACTGCCAGACTCCAGTAATGTTGTGAAATAAACCTGCAAACACTCCACGATCAGAGTGACACAGCGTGCCTCACTCTCACGCTAGTGGGCTGGTGGCTGGTTGGTTCTAGCACCCATTAGCATGAGTTAATGAGTAAGCATTCCCTTCCCTGTCACATTCCTTGCCTGTTATTAGCCAAAACCTGAACTTTAGCTTAATTGCAGAAACCAGCCCGCCCATAGCAGATGAGGGCATGGTCCCTATTGTTTTGATTGCATTCAAAGTGCTAACTGGGGGGACCATGACAGATGACATGCTCCGGCACTGCAGAGAGCAGCAGGTGGGGTGCTGGGACTATGGGTGCAGAGAAGAAAAATGGCATTTTCCAGGCCCCCAGGATTTGATTTTCCTCACACTTACTTACTCAGCTGTGCACAGTAAACTAGATTTTGCCAGTATCAGAGATTCTTACAGATCTAGCTTCTTAGATTTTACTTTAGACCCTTGCCGGCTTTTCTGAATTTGGAATTGATCATTTCATAGACTCCCTATACCTCCCCCTTTTGTCTCACCCTGAATTCCCTGCTACTTTCCTGAAGCTTCTGTTGGCCTATTCGGAGAATTGGTTGCTCTGGCACTGAATCAATTGAAGAATCAGAAATATTTGAGACTGGATGTGATCAGAAACTCTGGCTTTTGAGTTTTAAGTTTTATTAAAACTAATGTATTTATAGGGCACTTTAGTTTTAGAATATTTGGTATCTTCAGCCTCTGTATTTAATTCACACAGCTCTTTTACTGACTGGAGATCATTTCTTTATGCTCACATTTCTTTATCTTAGAAACAGACGTAATCATACCCAAAGTCTGCTGGTTGCCTGTATCAATTAGGATTATTTTGGTTGTGAGTGACAGTAAACAGTACAACTGGGTTAAGTAAAATGGGATTTTTGACTCACATATAATTGAAAAGTCCAGGAAAGGGGCTGGTTTCAGATGCACTGTGATTTAGAAGCTTAGATATCATGATGGCTTGTTTCTCTACTACCCTGGGTTTAGCTCTACTCTCCTCATCAAGATTGGGACTGCAGCCCCATAGTGCCTTTCTCTGAGCCTCATACCCAATGGAGAAACAGAAATTGTGATTCCTAGACTTGAATCTCATTAACCTTGATGGGCCAGACTTTGGGTCACATGCTCACTCATGAACAAATCACTGTGGACAGGCGGCAGGTAGAGTGTGGTGATTGGATTATCCTAGATTACATGCTTCACTCTCAAGCCTGGGGGATGGAGTTGGCTGAATGAAAACAATATAGACTAAGAGTTGGGTGGGTATATGCCCAATAATATTAGGGCACTGCTGCCTCTAGATGGGAGAGTGGATAGTGAGTGCTATAAACAATAAATATCCACTAAACTACCACAGAAAAAGGAGCAATAATTGAAAAAAGTAAAACACTTTGAATCTCTTGAATTAAAAAGCAATATGAATTTACAAAATGCAAAACCCCCTTTTTTTTCATGCTGACATAGGGAGATAGAAGTGGCACGCTATACAAACTAAGTGTTACTTGGCATTTGTCTGAGTGATAGTGTTGTGATTCGATTGATGTGACCAAAACTAAATTTGGAATTGAGAATCTGTTCATGCTATATTGAGGTCCTCTTTTGGAACTTTATATTTATCAGCATGGGCTATTGTAAGAAACAAGATGGTTGTCATAAATTGATCAACACTCTCTGGTCTTCTGCTGTTCTTGCTTATTATGGACTTTGGGAAGAAGTCAATTAGAGAAGTTCTTTAGCCAGTATCATAATGAGTAATGGGAACATTTACATGATTGCTAATGGCTGAGTTTACACGATGCCTCAAAGCACCAGTGGGGATGTTTGGCAGCAGCACATTATGACGGTGATTATCACTATAAATTAAGTTTATGTTGATATAATTAGCAGTTAAAAGCTAAAGTAATATTTATACTGATACAAGTTCTATCAAAGCCATACCAGTGCAAACAGGCTGTGAATGCTGATATAGTGGGGATAATTTCATCTTGCAAGAGGGGATATTTCTAGAATTGAGATAGCCTATTGGCATACAGTTGCTCCTCCCACTCCTAGCCAAAAATAGAAAGTATAAACTTGACCAAATTGCTTCACAAATTCAGAATCTATAACTTGGTTCAGCAATCCCCACTGAGGATAAGTAAGATGCATCTTGGTAGTTTGGGCCTTGAATCACTGAACCTGGAAAGAGGGAGAGAGAGAGAGGGAGGAGGAAGTGAGAAGGCATGGGATGCCTAGGTAACTGGTTGTGAGCACAAGTCCACAATGACAAAGATAGGGTCTTGCCAGACAGGATCATTTGTCACAAGGGAAACCAGCTAGGAGGATTGGGAGGTCTCATTAAAAGCACCTGGTCATGAGCTCATTACATGAGCTTTCTTGAGAAACTGCGACTGGGGCCAAGAATTGTGAACCCATAGTCTTCCTTCTCTGCCCTAAGAGGTTGAAGGTTGTAGCAACACTTTACACTTTTGAGGTCACCAGCATCAGGTGACAGTTCTTTCCTCAGAGAGTGGGCCAGATCCTCCCGACTCCAGATCCTCAGCACAGTGTCTAAGGCTGCCAAGTCACTCTGGTTTCTTTTTCATGTCACATGCTTTGCAGGTACAGCCCCTAATCCATAAGACTATCCCCATAGTTGGTGGGATTCTCTCTACTTTAGGGAAAAGGGAATAGAGTAGGGGAAAGATAAGTGACTTTTAAGAAGCCCCACAGTGAGTAAGTGGTAGAGAAGGTGGTCAGGCGGCCTGAGGCTGGCTGGTTTTGGAGCCATTTTGCCCCAGAAGCATTCATTCAGTCAGCAAATATGTATTTATTCAACACATATTTTTTCAGGGCCTGCCATCTGCCAGGCACTTTTCTAGGAGATATATATATATATATATATCAGCGAACTGAATAGGCAAAGACCTCTGTCCTCTGGAAGTCTGTATTTCAGGCCTCTCTCTGGAAGTGTGTGATCTAGGGAGGAATCCTAGAATGCTCATTACATGCTTGCTCAAAGCCCTCACCTGCAGGGCTGCTTGTGTTAACATCTCTCTAGAGGGCTCATGGTGGTCTGATGTCTCTCTACCTGCAAAATATCCAGCAACTTAGCACTTTGAATACAAAAAAGAAAGAAGTTGGTAGTTTTTGCAAATTGAGGGAAGTAGGAAATGATGACAGCAACTGGCCCTCAGTATCCTCTTTGGACAGGGAAACTTGTTTGCTGTGCCTAAGATGGGAAGAGAAATAACTGGCATCCCAAACCCTGAATTCAGTCCTGTCAGCTCTAGGTGACTACCTTGGCCTGCTTGGACTGCTATAATGGATACCATAGACTGGGTGGCTTAAACAATAAACATATATTTCACACAGTTCTAGAGGCTGGGAAGTCCAAGATCTAGGTGCTGACAGATCTGGTGTCTGGTGAGGGCTTCTCAGTTCCCAGTTTGCAAACATTTGGTCCATATGGACAAACACTTAGTCCATAACAGTTACTAAGAGAACTGACATTTCCTGAGGACCTATTAGTTGCCGCACAAGTTATTTATGTCATTTCATTTAATCATCACAGCAGGCCTAATGAAGTGGGAACTGTTTTTCCAATTTTATAAATGAGGAAACTGAGGAACGACTAGTTAAGTAACCTGTCCACATAGATTTTAGTCACTGAGCTGGGTTTCAGACCCTGGCCCATCCTCTGCCACCACTGAGGTGCCTGCTAACACCCCTCACCTAGGTGGGGGACACTCAGAGAAAGAAAGTAGCAGCCCACCTGTCCTTCTCCACCGTGCCCCCTCAGGATGCAAGCAGGAAGTCTTGGGCAGGAGGAGGTGGCTCCCCTCAGAGGGACACAGATGACTAGACTGTCAATGAGAAGCAAAGAAAAACCAGAGCGGTGAAATCTGCAGAAGAGAAGGTCCCTTTTATGCTTTTGAAAAATTGTGTGGGGTGCTAGTGGCCTCTAAAGTGGTAAGGAAAGTTTTCCATCATCCAGACAAAGGAGGTTAAGAAGAACAGCTGCAGATGTGCAAGAATAACTACAATAATCAGCTAGGGGAAGATATATACTCCTAACATTTTAAACTTTACCCAAACTGGCCATGCACAGTGGCTCACGTCTATAATCCCACCATTTTGGGAGGTCGAAGTGGGAGGATTGCTTGAGCTCAGGAGTCTGAGAGCACCCTGGGCGACATAGTGAGATCCTGTCTCTACAAAAATGAATAAATAAATAAAAATCAGCCGAGCATGGTGGTCCTAGCTACTTGTGTGGCTGGGGTGGGAGGATCACCTGAGTCCCAGAGTTCAAAGTAGCAGTGATCCATGATCACACCATTTCACTCCAGCCTGGACTATAAAGTGAGATCTAAGAAAGAAAGAAGGAAGGAAGGAAGGAAGGAAGGGGAAAGAAGAAAGAAGGAAAGAAAGAAAAGAAAGAAAGAGAGAGAGAGAAAGAAAGAAAGAAAAGAGAAAGAGAAAGAAAGGAAAAGAAAGAAAGGGAAAGAAGAAAGAAAAAAGAAAGAAAGAAAGAAAGAAAGAAAGAAAGAAAGAAGGAAGGAAAGATTACCCAAACCAGCAGTATCTGAGAGAGGGGACCTAGCACTATTCATTACTAGAGATCCTGGGTGCTGAAGCTGAGAAGGTTCTTTGTCCCCTTTCCAGGGATTCAGAGTAATCCCTGGGGTGGGGGTGGGAAGGCAGATGACAAGCAACATTCATTCTTGGACTTCAAAGAGCTGGGAAGACTGGGACTTCCAAGCACCCCTGGGGCACTGCCTATGCAATATTTGTCAACGACATTTTCTGCTAATTAGGCCCCTTAAAAACAAGCAGGATTGTAAGTGAGGAACAAGGATCTATCCAGAAGGGTGGGTGGTCCATCCTATGTAATGATGGGGCGCTCCAGTCTGTGAAGCATGACACTCCCTTTATGTTCCTTCCCTCTGCCAAGAGTAACAAGTGTGTTTCCTACACGAGGATTAGAATTTACTGGAAGACTGTGGAAAGCCCTAGCACCAGAGACTGTCCGGCTAACACGAATTCCTTCCTGGACTGGTCTCATTTGGTCTTTTCTGACACCCAGAGCAAACTCTGCCCCCACCTTTCCTTTTGTCAAAGGACGCTCTGTAGTCAGAAGAGCTCTGGACTGATCAGGAGGCCTGGGTTGCAGGCCCCACTGTGCTACCAACAGGGGCTGTGTGTGAGGTGGGCTGTGGACGGTCACCTCGTGCTTCTGGACCAAATGCCTTCTCCCTAAAGTCCTTTCTCTTCAGTTCTTACGGCCATGGCATCAAGCATAAAGAGCAGGCATACAACACATAGCCTTGTGCTATCACACGGGCACACCCTCACACATGCCAGTACGCACACACAAACACGCACACACACACAGACACACGCACACACACAGACTTCCTTTCAGTGCCCAAGTAAGATGACAAACCTATTTTTAAGATGAAAAATAAAGGCTCAGACTATCCTTTCCTTCAAATTCACCCAGGGTGCCCTTTCTTGGGGCACATCTGCTGCAGTGAAAGGAGAGCAGGCCGGGCTTGCTGGCTGTGTGGGTGCAGCTTCAGTGCCTGGCCCAATCCTTTCCTCCACGCCATGCTCCTTGCGTGTGTCCTTGGGCAAGCCACTCTCCAAGGGCCTCAGCATCCTCTGCAGTAAAAGCCGGGTAGCAGCAGTTCCTGCCTCGCAAGATTTTCGTTAGGATTGCTGGTGTCCATACATTGGAAGCTCCTAGAACAGGACCTGGCACCTACTAGCAGAGAGAGTGATGTGTTGGCTCTCATTACCTCACCAAGCCATCTCTGGGTAAACCTCTGGCTTTTTTTTTCTGCTGAGATTTCTTTCCTTTTCATCTCAGCTCTCGGTCCTGCCAACTTAGGCTAAGAAATGTACTGACAAGAATCTTTGAAAATTCCTAGCAAAAGCCTCTTCCAGTGCTGCATTAGTAAAATCACATTTCAGTCTCTAAAACAAACAAAAGCGGCCAGCCCAAACCTCCCCCCGCCCGCAAAGTCACTTGGAAGCACAAACATTAAGAGTGTGTACTCTGGTGTTGGAGGTGATTTATGATTTGGGCCTAGGGCTCTCCTCCCCTAATAATAAGCACAGAAGAGGAAGGGGTGATGGCTGGCAGGAGTTTCTGTTGGAGAAGTTTCTGCTAACAGTGGCTTTACTGTTAGGGTGCTGCCCATTCCCCAGAACTGGGGGATGTCAGCCCATCACAGGAAACCACCCGGCGAAACTGCCTGGGACAGGCGCCATCTGTCTGCAGCTCTGTCATTTAGATAGTCGATAGGTCAGTCCACTGGGGCTGAGCCACAAACAGAGCTTGGCTTTGATATTTAGGAAGAGGAAAGATGCCTGACAGCTCCTTTCCAGGTTACATTTACACTCCTTGACTGTGCTTTGCTATTGTTTCTAGAAAAAAAAATATACTGATTGTGAAGCGTTCCTTTGATGGTGTTTTCTGTTAGCTTACAAATAAATTGGGTTTGAATCTAGTCTCACATTCACACACACACACACACACACACACACACACCCCCCAAAATAAAGCCCTTCCAACAAATTGCTTACATGCTGAGGCTCTGTGTTCCAGCAAGCCTTCAATTTATTTTAATGGACAAATAATAAATCCTTCCAAAGGGGGTATTTAGAATGGAAATGCTGATAGGTCCTTTAATTGTGACATGCTGCCAGGCACTGCTTTGACACAGAGTGCTGCAGTGTGCCCGGGGGATTGGATGGCATGCATCAGGACCACGGTGTTGGGGGGAGGGGGGCGCAGAGCTCAGATGCTGTGCCTGGGCCCAGGAGTCTCACATTAGTGCTGGAATCAGCAGCACGGAGCTGTGGGTCCCAGGCTCATCAGAAACAACATGTTGTACAACTTGTTTTCAAGGAACTGACATTGTCATGGCTTTTGCGGTGTGTGTGCTGACTGATCCCCTGCCCCCCAGATGGGTTCCTTGGTCTTTCTTGTACCCTGTGGAATGTTGTTAATGTTGCTGCTTCAAGTCATAGGATGTTAGGGGTGGGAGGTACCATCTGATTTCTAAAAGTATCAGGCTGTGGAGTTAGAATGGTCCAGAGAAACAGCACAATAGCCTGATATCTCAGCTTTTGCCCCTGTCATGCAGGTAGGATCGCTGTCAAGGTCTCACCCCTGTTAGGTCTGGATGGCCCCCATCTGTAGCGGTTTGTCACTAGCACCTGTCATTGTCTTCCTCTCTAGTTGCTCCTAGGTGGTGACAGCCTCTGCTCCCTAAGTTGCCTGAAGATTTCTCCCCACCTCCACTGCCCCCTGCTCCCTGGAGAATGCCACATCGCCCAATGCTCCCTGAGGTCTGGGGGCTTAGGATGCCAGAGGGGAGCTCCCTCCCTTGCCTTCTACTGGGGACATGGACTGCAGGGTGTGTGCCCTGTGGCTTTACACAACTAACCTCTACCAACTCACGGCCACACTGACACAGTTGTGCACCCATGTGTACCCTCACTTAAGTGCTCTATCCCCTGCTCCTTCTTTCCCCTTAGTTCAAAGCAAAACCTGTGCAAGTAAGATTCTGCAAATAGAATTATTTTGGACTTGCTCACAAGTGATCAGACACACTAAACTCTCCCTTTGGGTTCAAAATAGTATTCCTGAAACATCTGTAAGGAGTCCAAGGCCCAGAGAGGTGGAAATGTAATTTTAAGTATCAGGAACATCAAGATTTTTTTCTTTGGACTGGTCTCAATATCCCTTTCCCTAAGCCCCCGGTGGCCTGCAATGCAGGGGGTGAGAATTCGACACCTGTGCACCCACTTGGGTCTGGTCTCTCCCCTCTGATCCCAGATTGACACGTGGCTTTGAGAGTGAAACCTCTTTCCCTCCTCCTTCAAGGTGGATCCCAATGTACAGGCATGCTTGGGACCGATCTCCTAAGTTCCCAGGTTCCTCAACTTTTCCCTGCATGCTGAGGAAGGGGCATTCAACATCTTGGAAGTCTCTGGGCATTTGTTATTGGATTCTTGTGAGTTTCTGATTTAATCCATCAATAGAAAACATCACAACTGATGATGAAAAAGAGATTGTTCCAAAGAATACTTGCTATCTACAGAAGTACGAACACTGAATGGACAGAGCACATGGATTGCGCTGAACTAAGGGACAGAGGTAGGGAGTATGGCCAATAGACATGGCTTCACATCCCAGAATCACCACTTATCCGGGAGTATGGTCTTAGGCAGGTCATTTCTCTGAGTGCCAGTTTCCTTACCTGTAAAATGGAAACCTCTGCTCCAGGGTTATCACAGAAATCAGAGATAAGCTAGGTTTAGACACTCACATACACCCATGTACACACATTTGTATATTCATGTTCATGGTAGCATCATTCACAACAGCCAAAAGGTAGAAGCAACCCAAGTGGCCACTGACAGATGAAGGATGAACAAAATGTGTCGTCCGTACATAACAATGAAATATGATTCAAATTCTGACATGTGCTACAACATGGGTGAATGAAGAACTATGCTCAGTAGAATAAGCCAGTCAAAAGGACGAATATTGTATGATTCCACTTACATAAGGTGCCTAGAATAGTCAAATTCATAGAGACAGAAAGTAGGATGGTGAGTACCGGGGACTGAGCGTGGGGAAGAGACAGTTATAGTTTAATAGGCACAGAGTTTCAGTTTAGAATAATGAAAAAGTTCTGGAGATGGATGGTGGCAATGGTTGCATAGCAATGTGAATGTATTTAATGCCACTGAATTGTAATTGAAAAAATGGCTAAAATGGTAAATTTGTCATGAATAGCTTACCGCACATATAATATACACTGAAAATCACTGTAGGTGGCACACTGAGAGTGTCTGGCACGTTTGGAAGCTCAATAGATGGTTGCTACGATCATCATTTGTAGGAGATTGGACACAGGTCTGAGTCCACTGTGAACCAGCTAGAACCATTTATGATTCTCTGTGTTGCCCTTGCTCCATTTGTAAAAAGATGCCTGACATTTCTCCCATCTTTCCTTTGTGACCTCCAAATGAGATTGTTGAATCTTTATGGGATATTCAGGAAATATTTCGTTTAATAGAATCGTTGAAAATAATGGAGCTAAGATCAATTTAAAACTTTGTCAGTTTGCTCTTTGGAGAGAGAAATTTCTGCCCCTCTTCCGTCTGCCCCAAGCTGGATTTCTTAGACTTGCTTTAAGAAAATGGTAAGTAACACTGGGACCTCCATGAGGACAAGTTACTCGGCCTTGGCTTGGAATTTACGGCCTCTCCTCGGACTGCAGAGGCCTTTTTCTCACAAAAAAGGTCCCCCAAAGTGAGAAAGCAGATTTTCTTCTGTCCTAAAAAGTGTGGTTCCAGCCTGATCCTCCCGCAGAATGGTCACTAAGAAAGCAAAATGTGTCTAATGCTAACAGAGCCCCAATTCATTGCTTCCAGAGCCTGTAGCGTTTTATACTCACTCTGCAAGCATAATCAAGGGAGTGATTCTGAACCTTGTTAATCAGAAAGGGCCCTTTAAAAATGTCATGCTGTCAATATAAAACTTTGCTAAATTGCATTATAAATGCCAGATTCAGTCAACTAACACATTTAACACCATTTCTTAAATACAGTTTAGATTTTATCCATGCCAGGGAGAAAGAGAAAAATACCTCAGGAGAGCCCAAGCCTGCGGACTCATTGTGCTAAGCTCACTTCCCCCAGAGAGGGATTAGAAATATTTATTCCAAATCCGAGCTGTACTTCTGGCATTCTTGTCAATAAGGTGTCCCCCCAACGTTGCTGGCTTTAGAACTGGATGATTCTCACAGTTATGAAGGTTAGAAGGGCTGAGCCTTTTACACTTGTTTTTTAATTAGCAGGCAATGCCTAAAGCTGTTGTTTTATACCAGAGAGGAAAGGTTTCTTGCAAGTCAAGAGCCAAACATCGTGTGCACACCTGTTAAAAATAAGGCCTTATTTTTTACGTCTGCAGAGTCCAAAATAGCCCTTCAATGTGAAACGACCTTGTTCTTTGTTTTGGGGAGAATTCATTGTCAAGTTAACAGAGAACTAACCTTTCTCCTCCCCTTCCACCAAATGAGGCTATTTCTACACCGTTTTGACTAATTTGATTATGTCTTTTTCTCTATGATCCTGTTCAGAATAGAAAAGGTTTAATTGAAAACGTATAGCTTGAAGTTTGGCTAAATAGCACTTTAAGGATCTGAAGATGGTGACCAAACATTGTGATTTCCTATTAAAAAAAAAAATCTTATCTCAAGATAATGAGATGATTTTTTCCGTGTTACATGTGTAAGCTTATTCCGAGATGAAAGGGTCTAAGTACACACAGCAGGATAATATTTTAAAATATTAACCAATTTCCCCCCTTTCCTCCTGCCTGTTCTTCATTTTACCTGGTCGCCTCTTTCAAGCTAGACTGTTCCAAATTCATTATCTCAGGAAGCAGTGACCTAGGGGAAGCCTGGAGTTTTTTCCTGGCTTTTGAATTTCAAAAGTCTTGCCCTGAGAAAAAATGCAAAGAACTTGTAAGCATTATAAAATAGCTGGCATTTCCTGAGAACTTTCTGTGTTCTGCATACCATTTAAAGCATGCTTTTATATGTGTGTGTGTGTGTGTGTGTGTGTTTGCTTTTCTCTACAACTCAGTAAGATAGGTACTCTTAATACCCCTATTTTACAGATGAGAAAACTGAGGTAGAGAGAAATGGAGTATTTTGCCCACCATAGCATCTCTGGTGAGTAGCAGAATTGGCTCACTATTCCAATAGTGTGTCTCTAGCGCTCACATTTCAAACCACTGCACCAAGCTCCTTGTTAATGTGCAGTAAGTTCTCGGGAATGTACTCAGTATTTCCACCTGTGAAAAGGAAGGGACTTTAGCAGCATTGGATAGGAGAAGTTGGGCTCTGGGGTGATGTCAAGAAAGCCTTTGGCTGACCAGAGAGATCTGAGGCTGGAGTGACCCTTCAGAGCTGTCTCAAACTGGGGCAATGCATTTGGGTCTTCATATTCCTGCATGGACCAGTCATTGGATGCAGGCTGCCCTGAGACAGATATGGCTTTGGATGGAGGTTACTCTCTTCAGTTGTGGGAATTCCCATGTGGGTGCCCAGCAGGGGGCCATCTTCCAGCAGCACTCCCAGTAGCTGGGGGAGAAGTCCTTCAGTTCTCAGGCCCAATCTGGATGGCACACCAGTGTCCTAGTACTACAGAAAGGGAAGAAGCCAAGCAGGGGTGCAATCCCTTGCTTCAACCTTATCCCTCAAAGGTATTTGAGTATAAATGACGCCTCAGAGTATGTGCCAACCCGAGATAAGAGATCTGAGCTTTTAAACTCCCTAACCCATTAGTCTTAGGGTAAACACCACCCCGGGAGTAGGGAGATTTGGATCTAAACTCCGAGACACTTCAGGCTCTCTGCGTGTGCATGTCCAAGGGTAGATCTCAGAAGAGAGTCACAGGTACACGCCATTAAAAGCAAATGTACACAGAGGCCAGGGGACGGGCACAAAGGGACAGTTGAAAGAATCCACATGATCATCTGCTCCAGCTTCTATAGACCCGAGAGCATTCCCTGAACTGGAGGTAAGCAGTGAATCAGAGGAGAGAGTTGAGTCGCTAAGGAAAGGCATATGCATCTGCTAAGAGAGCACTGGGTCCCAGGCAGGCTTGAGGGACAGGAGAGCAGAGGGACTCTCAGCCTCCCTTTCATGGAGAGCCTTGCGGGGAAAGTGGACTCCAGAGGGAAGAGGGCTGTGTGGGGTCTACAAGGGGCTTTGTGGAGCTTGTCAGAGAGGGGTGTAGCCAAAGATTCCCATGTGCCTGGGAGAGGAAGGGAGGTGGCTGGGATATCCTAGAGTTCTGGGTGTCCTGGGGTGGATAGGAGCAGCAGGACAATCCTGTGACTGGAGGAGGACAGAACATTAGAGCCACAGGGGAGGGTGCAGCCATCTGTGTGCGTGGATATCTGAGGACCAGGCCAGGCAACGGCACTCAGTGGATGCCAATGTGAACACAGAGCAGTGGGGGACCCATATCCTGCCTGGCATCTTGGTAGAGGACATCATTACCCCTGAATTCACATGGGAGATGAGGGGACCCTGAACTGACCAAGAACACATTCAGTCACCTGTACAGATGGAGGCTGAGAATAGAAATTGAGTTCAAGGAAACTAAAGAAAGCTACATTTCTCATCCACATGCATTTATGGAATGAGTTTGCCACTGCCATAGGTAGTAACTATTAACACGGTCTTGTGAAAATTTCTGAACTATATACACGATGCTTCTGATGACAGGTGTTAGCTCGGCCTGTTTTAGCTCAGCGTAAGTACTGCTTTGTTGAAATTTTCTCTTTCTTACATAAAGAATGAATTAGACTCTGATACACTGTGCCAGGACTGAATCGACTGACTGAGGGATAGATTACGCAAGTAAAACCCAGGCCCCTAAGGAAGAGAATATACTTTATGGACATCACTTTGATTCTATGTCAGCGGTTTTGACATCATAACCCATGTGCCCAACACATAGAACCACAGGGGTGCGCGCGTGTGCACACACACACACACACACACACACACACACACACACACACAGACACTGTCTTCTGAGGCTTTTATTTCTTTTTCTTCATGCTACAGTGAACTGGGAGAACAAAAAAAAAAGCTAAAGAAATACATGCCCGCTTTGAGGCATGTGTGCGAGTATGTGTGTGTGCGTGTGTGTGTGTGTGCACCATGCCTTTTTCACCCAGGGTCTCCGAGCTGCAGTTTCCCTCTTGGAGCTTTTCTTGTCTATTTCAAAGCCCCTTCACAAGTTTAACACTGACAGGGAGAACAATGAAAAGTGAGCCGCAGCTTAGAAATGAACACAAAGAAGTGACTGACTTTGGGCTACTCTGCTGGGGTAAATGGACTATAAAATGCAATTTTAGATTAAATAGGTGTTTTATGTACAACACGATATTGATTTTGTTTCTGCAGGCAGAGGCTGAAGAATTGTGTGCCGCCCATTTATGTGTATAACTGTGTGTGTGTGTGTGTGTGTGTGTGTCAGAGAACCTGGACAGATTATGAGGGTGAGTTTTAATTTAACTTAACTGTGCAGAAAGAACTTGATGACTAATATCTTTGGCTTTCAATTCTTCTTAGTATTGAAATAATGCGTATTCTTCCTTCACCCTAACCTGTATGCTTTTATAGCCTTTGTCAACCCTTTTTAAAAAGTCCCCACTCTCTCCCTAGCACTGGTGACTGTGACATCACCCATCAGCTCTATACTCACTGTTCCAGCCTCACACTTCCATCTTTGTCCTTAACGGAGTGGGGAAAAAGGCCACACTAGTCTTCAGAAGCAGGAACATATGGGTGCTCTTCCGTCATTTTACCACTAATATCACTTCCACCTCTCCAGAAAAAAAAAAATAATAAGCTGTACAAGGTCACGTGGGATTCTTCCTCCAAATCACTGTTTGAAGGTCACCTTCAGTGATGTATTGAAGAGATGTGGGAACACCCACATCCTCAAGGTGGAAGGGTCAGCATGGCCGTAGGCACAGCTGAGATAAGGGATGTTTGCCTTCACCTTCCTCCATGTGTATACCTCCTTAATCCTTGTAGCAAGTCTTGTGTGGTCCCCAAACTCAGGGCCTGATGTTTTCTAGAATGTTCCATGGAGCAGAAAAAATGATCTGATCAACTCATTTACACAAATAATTTCATGCATTTCAAGTTAAGGAAAAAACCCTGAAAGATATTTTGTAATTGTTAGCAAGGATGAGGAGAACAGGCATTCTCTTTTATACTACTTTGTGGGGGAGAATTTGGTCTACAAAAGTCTTAAAAATCAGTCCACCCATTGATTCAGTAAGTCCCTTTCTAAGACTTTATCTTAAGGGAATAATTGGAAATGTGTGCTAGAATGTATGCACTTGAATGTTCACTGTAGTATAATTTATAATGGCCACAAACTGAAAATAACCTATTGTGTCTGTTCTTCTTCATATAAGAACACAAGTCATTGGATTTAGGGCCCACCTTAAACTCAGAACAATTTCATCTCGAGATCCTTAGCTAATTATGTCTGTTAATGCTCTCTTTCAAATAAGTCCACAGTCTGAGATTCCAGGGGGACATGAATTCTGGGGAGGCAACACTCAAACCAACACAGGACTGAAACTGGAAAATGAAAAATTATGGGGAGTCCAAGGAATTTCTTTCCTTCCGTCTGTTGTCCCTGCTTCTCCTAAAAATCTTCTCCAATTATCCATATCTTAGCCAACTGTTCTGCTTCTTCTTTCTCATGGGAAGATATGGCTGTTCTACACCTCCCCAAAATGGTTTATAACTCCACCAGAAACTGGGATTCTATAGGCACCAAATTTCATTTCCTAGGAAGGAGAATCTTCTTTGCTGAGCTTAGTTTATGGGTTCATTCCAGGCCAATATATTTTGACCAGAAGAATCGAGCCATAGTGCTATCATATCTTTGGAGCAAAGGCTATTAATTCTCTGGTTGGCTTGTGAGCTAAGTGGACACCCAAAGAATATCCTTTTTTTTTTTTTTTTTTGAGACGGAGTCTCGCTCTGTCGCCCAGGCTGGAGTGCAGCGGCACGATCTCGGCTCACTGCAATCTCCGCCTCCCGGGTTCATGGCATTCTCCTGCCTCAGCCTCCCGAGTAGCCGGGACTACAGGCGCCCGCCACCACGCCCAGCTAATTTTTTGTATTTTTAGTAGAGACGGGGTTTCACCGTGTTAGCCAGGATGGTCTTGATCTCCTGACGTCGTGATCCACCCGTCTCGGCCTCCCAAAGTGCTGGGATTACAGGCGTGAGCCACCATGCCCGGCCAAAGAATATCTTATGCACTGAGAATGGATTAAATTATGGCACAGTCATATAAAGGAATACCGTCAAAAATTATTTTGCGGGCCGGGTGCGGTGACTCACACCTGTAATCCCAGCACTTTGGGAGGCCGAGGCAGGTGGATCATGATGTTAGGAGATAAAGACCATCCTGGCCAACATGGTGAAACCCCGTTTCTACTAAAAAGACAAAAATTAGTTTGGTGTGGTGGCGCACACCTGTAGTCCCAGCTACTAGGAAGGCTGAGGCAGGAGAATCACTTGAACCCAGGAGGCGGAGGTTGCAGTGAGCTGAGATTGCACCATTGCATTCCAGCCTGGCGACAGAGTGAGACTCCATCTCAAAAAAAAAAAAAAAAATTGTTTTGCAGAAGAAATGCAAATGTCAAAGTAACATACTGATAATTAAGTGAGACAAGCAAGTTATAAGACAGTATATGTATATTATTCCCATGTGGCTAATATGCACACGTACATACACATACACACACACACACAGAGTTAAGGATAGAAGAATGTACACTAGAAAATTTACAATACTATCACTAGATGATAGATTATGCATAGGCTTTTTTTTTTGTTTTTTTCCACCAATTTATTTTTAAATCCAATTTAAAATTATTTTAAATATATTTGATAAAGGATTCCTAACACAAAATGGTGACTTACCAATAGTGAAATTTAAGACATAAATTAGGTAAATTTGGAGGTAATACCATAGGGGATATTTATGGGGTTATTTGCCTAATGCACAAAGATTTCTCTTTCCCTGAATTTCAATGGCACCATCTCCTGTAAACTCTGGATCCAAAGGGGTGGGCATATTCTACCATGTGGACCAGGGACGCAGGGAAACTCAATCTGCGGAGAAGAGAAATGATAAAAAAAACTGATGTCACAAGAGGTATAAAGGCAAAACGACAGAGGGTCTGGACAACTCTTCAGATATGATTTAATCCCTTCCCAGATCTCTTGATATTTCTGCTCCTGGGTTCATTCCAACACGTCTTTATGTTGATAATAAATGTCTTTTTGTGTTTACATGAGCTTGATTTGATTTCTCTTTCTTGCAACCAAAGAGTTTTGACCAATACGAGACCCTTCACAGTTTCTGCAAAGCATAACTTGCAAGTGACCACAGACGGGTATTTCCAGTCCTAAGGAGAGTTCAGTAAGCGAAATCCTCCGATATGAGGACCAACCTTCTGGAGACTGCTATGCCCCTGAGTGCGTAAGACAAGCCAATGAATAAAGAAAAGTCATAAAAGTAAGCTGATGATGAGAAGGAAGAGGTGAGCAGGAGGCAGATGAAAGAGGAAGCCAGTAGAGGGGAAAGGAAGCTTAGAGGATGAGAGGGCCCTAGAATCTAGAATGCCAATAGAAATTCCCTCAAAAGGCACTCCTGACCCTGGGTCATATTTCATTCAGATTAGGTCACTGTTCACCTTGCCTTTTGTGAAGGTCAAATTAGTTCCAAAATTAGAGAAGCCTTTACCGACTTGAACTTCATGCCATTAGGTTGGCCAGCACACCCTCCAGCTCCTGCTTTCTGACTTCTATTAGGTACGGCAACCTTCTGAGGGTCTAAATACTGGGTTTCTGGAGACGTTATCTCCTAATTCCACTTAGTATGGACAGCTGCAGGCTGGGCATGTGGGCTCAGTTTCCTTCATTAACCACAGTCCAAACCAACATCTCACTCGTCTCACAACATCTCAACATCTCCCAAGTTCCATTTCCCAGTTATCTCTAGGGAAACTGTATCCCAGGACTCTTCAAAAGTCAGGCAACACTTCTGTATGGCCTTCCAGATCCCAATGTTTTACCATCACTGTTTAAAAATCAATACCACATTAACAGATTATTATCTATTGAATAAAATCAGAATCTGTGGGTCCACATTGATATAAATAAAAATAAAAAATAAGAGAAAAGGAAGTGGAATGCCAACTAATAAGTGTCACAGGAATAATAAAATTAGGAAATTATCATTTGACAGACATCGTGGTTATAGTGCATTGAGGGAAGAATCATCAGTGGGTGCTAAAATTGGTGAGCGAAAGTTTGATGACAAACAGGATGTTGACCTAGTTGTGAAGTATCTTGCCACAAGATTATTATTAATTATGAAGACCCCATTGTAACTTTATAGTGGAGAAACCCGACAGGCTGAGCTTTAACCAAGTGATCAAAGTTAACCTCATCCTTTACCCAGCAAATAGGTGTCCTGTGCCTCCTGACCCAGCGCATGAGGGAGTCACATCTTGTGTGGTGGCATCCCTGCCCAAAGCACATTATCTCAATCTAATCACAGGGAAAACAGCAAACAAATCCAAATTGAGGGACAGTCTACAAAAATTTCAAGTTCATGAGAGACAAAGACTATAAAATACTCCAGAACTATTCTAGTTTAGAGGAGACTAGAAAGTCAAAACAATTAAATGCAACACACAATCCTGGACTGAATCCTGAGCCAGAAAAAAATATTTTATTTTGCTATAAAGTATATGATTAGGAGAATTTAAAACTTTGGATGAAGTCTGTGAATTACATGATATTAACTGAAGAATTTAGAAGTAAAAGGACATAATGCCTGTGTATTAGTCCATTTTCATGCTGCTGATAAAGACATACCCAAGATTGCATAATTTATGAAGAAAAGAGGTTTAATTGGCTCACAGTTCCACATGGCTGGGGAGGTTTCACAATCATGGTGAAAGGCAAGGAGGAGGAAGTCACATTCTCCATGGTGGCAGGGAAGAGAGAACTTATGCAGGGGAACTCCTTTTTATAAAACCATCGGATCCCATGAGACTCATTCACTATCATGAGGACAGCATGGAAAAGAACCACCCCCATGATTCAATCATCTCCCACTTTGTCCCTCCCGTGACACATGGGAATTGTGGGAGCTACAATTCAGGATGAGATTTGGGTGGAGACAGAGCCAAACCATATCAACCTGCAACTTAATCTTAAACAGTTCAGAAAAGAAAATTATGTACTGCTTCTCGGCCTTTTGGCTAAGATCAAGCCCAGAAAAGAAAATTATATATCTTAGATATATTGTTAAAATTATATATATATGTATGCGCACACACAGAGAGAGAGAATACTGCAAAGAAAATGTGGTAAAGGCAAAATACTAACATTTGGGGATGTGGGGTAAAGTTATTTTGAAAATATTTTGTTCTGTTGCAACTTTTTTCTAAGTCTGGAATTATTTCAAAATAATAAATAAATAGATACCACTCATTTTTCTTAGCATCAAGCAGTAGTGGCTTATTTTTCCAATAGTTGATAAACTGTCATTTTCTCCCTGCAAAGTTTTGACTTCAGCTTCTTCATGGGAGTTACAGTTCCTTCCCCAAGTCACCTTCTTCTCTTCCAGCTGCTTGGTGTTTGTCACCGCTGGCCTTATCTCGGGTTGTGAATTGGCCCAGGGGTCTTGCTGCTGTGTCTATGTAGACAGTCACCTGGGACGCAGCCATGGCTGGTGTGCTTGGGGCTAGGCGCGTCTGCAGGAAGCTGGGGAGAGGCTCAGGAAGCCAGGCTGTCTCTTGCATCTTCCCAGCACTTTGGTGACAAGGGGCTGCCCTGAACTGGTGGGCACAAAAAGCACTCCCTTCCAGTACGGAGCTGAGTGTGACACTGAGGGAAGGAGAGGTGATGGAGGTGAGGGGACATCTCGCTTTCACTCTCCTCTTCAGGAACAGCGTGCTGACCTTCAGAACCTTTTAAAGAGTTTTTTTCCCTAACCATTGTTATCAGATATGTCTTCTCCGGGGTTCCCTAGCCCTTCTGAAGAATTAATCCTTCCCTGCTAGAATACTACCCCTTCACACACACACACACGCACCCACTCACACACACACACACAAGCATATGTACCTGCACACACACAACACACACAACACACACATATGCACACGTACTAACGGAGACCATCTCCTTACACAAGATTTCCCTGGGCCTGTCTTGGTCTTACATTACTCAGTATCCAGAAACTGAACATCAACAGTTAAGTATGACATCTGGGTACAATCGCCAGTCAGGAACACTCAGCAGGGCTCCAGGTGCAAGCAGGGCAACGCTGGCTTTCCAGAAAATTATAAATGCCCAGTATAAGATATCTGTGTCTGGTTCTGTCAGACACATCATAAAACCTCAGAACTTCCATGCGGATGGTAAATGTCCTTAACAGTTAGTTGTCTTTCCATAGGGGTTTCAATAGGGCATTCACTGAAGGTAGGAAAAAAGTATATTATTGATGTCCCTGAAGGGAAATAAATGAAATGCTTTAGATGTGATACCAGACTATGTGGTCATCACGTTGCGGCACACAGTTTAACTGGGGCAGTGTTGCAGAATGGTCAGGAGCCAGCTCTCAGATACTCAGGGACTGGAGTTCGGAGGGGACCTCAACGAGTCACTGTCTGGAATGAGGATTGGCTTGAGATGGAATTGGCGGAGTGGTAGAGAGATGGTCATGTCTGGGAGCGCGCTCAGTCATGAGATGGAGCCTGCTGGTGGGTGGGGACTTGGTCGTCTATAGTGCAGCAAGGAGGGGCTTGGAGACACAATGCTGCCATTCTGGGTGGAGGTGGGAGGAAGATGCTAGGGGACCAGAGATCTCACAGGTCATTTGTGAGGGTGGTTGTTTTATAGGGACCTTCGAAGAAAATGCATTTTCTTCACTGAGCTCGCCTAGAACTGTGAGTGAGTGATTAATCAGCACGGTCCTCTGCCTGGAAGATGGCTGGGAACTGGGACAAACAACCGCCTCATTGGAAACCAGCTACAGTAGACGTGGATGAAGAAATGCTGTGCTTGGCAGCTGGGAAAGAATTTGGTTTCTTCTGAAGACCAACAGGGAGAAACTGACTACTGATTAAAGCTGCGTGACGTACTGCAATTGCGTTCTCAGGAGGTTGTCCAAATCTTTCCCTAATTTAGGTCTGCATGGGTTTCCCTCCTAGTCATTCACTACATAAAAGCAGTTTGTTTCAAAGACAGACTCGGCAGGCCAGGCACAGTGGCTCATGCCTGTAATCCCAGCACTTTGGGAGGCCGAGGCAGGCGAATCACGAGGTCAGGCATTCGAGACCAGCCTGGCCAACATAGTGAAACCCCGTCTCTACTAAAAATACAAAAAATTAGCCGGGCGTGGTGGTGGGCGCCTGTCAGCTACTCAGAAGGCTGAGGCAGGAGAACTGCTTGAACCTGGGAAGCCGGAGGTTGCAGTGAGCTGAGATCACGCCACTGCACTCCAGCCCGGGGAACAGTGCAAGACTCCTCTCAAAAAAAAAGACAGACTCGGCAAAACTGCTGGGGTCTGCACCTTTGCCCCTGAACATCATAAAATCCCATCTTGGTGCCAAAAATGGACAATGCTTTCAGAGGCTTAGATGAAGTTTCATTTTGAAACCTCGTTTTGAAATGCCTGGGAATGACAAGCCAGCTCAGGGCAAAGTTGGGAAATACTAATGCTGCTAGCAACTAAGCCAGATTTTGTTCATCAAAGTTTAGGCGCAGAGGTCTTCCTGGTGAGCAACTTACCCCTGAAGAGAGATCAAGTATTTGCCCAAACTGCAAAATCTCAAAACAGCAGGATACAAAGTGAGTTCTTTAACTTACGAATAACGTTTCACAATGTTTGAGTAATTTGTCATGTATTTTCTCATCTCACCCTCAGGATAATCTTTAACAAACGTTTACTGTCTTTCAACAAATATTTCTGAGTGCTTTGTAGAATTCGTAACTAAGCAAGGTACTTGGGACATCGTGGGACAACAGACAGGTGTGGTCTCTGGCCTCACAAATTTAGCTTGTGCTGGAAGAAGACACTAATTATAGATGTTGCTTACTTCCAAGGTAGAATGACAATTTCTTTCCTTCATTTTACCAAGAAGAAAACTGACGCTCACTGAGATTCCGGGATAATTCCCCATCCCCAGAACTACAAGCAAGAGCTACTGCGTTTTCCCATTATGTCTCCTATTTCTTATGATAAATAGTTTTGATTATTAGGTAGCACTTCTTTGTCACACAAATGTAACTTCAGGTGAAAATCTGCTGTGCAATAATAACTAATATTATAGGAATTTATTAAATCTAGACAATTTCCCCTACGTATTCTATGTTTTGGCCCATTTTCATTGTACTGGTAAATTCTGATAAAATATCAGAGCTATCATTTCCTTTACATATAATTGCACTAAACTTTAAGAAGGCATGGCTGAATGTAACTTCTCAAATCTATTTTTCTCTACAATGTGCTACCTATGTCAAAAATATCGTTACAAAAAAATTCACAAGATTAGATTGTTTTACTCTTTTCTGTCTACTCTGCACCTAGAACAATGCCTGGCACATAGTAGTTGCTTGATAAATGTTGAATGAATAAATGACTGGTTTTAGTTTTTTTTTTTTTTTTAATTGTGCACTTTCTCTCGTGCCCTCTCTGTCACGTGCGCCCCCTCTCTTCCTCTCTCTCTGTCCCTCTCTTCCTCTCTCTCTCTCCCTCTCTCTCTCTCTATATAGCCTGTATAGCTTTACTATACAGAGTACAGATTTAGAATTTAGTATTGATCAAATTAGGTTTTAGTATTGTTTTAAAGAAAGGAAACCCTATTTTCCTTCTTTCTTCACATAGAACATGAACTTAAATTACACAAACTGCCCTGCTTATTCACTTGCACTTATACAACCTATAAAACCCAATGTCGAGGTGAACATTCTTAATCTTATATAAGAAAATTTCAATTAACCAAGCTAATTAAGGAGAACTGGTTATCCAATAATTTCAGAAATTAATAGTACCAGAATTGTTATAATAGGATGTCTCAAAAGATCTTCCCCAAAAGGGATGGTTTAGGCTGGGCACAGTGGCTCATTCCTGTGATCCCAGCACTTTGCTTGAGCTCAGGAGTTTGAGAACAGCCTTGGCAACATGGGAAAACCCTGTCTCTACAAAAAATACAAAAATTAGCCAGGCGTGGTGGCACAAACCTGTAGTTCCAGCTACTTGGGAGGCTGAGGTAGGAAGATCACTTAAGTTTGGGAGGTTGAGGCTGCAGTGAGCCGTGATCATGCCAGTGCACTCCAGCCTGGGCAACAGAGTAAGACCCTGTCTCCAAAAAACAAGGGGGAATAGTTTAGTTGAGCTTGAGTTGAATGATATGTAAACATATTTGGAGTCATCTTGAAGCATATTTCAATATGCCTGTTGACTATGTATTTTATACGGGCTTTATTTTCATTAGGCTGACCACAGCATTCAGAATATATAGTCAATATTATCTGTAATGACAACAGTGCAATTAGCAAACTTCTTGCTTCTACTGGAGGAAATCGAAGACATGGGCAGAAAGGCATCAACTAAACAAATAGGAAAACTGTAAGTAAAGAGCTCCAACAGGAGTTGGACAAGATAACTTTGGGAAGAAAGTGATGAGTATATTTTTTGGACCTTTCAAGGGGTTCTGTACTTCCAAGTTGTCTCACGTAATTGTGTATGAATGCTTGAGCATGTACATGGAGCTCTAAGTCATCTTCACTTGGCTTTGTTCCATCCCAATGACATGCTTCTCTTGTCTAATAATGCCTTTCATGCTGTATGGTTGATCCACTTGGAAATCCAGGAAAGCGAGAAGATCAAGGTCCTGCACATACAGTGGTTGGCCAGACCTTGGAGCATCACACTGGGATTGGTCCCCACTGCTGGATTCCTTTTCACCATGGATGGATGGCAGCTTAAGACATTTGGTGAAGTTGAAGCACCGTGCTGTAAATTTTTTCTAAATCCAAGAATTGGTTCCACTGCCAGCAGGGACTGCTTGGTGAAAGATGACAAGAGTTATTGAAAATGACAGACTGTATTTTGCAGAACGACCTTGTTTTCTTCTATTTATTTGTTGCCTAGTAAATGGAATGTTCGTGGGAAAGAATTTTTAGGTGCCTTCATGTTTGTCTTTGGAATATATTTTCCTACATATGGTAGCACATAGCTTCTCCATAAAGGATCGTCAACAGAGATCATTTGTTGCAATTCTATGGTTACAAGTATGAGGAAATAGGGACAAATATGAAAAATATGAGAACTTAAGTAACTTGTTCAAGGTCATCAGATCAGTTAGTAGCCAAAGTTAAACCCAAGACTCAAGATTCCCAGTGAATTGCACATGTCCCCATAAGCAAATACAGACATTTCAAAGCATATTTCTCCCACCCTCCCTCCCAAACTCATTTTTCATGAATTTCTTTTTTGTTCTGGGACTAATTTCAAACTTAGAGTTCAGGCACTGAGCCAAACCCGACTATTATTGTTTCAGGTTCTGTCAGGGTAAATACTTAAGGCAGAGATTTTCTGACTGTACCTTGTGAAGCCTCCTCAGGAGCCACTGCACAGTTATAATCACATGTGAGTATGTGCACGTGTGTGTGGCTCATATGCACATGTATGTGCATGTGTAATGGAGGCAAGGCTTAACAGCTTGTCCCCCAACTTTGATAAGATTGGCTCTTTGTAACCCACTTACTCTGGTAAGATTTTGTTGGAAAAACAACAACAAAAATGCCTATGATGTCAGACATTCCTGGAAACACACATCATCATATCCCATCATTACTTTTCTTTGAGTCCCAGAAGAAAAAAATTCTATTTTAATTGTAAAATTATCATTTACAGTATAGAGTCCAATACTGTTGACAGTTTTGTCACTTTGGGCTTTCTGGTTTTCATGCTCCATTCATTATTTATTGGCTGGTTTTTATTTGTTGGCTTGCTTTCTGTTTAATGATCAACATGACTAGCAGACATTTTATAAGCAGTATCATTTTTTTTCATATGCATACTTGAAAGTCAAAACTTTGCAATAGAACAATATGCTGATGCACCAAATTGATCAGTTTGGGCCACAAGCTTGGATCTTTCCAAAAGAATACAGATGTTCCTTGACTTATGATGGGTTACGTCCCAATAAACCCATTAGTTCATAAGTTGAAAATGCATTTAATATATCCAACTTACTGATCATCACTGCTTAGCCTAGCCTCCCTTAAGCATGCTCAAACACTTACATTAGCCTACAGTTGGGCAAAATCATCTGGCAACACAGTCCACTGTAGAGTATCAGGTGTTTCACCTCGTGTTCACAGGGCTGACTGGGCGATGTGCTCACTACCACTGCCCAGTATTTTGAGATAGTGTCATACCACATATTGCTATCCAAAGAAAAGATCAAAAACCAAAAATCAAAAATCAGTTTCTACTGAAGGATTATTGCCTTCACACCATTGTGAAGTCAAAAAACCAAAGCTGAACCATTGTAAGTTGGGGGTCATCTGCACAACTGATAAAGGCACATCAGAATATTACTTTTGATAATAAATGTACAAACCATAGTATCCCCATGCCTAGTATATAGACCTGAAATACTGTGGGGGGATCCCCTCTCCTCCCTTCAACACCCACAACACAGGTTTTGTCCTGAAAGCAGGACATTTGGTGGAATAGAAAACGTAGAAAGTGTTAAACTTCAGACTTAGCCGCAAATTCAGATGGAAATTATTTGGTAGCTGTGGCTTACTCACAAGTAAATAACATACCTGAAGGTATCTGAAAATTATCTTTCTTTCATGAGTATACAGTTTTGCTGGCTTTGCCTCAAGGCAAATAACCACGGGAGAGTTAATACAGAAAGTTCTTATTAGAAATTCCTTATAACCAGGGTAGACTAATTAGCTCTTCCTAAGAGTTCATTTTGAGGTTGGAGAAAGCATGAAAGCAGTGGAAACTGGCATGGGAGATGGAGTGTCACTGAGGGGGCACAAACAGAATCACGTGGTGATATGTAAGGGAAAGATGCTGAAGACCAGCTCTATCTATGTTATAAACTAAAAAGAAGCAGGGGGAGCTAAAATTTGGAATCTAAAGCCATTATTTTTCTGACTTATCCAGTGCAAATAACCCAATACAGACATATAATATACGCTACAGGTTTTTAAAGGCAAAATTGTCTTACTCCTTTCTGCATATCCAACTCCTAATATAGAACCTGACACACTGTAATTCCTCCTTAAATGTTTATTGTTTTTAGTAAATAAGTGAGTATTTAACACACACATGTGTATATGTGTTTCTCTACCAGAGAAAATAATTTCTTGTTTCTTAAATTGATGCATTCCATGGTAGTACATAGGAAATTAGATGCCCTTTTCATCTAATATGCATGCAATTGACCATTCTGAACTAAGAAATTGGACTTCTTTGAATTCTGATGCTCTCAGACAAAAATAGAGATAAATGTTTAACCATCCTTCTCTGTGCCCTCATGGAACTGTGTGGCCTCCTTGGGCTGGCTCATTTAACATTGAATGTATAAGTTAGAGTCCTCATCTCTCAGAAGACACAGAAGACACTAGAGTTAGTACAAAAAAATTCTTCCTCACCTGTAATGTAAAGCAAAACAAAAATATGCAAGAATATTTTGAGATATCAGGTCTATAAAACCTTTGACATATGCATACTAATTTTGTGATGAATCTATCATGTTTTTATAACTATGAGCTTATCAAGTTTTCTCAGAGACTGTTTAAGACAGCAACAAAAACCACACACACATTTTGCTGTTTTTTAAAAAATAGATCTGTATTTCCTAATTCATGGAGTTTCCATTCGCAGAAAGAGCTAAGTCAGGAGAGAAAAAGCCACAGAAAGAGATTATATCAGCCAAATGAACCAAATCAGAAAAAGAGAATACTATTTGCAATTTAACCAGCCAAGTTAAACATGACGTGATTAGAGCCACTCTTTGGGGACCAAGTTAGTAGTAATTGTGCCTTGTTTAACTTGGCCAATTAAAGGCCAAACTTTCCTAAATTGGCTATTTTCAAAGCAATCACACCTTTGCACTTGGAGCTTTTTTGAGCTTGCCATTTTTAATTTAGGTATTTGACTAGTTAATGGATATATGTGTACATGGGCCCATGCCTAAATATTTGCACATAATACAAAATTAATACACATTTGTATTGAGCAGAATAATGGCTTCTGATTAATATGCTGTTTAATAAGATCAGGGTCATATGTATTTTTTCCTGTTCAATAACTTACAACATCTGGAGAAAGTATTGAAGCTAAGGGAAGAATTATTAGCTAAGCTAAGGGAAGAGTCCTAGAAAGTAACTATTATAACTCTAATAGGAAAAAATAACCTAAGCAACTAGGGCTTTGATAGTTAGCAAAAGCAGGCAAGAAGACTACGTGTTAGTTTTTCTACCAACCCTGAGTACATCCTCATTTACTCATCACCATAGTCAGCTGATATTTATTGAATGCTCATTCTGCACAGAGAACTGCTCTTAAGCAGGCCCTGGGTGACTCCAACCAAAGCTCCAGAAATTATCCCTGTCTCAAGAAGTATCTACTCCAAGAAGAAAATAAGAAGAGATCCAAATTGTGTGAGACATGAATACAAGGTACGGAAAGCTGTAATCAGTTACCCAACTTTTCTTAGTGGGATAAAAGTATATAAATAAGTACTAAGACTTAGGACACAGAAGAACAGAAACGAGATGGGCATGGCTCTGTAAATGAAGCTTGATGGAGTTAGCCAAAAAAGGTTTTCTGGGGAAGCTTAGTAATCACTAGAAAAAAAGGGTAGGAGACCTCACAACTAAAGGAAATGACAGAACGGTAGCTTTGTAGAAGAAAAGCAATATGCGCTTTTCTCAATGCTACCAGGAAATAGGGACAGATGTATTTTTACAGGAAATGTGGATTCATATATACAGGCTAGAGTAGACTTCAAGATCTAAGAACATTTTCTGCCTAACAGAATGAGCAGTTGCTTAAGTATTTCAACACCATGTTGTATGCATTATGGTTAATTTTGCAATCAGCTTTTCTTTTCTTTCTTTCTTTTTTTTTTTTTTTTTTTGAGATGGAGTCTCACTCTGTTACCCAGGCTGGAGTGCAGTGGCGCAATCTCAGCTCACTGCAACCTCTGCCTCCCAGGTTCAAGTGAGCCTTCTACCTCAGCCACCTGAGTAGCTGGGATTACAGGCACCTGCCACCATGCCCAGCTAATTTTTGTATTATTATTATTATTTTTTTTTAGTAGAGACGGGGTTTCACCATGTTGGCCAGGCTTGGCCAGGCTGGTCACGAATTCCTGACCTCCGGTGATCCACCTGCCTCGGCCTCCCAAAATGCTGGGATTACAGGTGTGAGCCACCACACCTGGCCGTGATTAGCTTTTCTACACACACATTCCATTCTTTCTCTGTGGAGATAGAAACCTTAACACCATCACCTGCTTTGATCAAAAGAGGCACTTGATTACAAAGGGAGGTAACCTGAGTGCATGGTAAAGGTATAGCAGAAGTAAAATTGCATTAAAACTCCTAACCTGAGGCAATATGGTGGGGATTGGTGCAAACTAAAAGGAGCACTCCATCCCATCTGCTTTCAGAAAAAGCTCAGAGCTCTCCCATTCCTTTGAAAACAGAGATATCCCCTTTTCTTTGAGGGGAGGAAAAATCTTCATTCCCAAAAGGAGGTGTTGCTGTCATTGGTCACATTTTGTGATATTTCACTGGACAATGTAGGAGTGAGTGTCATGGATGAAGGCATTGTACATTAAAAGATAGGCTTGTCCCTGTTTTGGCACTTCCTTACCTCTCTTACTAACAATTCTAGATGTTTTTTCTTTCCCCACGGAATGGGAACCTGGCTGGCCTAAGAAAGCTTGGGGCGGAAAATTTAGGTCAGCTTCATTCTAGCATTGGGCCAGAGTTCTCACTTACTCTCTGGCTCTCTCTGGAAGTTTGGATTGGCTTTTGGTTTCTCCAGGGTGATACAGTTGAAAGCTTAGGTTTGGGGGAAGAAACAAATGACACCAGGACTGTCTGCTTTGATTCTAGGCAGAGCTCACTCAGACAGGACCTGGCCCAGCTCAGGTAGGTGCATTGTGTTTTAGGGGCTGAAGTCTCGGCTAAAAACAAAATGTTGCTTGGCTTTGCATGTTATTTCTCCATGCATATATTTCTTCTGGGGGTCTTGTGGGAAGGTAAGACTACTTGAGGACCAAATGTGCACATTCTAAAAATTTCTGGCCCAAATACCGTCAAAACACCCAAGTGAATAATCACAATGATCATCTTTTCATGTCACTCCAATCTATAATTTCTAACAAGCATAGATTCTAACATTGCTTCCTCTACTATTTGCTGTGCAACCTTGAGCAAATTGTTTGTTTCCAAAAGATTTTATTTTCAATGATAAAGCTAGGAGATTGGCCAAAAAAGAATCTTGGCCTGATACTAATAGATACGTTATTTAGTCAACATTTATTTTAACAGACATGTATTAAGTCCTGACTATGTGCAAGGTACTGTAGAGAGTGTTGGGGTCACCAAAACAAACAAATCATGGCTTCTGCTTTCAGTCTAGGGAGAGGCAGGTCCACAAAAAATGGTGCCTAAACACAACCATAAGCAAATTGACCCAATGGACCCGTGTCTCCTTATAGGGAACATTCAACAAGAGGTGGCTGAGTGAAAGGGGTCATGAGTTGGTAGAAAAGAGACCCTCTAAAAGAGAATTAACTTTGTGACTAGTAAGAAAAAAAAAATAGAGAAAGACAAGGATACCCATGGGGGAAAATGGTGCCCAATAAACTCTTTGTATTCCATGAAGAATATGTGCATATGAAGCATGTCCTTTTATTCTCAGGCTTTGGTATCTTGGGGCCTTGCTTGTCCTGAAGAGATTGCCCCTTCCAGGGCTAGCCAGCTCCTAGAGAGAGTAAAGGACTTGTCTGTATGTAAGTGCACCTTTCAAATGCAAACCAACCAATCCAGAGCCCATTCTCCCTATATTGGTCTATTACACTCAGGGCCACCTTCCACCTACCCTGATCACCCCAAGACCAGCCACCAGACAACTAGGGAGAGTCCCTGTGTGCCAGAGCCCACTGGAATTATTCACACCAGCCAATCCTAATCCTGCTTGCAATGCCTTCAACAAAATCATAGTCAAAGCTGTGATTTGTCACATTTCCCCTCACTCCCTCCTCCCCCTGACCCACCTGGTGCTTCTCTGGGTGTCCTCCTCTCCCACGGCATGGTGTTCCTCTCCTCTCAGGCTCTGACTGTAAAACAAACTATCTTTGCAATGACAATTGTCTCATGATCAGTTGGCCTCACCATACGTGAATGATAATAAAACCTGCATCTTAAAACATCCGAGTGGAAGGTTACGAAAGGCCACAGGGAAAAGAAAACACGAGACACTAACACCTCAGGAGAGAGAAAGAGTTTAACATGCAGCTGGAGACAATGTGAGCCAGGGCCCAGGTGGCAGGTTCCTGGACAACACAGGCCTCAGTTGCAGCCACTGTGAATGGAGAGAAAAACACTTGAAAAAAGGAAGTTAGGTTTCAAGGGCAACTTCAGCTTTTATACCTCTTTTACTGCCTTATAGTTTGTTTTATGTGATTTCCTTTTAAGTATGTTTCTATCTCCTAACCTTGTGGTCAGAATGCTGGCAAGAGAGTTGGCAGGCTTGTTTGCACTACGTTCCAGATATTCCTGGGATTGTTAGGATAAAGAGAGGAGAAAGGGCTAGAGAAGGAAGAAGAATATGCTGACAGTGGAAGTTTCCTGCCACCTGTCACTCTATCACACTAATGCTGTGTTCTTAAAAATGAAATTCGAACATGTGAGTCTCCTATTTTAAACGTACTGATTCCCACCACTGCAAAATCTGGAATACAAAGGCATTTACAATTTAGTTGAAACCTACCTTTTCAGCACCTCTACCCACTGGACCTTATTGAAGCTTCAATGGCATGAAATTTCTCTCTACATCTTAAGCAAACTATGTCTTTATAACCAGGCGAGCACTAACTCAAGAACAACAGAGAAATGGGAACGTAATCCTGTATTAATAGATGCACAAAATCCTGCTCACTGAAAAAGCAGGGCTCTCTGATGAAAGAATGCTTGGAAACCATGGTTCCTTTTGGGGCTGCATCTACCCTTACCTTTCATTACAAATATCAGATTGGTAACTTACATACTCAGGGGGCACTTGCAGACAGAGAAGAATATACCTAGGCCTGCAGAGCCAATGCCAAATCCCTTTAAGGCAACCGCCTTTCCAGACACAGCCAACATCCTTCACCTAGTCACTGGCAGGAAGAGGAGAGGAGGCGAGGCGAGGAAGATGGCCAGGCATGCCTACACGATTTGCTACAGGGAGGCTTATGTGCAAAAGTAGTTAGGACTTTACCTACAGAACTGTCACAGGGCAGTCACCCTGCCCAGGGCTAAGGCATTCCTCAAGGAATGACAAGTTCTGATTTATTGGGACAGAGAGGGAATTTGTAAATATAGCTGTGGTCCTTCATCCCCTGCGTCTGGGAGGTATGGTAATACCTTTCTTTGAGTCTGAGTAAAACATGAGAAGGAATGCAGTACTCTTCATTATCCTCATCAAATTGGGCTTTCATTATTTTTTATATCTGTTTTCCCCTATGGCTCTCCTCCTGGATCCACTAACGCATAACAGAGTTAGTGGTTGGCCATAATAAATTTCCTTTTAGTGAGCAATGAACAAATGAATGAATGAATGGATTTTGTAGGTGATAGTATGTATCTGGACTTTCACAGTTTTATAATAAAGGCTAAAAAATAAAACATAATGATAAATAATTCTTCACATATAATCTCATTAAGTCCACATAGCAACCATAGGAAGTAGGGTTATTCCCATTTTTCTTATGAAAAAACTGAGGATCAGAGAGATCAATCAACCACCCAACCAGAATGTGACAATATAAGGACCAAGGCTCCACATCTTTCAGTTCCAAGTAGACAATACCAGAGCTGTCTGGCTAGTCTCACAGAGAAATTCATCACATGAAAATGAGAAGACAGTTAGGGAGTAAAAGGCAGGAGTATTTATGGCTATCAGATTTTACTACACTTAAGAATGAATTAAGATTTAGTAGTCAAAGATATAAATGATGCCTACTCATTAGTAAGAAAAAGACACATAACATAAAAGAATGACGAGCAAAAGGTATGAACATGCAATTCACAAAAAAAAAGAAAGATTTTCCGCTTGTCTAGGAGTTAGGGAAACACAGATTAAATGAATGAGATGTCCTTAACCCATGGTTGGTAAAAATTTAAGAAGTTCTATAATATCAAGTGTTGGTAGGAGAGGGCAGAAATGCAATGGGTGCCATCCTACATTCTTGATAGGAGTGTCATGTAGTGTAGCCCTTTAGGAGACAATTACCAGTTTCTATTACAACTTTTTTTTTTTTTTTTGAAATGGAGTTTCACTCCTTCACCCAGGCTGGAGTGCAGTGGCACAATCTCAGCTCACTGCAACCTCTGCCTCCTGGGTTCAAGGGATTCTCCTGCCTCAGCCACCTGAGTAGCTGGGATTACAGGCACCCGCCACCATCGCCTGGCTAATTTGTGTATTTTTAGTAGAGATGGGGTTTCACTGTGTTGGCCAGACTTTAGTAGAGATGAGGTTTTGCCACGTTGGTCTCAAACTCCTGATCTCAAGTGATCTGCCCACCTTGGCCTCCCAAAGTTATAGGATTATAGGCGTGAGCCGCTGAACCCCGCCCCAGTTTCTATTAAAACTTAAAATGTATATTTTCTATGTGCTCAGCATTGGTCTAGCCCAGCAGTAGTTTAAAAGGTAGATTCTGTATATCTTGGGGATATGCAAGATCTATTGATTATCAGAGAAGATTTGATAACTTCTGTGTATGTTTAACTTCATGCCAGCCCTTTAAATTTTTGTTGAGGGTCTATTTTTGAGGAGTCAGCTATAAAGCACCATCTAGATGCCCTTTCAGGACTCAGCTGGTGGGGCAGTTGGCTACCAATGGCTCATGGTTGAGCAGCTCATAGGAGATTGCCCTTGGCCAAGGGATCTGTTCGTCCTGGGCAATGTGTATGCAATGACTGGTCAATGTGTCGGTAGAAAGCCTAGTCCTGGCCTCAATTCTGGACCTCTCTGAAGGCCATCCTGGCTCCTGTGATCCTGAACTCTGGATCCTCTGAGTTCTCTGTGGCATCCATACTGCAGTTCACCTTCCTCTCCACCCCATTCCACTCTCCCCAGTAAAGTTTCTGCATACAAATCTCAGAGCCCCGGAGTCTGTGCTCTGGAGAACTGACCTAAAGCAGTTTCTTAATGTACACATTAGTGCAAAAGCATGTATGTATAATTTGCAAATACTTAAATGCACATATATTTTGGTGCACGGGCAAGCATATTTTTTACTGATAGCGTGTCAGGATCAGAGAAGTTTAGAGATCAATGTCTGTCATAGGTTGAATTGTGCCTCCCCGCAATTCATATGTTGAAGTTCTAAACCCCAATATCTCAGAATGTGACTTTATTTGGAAATAGGGTCATTGCAGACTTAATTAGTGAGTGAAGATGACATCATACTGGAGTAAGGTGGACTCCTAATCCAATATGATTGGTGTCCTTATAAAAAAAAGGGAAATTTGGGCATAGACACACACATCGGGGTAATGGGAATGTCATGTGGATGTTGGAGTTATGCTGCCACAGCCAAGGACTTACTGGAAGCTAGGAGAGAGGCTTGTGAATGACCCTTTACAAGCAGGTTCAGAGGGAGCACGGCCCTGATGATACCTTGGCCTTGAACTTCGGCTTCCAGAATTGTGAGAAAATAAATGTAAGCCCCTCAGTTTGTGGTGCTTTGTTACAGCAGCCCTAGCAAACAAATACAATGCCTGAGAGCAACTCACAAATATGCATAGGGATGTGTTCTTTGCAAACGTGTAATAGCAGAATAAAATTATAAACAAGGTAAATGTTTATCAGTAGCCAAATAAAATATCACATATTCATATTACGAATATTTAGTTTAAAAAAATGTGGTAGATCCAATTATACTGACACTGAACATTCACCAGTAACTTACAGAATTAAAAAAGGAAGGTGCTGAATGACAAGCATAGAACAATATCATTGAACTTATGTTGAAGAAATGCAAAAAAATACTATATCCTTCAATACATTTGTCCACGAATATGAATATATAGAAAGACCACTGGAAGGATGTGCTCTAAATCTGCGACATTGTTTGCCTCTGGGGAAAGGGTTAGAAACTGGAGGGTTGTTAAAGGAGTTCTTTCTTCAATAGTAATATTTAAATTTTCGGCCAGGTATGGTGGTTCACAGCTGTAATCCCAGCACTTTGGGAGGCAGAGGTAGGCAGATCACGAAGTCAGGAGTTTGAGACCAGCCTGGCCAACATGGTGAAACCCTGTCTCTACTAAAAATACAAAAATTAGCTGGGTGTGTTGGCGGGCGCCTGTAATCCCAGCTACTTGGGAGGCTGAGACAGGAGGATTGCTTGAACCTGGGAGGCGGAGGTTGCAGTGAGCTGAGACCATGCCATTGCACTCCAGCCTGGGCAACCAAGCAAGATTTTGTGTCAAAAAAACAAAACAAAACACAAAGTAATATTTAAATTTTAACAAGAGAATATATTCATGTATTTATTTTATAATTAAAAATTGATTTAAAAAAAACCAAAAATCATCTAGGGACTGTAACATGTGATCCTGGAGGGAATTCTGGAACAGAAAGAGACATTAGGTGAAAACTAAGAAAATCTGAATAAACTATGAACTTTAATTAATAATAATGTATCATTATTAGTTCATTACTTGTAACAAATGTACCATACTAATGCAAGATGTTCATAATAGGGGAAACTGTGCAAGGAGTATGTGAGAATTCAGCACTAGCTTTTCAGTGTTTTTGTAATATCTAAAATTGTTCTAAAAAGTAAAGTCTATTTATTAAAAAAAATTCATCTAGGGCAGTTGAGTTAATACGATGTAGATCCCTGGGCCTCGTCTCCAGAGAGTCTAACTCAATAGATCCGGGGTGAAGCCCAGTCATTTTCATTCTTATTAAGCCTCACGAGGTGGTTCATTGCTTTGGGTTACCACAGGCAAGGAAAGAATCAAAGAAAATGCAACCACACTCATTTGGTTAACACAGCTGATTACTAAAGTGTCTTCCCAGTTCTGATGGAGAAGGAAGGAAGCGGCAGTCGTGGTGAGGAGCCTGTTTCCACTATGGGACGGCTGGTCCAGAAAACCCTAAGCCCCAGTGTGAGGCTGGGCTCAGGGAAGCAGCCCCAAGAAGCTGCCAGGACAGGAGGCCACCGCCCTCACTACCCATTGCTATCATTTGGTGTATAGTTGTCCTGCGGTTTTTAGCTGTATTTAGGGAATTTGTATTACCCTAAGTTAAAATGTTTTTCTTTCCATTAAAATTTTTATGTGTGACTTGAAAAGATGGCCTATTTTGACATGAGGTCTGTCTGTCCAGGAGGTAAATTCTGGCCTCTTTCTGAATTATGTAAATGGTCTTTCCCACCCTCCCCAGTCCACACACCACTCAATTCATTGTTCCTCATTTGTGTTTCCAAAAGTCTTTACCCATCCACTATTATGATAGTTACTATAACAGATTGTAAGTGTGTGGTTATGTGGGCTTCCATTACCAGGCTTCTCTTCTTGGTAAACCAAGGAGTTTGGCTTCATATGAAGCACACATTATTCTCTTATTTATTCATTCTACAAGCATTTGTTGAGAGACTCTCATGCGCTGGTCATTCAGGAGGTACTGAGAAGACAGTTTTCTAACAGTCTCTGCTCTTAGAAGTTTATACTCTGGTAAAACCAGTCATTGTTAGTTGGACTGAATTGTCTCTTCTGCCTCTATAATCTGATAAATGAAGTCGCAGTAAAGTGTGGTAAGTTATTTTAATTGTAAAATAAGACCCCTCTAGAACAGTGTTTAATATAGAAGGACTCAATTCCAAGAGTAGACTTTTAGATACTCCTCAAAACATACTATATTGAGCACTAAGATTTTGACTATGCCTAATGCCAGCCCTTGGAAACAACTGTTTCCAAATTGGTCTCGTGCTATCTGAACTTCACTGCCAGCTGCCACCATTGCCCAGCCAGATTTGGGATCCCATGGCCATAGAGCACCTGGCAGCACTAGGACCAACATCAACATGTGTATGGCTTCAGGGACCTCAGCCTCATTTTGGGAGAGTATACTGCACACACTAGGACTTTTGCTTTTGAAGCAGTTAGCATAGAGTTTCCAGAAGGAAGGAGGAAAAAAATCCACCATCTGTACTCTCATTTATCTTACCCTTAAAATGGAAGGAAGTTGGTAAACAAGAAAGAAAGCCAGAAAACTAAGGAAGGAGGAAGCAAACTAGAATATTGATGTCAGGGGATAATTTTAGATGCACGACACAGCTGGAGTCTATGGGAACCGTTCAAAGGCCTGGATTCAGGAACAGAAAAGAGGAGAGAGGGGAGGAGGAAGGAAGAAACAGGGCAAAGGGGCTGGAGTGGAAAGAGTTGGAGGTAGATGATGAATGGTGGAGGGAAGGGAGCAATAGCTGGCACTTCTTGAGCAGTATGGTCATAATGTCCTCATATCTCACTTAATGTACATGTCAGTCTTTGAAATGAGAACATTGAAGCTTGACTACTCTAAGCTGCCAAGTCCCCTGGAAGGCCAAGCAAGGGTTCACCTCAGGTGTGATCAGTACCCAAGGCCACAGTCTTAAGGACTGCAGGCACTGCCCCCTGGAAGGAGAGAGGAGAGCGGCTCCTATCTTTCCTGCTTTATGATAACACAGACAACTTAGCGGCCACCTGCGCACTAGAGCTCTGCAGTCCAGATGACAGTTGCATTCAGGTATTTGCAAGGCCTTTGCAGCTATGACCCACAGAGTCTGTGCAGGGACATTGCCTGGCCTCATATTTTCCCAAACTTTTTTACTTAGTAGCAAGACCTTTGCTAGTCTAGACAGTGACTTTGTGCAAATTTGAAAATGGCAGCTCCTGGGGGTGGACCAATTAGGAAAGACATCCCTTCCTTGGAGTCTGGGCCCTCAGCCCCAGGCAGGGCACAGGGCTGGGCTGGTCCTGACTGGGCTTTTATATTTATGCACAAATTGCACAGCCATTTATGGGACTGGTAGTACTCATTTGAGCAGGGAGAGGGAGAACACGGATGCCAGGTGGCTGAACCAAGATGTCCTCCATGCTGTAGGGCAGCTCTGATTTTCTCTGCAATGGAGAAAGTAAACCACATCAGGCAGCGACGCTCCTCTTTTAATATCGGGTATTGCATTATTCAAAAGTGCTTTGATTGGGAAGCTGTTCTCCCCCACTCCTATAAATCAATTGACCAGAGCATAAATTGACTTTCAAAAGGTAGTTAGAAATGAATTTTATCCTTTAAAAAGGAAGAAAAAAAATGAAGTGCTAACCGCAAATCTTAACAATGGAATACTAAGGAAAGATTGATAGTAATAATAAATAGTTAAGCCTTTGTATTGATATTATGCCTCTCTGTGAGTGGTTCCAAACCTCTTTCTGTATTTTTAAATGTGCTTGTGCCTCTCAACTGGCCTGTGAGACAGGGTGGGCAGGTATTATAATCCCCATTATTACAAGAACAGACCCAGAAAAATGAAATGCCTTGTATAAGCTCACATAACACATTAGCCTCTGAGAGAGACTAGAACTCCAGCCTCCTCGTGCCCATCCCTGGAAAGATCATGGTGCTGCAAAATGACCCAAAATGGCAGAGCAGAAACCAAGATCTAAGACCCTAGTCTGTTTGGGGATGAGCATGTTTAGCAGCTGAAATGAATGATGTTCCATTTATAATTATTAATAAACTTCTCAGTGTCTCCGTCCTGGAGGCTCCTCTAAAACAGACTTCACTGCTTACCCTACAGCATAGCACCAGCTCACAGCAAACACAGATGAGACAAGGCAACGTGTCTCTCCAGCGAGGGCACCTCAAATGCCTCAATGCCCATTAATAATAATAACTATTTCCTTAGGAACTTACTGTTTCTGGGGAACTGTGCTAAACATCGCATGTAATTTACTTTTCAAAGCTCTTATCATAACCTTGTGAAGAAAGCCTCATTATCCCCATTGAACAGGGACCTTAGAGGACTTATCCACGTCTGTGCAGCTGCTTAAACAGCAACGCTGAGACTCAAACCTAGAGCTGTTGCTGAACTCCAAAGACAAGGGTCTCAACCACTGTCCTATGCTCTTTCTGATCAGTGTGTTGCTAAAATGTAAACACCCATCCTTCTCCATACCTTTGGGAATACTAACAAATGCTGCTGTCTATGAATGAGATCAATTTAGTTCCCAAGCAACATTTTAAATGAAACAAACCAGACTAGGCTAGACAGTATCAGGGCACCTCAGGTAATAAGGGTAGTTATTAGTTTTTGAAATGTGTGTATGTACACAGACTACTGGGTGGTGATGTAAAGTGTATTTATTGCAGGTCACAACAGAAAAGTCTGAGAAGCACTGATTTAAGGGACCACTCCTCTATCATTCTGTTTCCTCAAGTTTGCCTTCTCCCCATTCACAGCCACTTCAAAAAGACACCCTGCATCTTGGGATATACCTAGGTGGTACTGGTGACATTTTTCCTAAAGGTGACAGCAAAAATGAAAAATCTTCCTTTCAACTCCACTTGCTTCCTGAGATTTAGTTTATTTCATTTTTGGGGGTTGCATGTGGGCCTTGTGTTGCTGGAGCTGCTTGTAGGGTCTGTGTGTCCTGAAGTTGAGGAGGCAAACCTAGAGTCCACACATAGGGTCTGTGGGCAAAACAGGGAGAGCAAGAGGCTAAAGCATCAGTAATGCAATTATTTTCACTTAGAGAAGGCTAGGAACTTGCAAGAGTGGAATGGGAAATTTTAAACTTTTAAATCAAGGCCATCAGAGGTATTTGGTTTGGTGAGCAGATTTGTTTCTGAGCTAAGACTACCGAGAGCTCAAAATGCACTGTCAACGTGATTCAAGAGTGCCCAGTGTATGCCCCAAAGTTCTCTCTCCTACTGTCGTCAGGTTTAGCCGCACTGGCCCCCAGCCGCAGAAGAGAAAGGAGAAGCAAAGGTCCCAGTGTGAGGAAAGAGGCTAGGTCCACACATGTATGTCTCTAAGGGGACACTCCTATTACCTCCACCCAGTCCTCCATTTTCAGAGTTCTAGGGACAGTAGGGACAGTAGGGTGACAGTAGGGAAAGAAATGTGAATGTATCAATATTGGGCAGAGGCAAGGATTGGTGGGGGGCAGCTAGACCGGGTACAATACTCCCCACTCCTTCACCACTTCATTAGTCAGCTCGTGTTACCATAACAAAATACCTCAGGCTGGATGGCTTAAACAATAGAAATTTATTTTTTGCACAGTTCTGGGGGCTAGAAGTCCAAGATCAAGGTGCAAGCATGGTCAGGTTCTGGTGAGGGCTCTCTTCTTGGCTTGCAGATGGCAAGCCTTCCTGCTGTGTCCTCGCATGCACCTTCCTGCTGTGTCCTCACGTGGTCGAGTGAGTGAGCTCTCTCCTGTCTCTTCTTAAAAGGACACTAATCCTATTGGATCAGAGCCCCACCTTTATAACCTTAGTTAACCTCAGTTATTTCCATAAAGGATCCATCTCCAAATATAGCCACGTTGGAGAGTCAGTGCTTTAACATAGGAATTTGTGAGAGTCACAGTTCAGCCCATAGCACCCCATTTCAGAACGTACCCTGGTCCACACTGACCCATTTGTCCTTTTTCCACAGCAGCCAAGATTGGAAAGTAGGTATTTTTCTGAGTGGAGGTACCCTGCCTGCTGAAAGTAGGTATTTTTCTGAGTGGAGAAAGTTGTTACATAGGCTAAAACCGTCCCCATTTTCAGGGAAGGAGGCTCAGTGTGGTGTGCTGAGGAGAACTACCTGATTCTGTTTGTGGATTTCCTGTTGATTTCCCACCCAGACAGCCATCATTTTGTTTTCCCCATGACTAAGATGGAAAATTAAAATAAAACCTCACACACATACATTACACAGGTGTAGGGAGGGTAGGATTACAGGGGTCTTTCAGTTCCTAAATCATACATTTCATGAATGCTTGAATTTTTCACCAATGTCATGTATGATTTTGTGATTTAAAAAAAGGTAACACTTTATAACAACAGCATACAAACACATGTAGTAACAGCACAAGGATTCACTGAGTAAATACACCAGGGTGATGAAAGCTCTTGGCTCACATTCTATAAAGTGCTATCAAATGGTGGAATTTGGAGAAAGGCAGACAGCTAATAGAGTTTCATTTCTGTTTGATTGCATGATTTCAGAAAGGAGAGTGAAAAGACAGCTTCTCTACACAGGAAAGTCTGGAGAACAAGCTAGCTATGTTTTAAGGCAGGGAAGTAGCCCACCTGGACTTTTGACTAAAGGTGAACTTGGACATGATCTGTGCTAGACGTTTCTAGAACCTTCCAGACTCTGCAAAGTCCCTGGATGTGCTGTCAGTTGATTAGGTGGGAGCGGGGTTCTCAGGACGCAGTCCCACACCTGACTCTCTTTCCCATCCCACGAAGGGTGGCTGAAATCTGTGACCACTCTCAACTGCGTCCTAAGTACAAACAAAGCATCCTTTCAGTTGAGAAAGCCATTTGCAGACACTGGGGTGGAAATGCAGCCTGGAACGATGAAAGGGCTTTATTAGAGCCCTATTGTGGGTAGGGGGAGGCCGCTGGGCCCTGGCTTTATTAAACTGTAGCTCTTCCCTGCTGCCACCTCGATATTGCCAGGGCTATTGTTAGTCTGAATGAAGAGCACACAGGGCCGAGGGGAAAGCTTTAAAGAGGAAAGATGAGTCCAAATCAGGGAAGGAGAGCCTCTGCCTACCGATGCACAGAAACGCTTATAACTAATGTCATATAAAGCACACACATTACAAAGAAACACAGACCCAAGGGCTGGGATTGATGGGGTTGCTGGGGAACTGGGCTGTGCTCAGCTGCAGCCGGCACTTGAGTCCCATGTCTGAAAACAGGGCTCCCATGTGGATTTTGAGAAATAACAAAGCTCTGGCTTTGAGGGGCCTCATTCCCTTTGAAGTTTCCAGCACTTATCTGCCAAGAGCTGTGGATCCTTTCAGCAAGGATACCACTGGCAACCCAAGGCAGCTCTTGGGTTCTGGAGTGTTTTCCTACAGAAAAATCCTCGCTCTGTTGCTGTGACCTCCTCACCAAGCAACAAAGAGCAAGAGTCCATCCAAGTGCACACCCCCAGGAGGGGAAACGCTCTGCAAGTCCTGAAGGATCCAGAAGGGTCTCACTAACCATCCCATGCTGTCTCTGTCCCCTGGGCTCCTTTGACTCCTTTCTTCTGGTCTGTTGGCTCTGAGGAGTCTGTGAACTATGTATAATCCAGGACTGTATGGTCTCAGCATCCCAGAGCAGCCCTGCAACAGGGTCATGGATGGGCCAGGGCCAGCACCAGCAGGGAGCTTTCTCTGCAGGCAGCATGGCCAATGACAGCACAGTGGGGCCCCAGGGATCTAGCTGAGACTAGAAGTCGATGATTCCTGGACTCTGGCTGAGAAAGCCAAGCGTGGCCAGAGCATGTAGGAAACAGGAATGGAAACCATGAGCTTTCCCAAAGGCATTAGTTTCCTGAGGCTGCTGTAACAAATTATACCAAACTGGGTGGCTTAAACAACAGTCACTTATTCTCTAGTTCTGGAAGCTATTCTATTCTCTGGTTCTAGTTCTGGAAGCTAGAAGTCCAAAATCAAGGTGTCCACAGGGCCATACTCCCTCTTAGAGCCTCTAGGAGAAAATCCTTCCTTGCCTCTCACAGTGTCTGATGGCTCCAAGGTTGCCTTGACTTGTAGATACGTCAGTCCAATCTTTGCCTCCATCTTCACATCACATTATGCGTGTGTTTTTGCCTCTTCTGTGGGTCTCACAACACTCTCTGCCTTCCTCTTATAAGGACACTTAAGGGTAAAGATTGGAGTGATGAAGCCACTAGTCAAGGCGAGTATGGAGCCACCAGACACTAGAAGAGGCAAGGAAGGATTTTCTCCTAGAGAAAATGTGGGAAACCCTGCTGTCATCATCCATTTGTGCTGCTATAACCAAATACCATAGATAGGTGGCTTGTAATCAACAAAAGTGTATTTCTCATGGTTCTGGAGGCTGGGAAATCCAAAATCAAGGCACCAGCATATTTGGTGTCTGGTGAGGGTCCGCTTCCTGGTTCATAGATGGCCTTTTGGCTATATCCTCACATGATGGAAGGATTGATGAGTATCTCTTGGGCCTCTTAGAGCACTAATCCCATTTATGGAGCCTCCACCTTCATGTGTCTGATCACTGCCCAAAAGCCCCACCTCTTGATAACATCACCTTTAAGGTTAGATTTCCACATATGAATGTTGGGAGGATCACAGATATTTAGGCAATAGCACCTGCTACGGTCATTCTGTCAAAAGGCAGGGACTGCCTCCCAGCTTCACAGGGAAGAGAATCAAGTGAACTTGCTCCTACTTTTCAATGTCCTGCTTCCCAAGAGAGGACACAGAGACAAGTGAAACCAGCCAAGGAACTCCAGGGGCCACAGGTGAGATTTCAGAAAGAGGCTGGCTAGAAGGAAATTTTCTAGGTCCATCTCACTGAAAACAGTCCAGCAATGTAAACACCCCTTTTCAAATCTCACTGTTATGGGCTCCAGAGGAGCCTCCATGAACCAACTGGGGTAGAGTCAAGAGCTCTGGACTAATTAGCAGTTAGCAGATCTTGGTTCTAGGTCGAGTTTTGCCACTCTGTCATTCGTGACTTTGGACAAGTCACTTTACCTCTCTGAGCATCAGGTTTTCTCATGGTAAAATGGAAATAATAATGCCTGAAAGAATCATGCTTCCTTAAGGTGCAAATGGGGCTGGGAAAGTGCTTGTCAAACTGCAAGTGCCAAGGAGACATGGGAGCATGGAGGCAGCATGGTTTCTAGGGTCCGGTGGGTGCATTTGCAGCCTGAGTTTGCATCTTCCCTAAGCATGCGCATTTAAGCAGTGGGCATCTGCCTGCTAGTAGCTACACAGGTATAACTCTTCTGACAGGCTCTCCCTGTGGACTCGCTTGTTGCTGCAAACTGTTTCCTCTGCTTTGATTTTAAATTGCTTATTTGAACCCATGTTCACAAATAGGGAAATGGTTCAAGCAGTTGCAGGAGATGGCACTTGGAGGTGTGGGTGGGATGAAGTTGCGGTGGGGTTGGTGCCTCAAGTATTACCCTGGTCACTGGGAAAGGAGTACTAAGCTGCTCAGAGGTTTGCCCCAGTGGGCCTGCCTTTCGAGCAGGGCTCCAGCACTGTAGCCTTCCCCCTGAGCCTCTCCTGGCCTGGGTCCCTACTGGAGACAAGTGGCTTCAGGGCCTTGCTTCTAGACCCACACTGGGCTGAAAGGACAGAGCCATGGCTGTCCCTCTGGGACTAGAGGGCCGGTCCTGGGCTCTGCCAACTCTCAGTTTTCCTGATTGTATGGATTTTCAGAGACCTGAGCCGATGGAGCGCCCAAAACCTGAAAAAAAAATTGAGAAGAAGCAAAGGGAAGGGAGAAATGGTGGAGACTGGAGACTACCTCCTGTTAGGTCTAAGGGCAAATGTGCCGGATATGAATTGTTGTGGGGAGGCATCCACAGTTTGCCAGAATATAATGTAAGATGAAGCTACTTCTCTGCATGCACTTAAAACCCAACAGGACCCTGTTTATACAATATCTCCTTTCTTTTTTGTCTCAGTTATATTTATTGAGCTCCTAGCCTATGCCGGGTACAATGCCAAGCAATTAATAAATATTATCATGTATTCTGCATAAAACTTCATGAAATAGACATTTTATTCCATTTTACAGTTGAGAAAAACAAAGTTCAAAAAAGACAAGTAACTGCTTGTTCTGAGTCACTGGGTAGGTAGATGATGAAGCCGGGATAGGAAACCCACTCTTCCTGACTGCCTAGACCCTGAGCTTTCTACTTACGCTATATCAGCCACCCTGTCCCCCACTTCCTTGCTCTCTTTCTTTGAAAGTTAGCAAAAGGTCATGATCATTGCATTGTTGAAACTAACAAGATTTGAAAGTATGCACTCAAAATTGGTTCAGTCAAGAGTCACTAAATTCTTGCTTGTTATGTCAGGCATTGTGCTAGCATGGAGACATGATGAGCCACACAGAAAACTAGAGAGTGAGCCCCCCTTCCCCATTGCATGCATTTCCTCTTCTGTTAGGGCTGCCCCCTGAGGAACATAACCTGGACAAGTGCAGGCTGAGAAGATTAAACCTAAATTTCTTTCCTCTACCATCAGAATAATAATGGGCCTTTTAGGAAAATATGTGATATCACTACAGATGAAATACAGAATTCTCCGGTGGCCAGGGTGCCAGAAAACCTGGGTAGTTGCACTAACTTTGCTGCTAAATAAGTGATATGACTCCCTGGGTCTATTTCCCCATCTGTGCAACCAGAGGTTTAGGCCGTATCATGTCTAGGTCCTTCTCATCTCCAGCACTTCATGAAAGCATTTGAGTTCCTTATTTCAATCCTGTTTCTAGACAAATGAATCCTGAGACCCATTTTGAAAGTTTCAGGTGTTGACTTGTGTTTCTCATCCTAGGCCCTAGGTTCTCCCAATGATATACTGCTTAATCTATTGTGCTTGTTTCTCTGCCCCTGATTCATTTGTCATTTGCAGACACTTTACCTTTGTCATTATTAGTAATATTCAATTCTGTAAGAGACATGCCCACATCCAAAATCTAGAGGTATACTTAATTACAAACTATATGCTTCCCTTGGAAAACAATAAACAAATCAAGGAACTGCAAATTGAATCCTTCTTTCAATGTAGTAGGCAGCTTGTATTTTTATAAAGAGAGAATAAAAAAATGGATGCGACATATTTCTGTTTGGTAAATCTGTATTTTTATACATTCAGTTTACTTTAGCATGAGCCGCAGACAGTTTTTCAAAACCTACTCCAGTTGGTATAGTTTGTTTAAGATAGGGGCCAGGCCCAAAAGTTTTATTTTGTTTTGTTTTGTTTTCCTAGAAACTTGAAGAAAGGCATTTCTCTCTTCTTGGTGATTTACTGACTACGTGTCTATACTCACTCTGTGCCAAGTATATAAATTAGACCATTTCTAATTCTTAAACAATCCTTCAGGAACAGCTATTGTTGCGCCTATTTTATGGATGAGGAAATAGGAGCTTAGGGAAGGTACAACAGGCAGACATGCTCATTTGGATGGAAAGCAGCAGATGTGAGATTCAATCTGAGTTCAGTCTGACTTCAAATAGTTACACTTTCTCCACCACAAACACTGCATGGAAGGGAGAAAAGAGATGGAATGATATCCAGATGGGTTAAAGCATGCCAGGGATACACAAGGAGAAAGTGGTTTCTGAAAGGCTTTCTCCACAAAACATGGAGGAAGAGTAGGCTAACACCAGCTCACACCATGATGCCTTTGTATGAATTAGAAAATGGTACCTCTTCCTGGTAAGTGCAGCCCAACATGCAAACAGCTTGATGAGTGCAGAAGAGGCTGACCCTACCACCCCTCACCCGGCCACACCTTGACCTACGGAACAAATTGCACACAGCTACCCTATGGCTGGAGGAAGGGAGGCACAAGGACCTGGATGTGTGTGCAGACCAGAAGAGGATTGCATTATTTATTATTAGTAGCATTTATGATCTTCCAGTATTTATACTTCTCTTTCTCTTTTCTTTTGCAAATAGCGTAATGGGCAGGGGAAACTCTTCCTAATGTTGAAGAGGTTTAACTCTATTTCTGGAGCCAAGTTCGGTTAGAGAGACTGACCGCACTTCCCAGGGCTGGCCTGGCTGAGAGCCAGTGCAGAAGTAATACATCATTCTTATTGTGACTAACTTGTCCCAAAGAAAGTTCAAGTTGACTTATCTTAACAGTATTCACTTCTAATAACTTGGTGCCAATCTGATTTGCACCTTTGACTGGCTGCCGATTCTGTTTCTTCACCTCCTCCACTGCTTTTGCCTCTTCTAGGTCTCTGTTTAAATTAATTAATCTGTGATATTGGACTTTGGTTGATGATAATAATATAAAGATAAAGATGAAGAAGGAGATGGAAGAGAGGAAGGAAACAAAATCATTAGGACTTAAATTTTATAGCTCCTTTACAAATGGAGGGATGAAAGAAGAGAGTAGGGAGTGCTAGGAAAGAGAAAGGTATTTTCTTTTTTTAATTTTATTTTTTTTTATTATTATACTTTAAATTCTAGGGTACATGTGCACAACGTGAAGGTTTGATACATAGGTAAACATGTGCCATGTTGGTTTGCTGCACCCATCAACTCGTCATTTACATTAGGTATTTCTTCTAATGCTACCCCTCCCCCAGCCCCCCAGCCCCTGACAGGCCCCAGTGTGTGATGTTCCTCGCCCTGTGTCCAAGTGATCTCATTGTTCAGTTCCCGCCTATGAGTGAGAACATGTGGTGTTTGGTTTTCTGTCCTCGTGATAGTTCACTGAGAATGATGGTTTCCAGCTTCATCCATGTCCCTGCAAAGGACATGAACTCATCCTTTATTATGGCTGCATAGTATTCCATGGTATATATGTGCCACATTTTCTTAATCCAGTCTATCATTGATGGACATTTGGGTTAGTTCCAAGTCTTTGCTATTGTGAATAGTGCCGCAATAAACATACATGTGCATGTGTCTTTATAGTAGCATGATTTATAATCCTTTGGGTATATACCCAGTAATGGGATTGCTGGGTCAAACGGTATTTCTAGTTCTAGATCCTTGAGGAATTGCCACATTGACTTCCACAATGGTTGAACTAGTTTACAGTCCCACCAACAGTGTAAAAGTGTTCCTATTTCTCCACATCCTCTCCAGCATCTGTTGTTTCCTGACTTTTTAATGATCGCCATTCTAACTGGTGTGAGATGGTATCTCACTGAGGTTTTGATTTGCATTTTTCTGATGACCAGTGATGATGAGCATTTTTTCATGTGTCTGTTGGCTGCATAGATGTCTTCTCTTGAGAAATGCCTGTTCATATCCTTTGCCCACTTCTTGATGGGGTTGTTTTTTTCCTTGTAAATTTGTTTGAGTTCTTTGTAGATTCTGGATATTAGCCCTTTGTCAGATGGGTAGATTGCAACAATTTTCTCCCATTCTGTAGGTTGCCTGTTCACTCTGATGGTAGTTTCTTTTGCTATGCAGAAGCTCTTTAGTTTAATTAGATCCCATTTGTCTATTTTGGCTTTTGTTGCCATTGCTTTTGGTGTTTTAGTCATGAAGTCCTTGCCCATGCCTATGTCCTGAATGGTATTGCCTAGGTTTTCTTCTAGGGTTTTTATGGTTTTAGGTCTAATATTTAAGTCTCTAATCCATCTTGAATTAATTTTTGCATAAGGTGTAAGGAAGGGATCCAGTTTCAGCTTTCTACATATGGCTAGCCTGTTTTCCTAGCACCATTTATTAAATAGGGAATCCTTTCCCCATTTCTTGCTTTTGTCAGATTTGTCAAAGATCAGATGGTTGTAAATGTGTGGTGTTATTTCTGAGGCCCCTGTTCTGTTCCATTGGTCTATATATCTCTTTTGGTAGAGAAAGGTATTTTCCCAAAGAGAAGGAGGCATCTTTGAACCTCAAAGAAAACTCAAATTTGGCACATATTATCACATGTACTAGTAAGAACAGCCTTGTCAGATACGTGTTAGCAGATGCCCATTTTAAAGAGGAGCAAACTGAGATTAGCGGGGTTAAATAACTTGTTCAAGTCACCTGGTATCCAGGTTTACACTCAAGTGTTCTGATTCCAAGTGCAATGAGTAGAGGAGGAAAGAGAATTCAGGGAGACTATGAGATTTCCTCAACCATATAAAGTCGAAGTATTGGTTCTCTCTCTCTCTCTCCCCATCTTCCTTTCTCTAATAATAGATCTGTTGTCCAATGTGCATGGCAAATCAATACAATGAGACACTGAGTTGCAGCAGAGATAAAGGTTTAAATGTAGGGCTGCCAAACGAGGAGACAAGATGAAACCTCAAAGCTGTCTCCCAGAGAAGCTTGAAGCTAGGGATTTTAAGGGTTTTGGAGTGGGCTGAAGAGTGGTATCATTGATTGGCTGAAGAGTGCAAGATGATGTCTTGGGACAGGGAGATGAAGAAACTGTATCCTCTTGCTGATTCAGTTTCTCTGTAGGGGACTTCAAACAGATTGGTGTCACCTGTTCCATGGGAATTCATGGTCTGTTTAAGCAATTCTTAAGCAAAAGCCCTATAATCCTCATGTCAGAAATCCTAACTATAGAAACAATGGGATGCAAATGGACAGCATCTAGTGTATTGTAACTTTCAGTTACAAGGAAGTGTGAAAAAGTGCAGCCTGATTAATGCTTAATTATAACTATATTTATGTACAGAATTCTTGAGGGTGGCTTCCATGAGGATGGCTTCAACTGTACACAGCTGGAGAGACAGGAATCTGCAGTCAGCCCACCCAGTACTGAGGCTGATGACACCTCTACCCATCCACTTGCAGATTTTTAGCAACTTGGGGTTAGGACCCAGTGCAGAATTTGGCATCGATAGGTGTTTCATAAGTGTTTGTTTAAGGAATAGGTGAATAAAGTTATGCATTGAAAAAAATAAATAAACTGTATTGTAAATATGGGGAGAATAGTTGTGTGGGTGCCAACAAGCAGGAAAGGGATTATGGGGAGAGGAAGGGGAAATTGGGAGCCATGAAACCTAAAGGGGAAATTAACTCATCTGTCCAGCTGCAGAAAGTGCCTCCTATAAGTAAGAGATAGGAAATAATCAGAAACTTTTGGCATCAAATTGAGACATGTGGAAAAACCTATCAAGGCCACTGAGTCAGAGTTGTGGCTGAGATGGAGGCACGGTTCTGATTCTTTGTTAGAAAAATCTCATAAGTAGTTTGGAGGACACTAAGCAATTTGTTCCTTCCCTTCAGTTCCCAGTAGAAAGGGCCTCACCTTCTTATGTAGGAGGTGTGTGGGTCAGATCGCTGGGCAAATAAACTGTGTAGGAGGACACAGGCCTGGGAGTGGGGATGCAAAGAGGGTCCTCTTTCTCCATCCTTCAACTCTCCTTATCATTAAGCTGGGAATTGAGACTGGTTTAAAAGGATTAACATAATTAAAATAAGGTATTTTAAAAAGCAAGTTCCAGCATAGAAAGCATTGGTTTTCTCTCTCTCTCTCTGTTTCTCTCCCCACCTTCCTTTCTCTGTTTCTCTTTCTCACCCTGACACTCCTCCTCCCTCGTATTCCTTTCTTTCCCATTTATCTGTGATCCCAGTGTGCTGTTTCAGCCAAAGTTGGAACCCTTCCTGATGGATGCATACTTCAGGTTCTATCTGTTTACAAAAGGCTGATTTTCCCATCCTTGATATTTCTCCTAGAAATTGGGTCCTGGAGAGATGGTGGGGGAATTCTAAGCCATTGTTACATTCTGTAGGAGACAAGATCACTCCAAAAGATGCCTCTTTGGCATAAGGATTATTTTGGGCTGAAAGTAATTGAGAAGAAGCAGACAAAAAGCTCTCCACCTCCCCCATTTGCCTGAAAGCAGGACATCCATTTATATAGACAACAGTGTCCCTTCTCCCCTCTCCACCAGGAAGAACAAAGGTTGATCACTAAAGACAACTTAGGATCCTTACCAATGAGAGGATAAAAACAAGGATCACTTATCTGGAGACCACCACTAGAGGAATCTACATGACAAACTTCACTAACTAGCCTTCAGCTACCATATGTAGTAATGCTCCCCATAATGATGCTTGGTCAACACTTATATAATGGTGATTCCATAAGATTATAATAGAGCTGCCCTATACAGGTGTACCATTTCTTATCTTTCACATGGTGTTTTTACTATACCATTTCTATGTTTAGATGCATAAATACTCCCCGTTGTGTTCCAGTTGCCTACTGTATTCAGTACAGCAGCAAGCAGTACAGGTTTGTAGCCTGGGAGCAATAGGCTCGACCATACAGCCCGGGTACGTAGTAGGCTTTACCATCTAGGTTTGTGTTAAGTACCTTCTATGATGTTCACACAATCAGGGAATTGCCTAGTGACACATTTCTCAGAATGTATCTCTGTCGCTAAATGCTGCATGACTGTATTTTCCTTCTCACACTTTGCTGCCCCTGGAGACTCAAGGTTCTTTTCCTTTGTCTTGCCACTTCTCTAAAAGTCTTCTGTTCTTTGCTGAAGAGGATATATAAGCCTAAAATCAAAGCTCTCTGTGAAAATGATGCATTCCTTGGGTATCTCCCATGCGTAGTTGAAAGATATGTTGATAAACTTCTGTTTGTTTTTCTCTTGTTAATTTGTCTTTTGTTACAGGGGTCCATTCCAACTAAAAACTAAGGGTAGAGAAAAAATTCTTTTTTTCTTCCCTACGCTTTCTTTCAGTAGGATAGTTTATTTCTCTGTCCAAGTACAGAACTCACTCTCCAGGGAAAATGGGACCATAGAAGAATGTGGATTGTGTGTTGCATATGCATTCAACATTTACGTGTGTGAGAGGCATGTTAGACTCTAGCGCATTAATGATTAGGCCATACACATAAGTATAGACTTGATTACATGGTAGGCACTCAGGGACCAGTAAATAAAATGTTAAGCAGTCCCAGGGCAATTAGGGACTTCTGACACAATACAGCATATGCACAAAATCTCCCCCACTGATTTAAAATTTTTTTGATACCACTATTTTAAGAGGTCTTCCTTCGTGTTAGTACAATGTTAAAACAACTCACCTCATTCTTTGCTGTATAGTAAAATTTCCCTAATTGGGCCCAGCATTTTGGAATTTGTATTAATTATAACACAGTGATTATATTGGGTAAGAAGTTTGAAAGAAGAGTTGTAACTTAGAAATCTGTACTTTTATGAGCACTATACATAAGCCACAGGGTTTTTATAAATTGTAATCTCAGGTTCGTTTAGCCAATTTTTCTTATTAGCCTGCCATTTATTTCTGAGTTTATAGCATCTGTAACATGTAACATAATTATTGGTGTTTCTTTTAACACATCCTAGAGTTTGAATGTTTTATAAAAATTAATTCAATTGGAACTCACAATCTCCCATCTTTCAAAATAGTAAGATTTTACTGTATTGGTTTTGGACCCCGTTCCTCGGCAGCTTTCTTTAGCCATGGACAAGTGAGTTAGTGGAAGCTAATTTGGGAGGGAGGCATGGTTGTTCAAAGTGTCAGAGCTTACTTGATATGGTTGTAGACTGTTGGTTTTTACCCATCCACAGCCCCTTCTTTCCAGGCCTGCTATGGCCAAGAGATGCTTCACCTTTTCTCCCTACCGCAGCTGCCTCTTGAGCCCGCTGTGCCATCTTGCTGGTTATCGTCTTTGTTCCTTCCCTGACCTGGTTATGGTTTTCCTATAGCAAACAAAGAAAGCTGGGATTGTCACCTTTCTTTTCCTACAACTTGGAAGTCTGGGCACATTGTTATGAGGCTTTGTCTAAAGAGTCATGGGGAAGGCAAGTCTCTCCCCTCCCCTGGGCTCTCTCCTCTTTCTCCTTATCTCCTTTAAAAACCTTCCCTGAGCCCTCCCTGAGTCAGGATTAGTTATCCTTGCCCTCTGTCAGTGCATTTAGGAGCAACATGCAAAGAACAGGAGTTTTAGCTCCTTCAAGACCAGAGTTTAAATCCCGGTCCTAATGCTTGTAGCATTGTAACCATAAGCAAGCTTCTGAATATCTGTCTATTTCCTTAGAAAAAGAGATAGCAAAACTTCTTGCAGCGTACTAGGAGGATTAGAGATAATACACATTAGCATATGTAGTACCAAAAAAAGCAAATGTTCAAGAATGGTAGCTATTTTTATTATTCTAGCACTTCCCACACTGTACAGTGATCATGGTCACTTGTTTGTCTTCCCCTCAGGACTGTGAGCTCTTTTTGAGACTATTTTTGTATCCCTGAACTTTGGAACAAAAGTTGGCATGGAGTGGACATTACATAAATGTGTTTTGATGAATGAATTAATGGGAATTAATGGACATCTTTAAATAGCCTGGCTTGGTTTGTGCATTATTCAGCGGGCCTGTTTCTTGGGACCTATTGGAGATTAGAGGCCATTCTAAACAATGAGGCAATCAGAACAGGGAAAAGAACAAAGTAAAGAAATTGGATTCAATATTTTGGTTCTTAAAACGTTGCATCCCTATAGATAATGAGAAAAGTCACCATATGTAAGACTGAAGGTAACTGGCATGCTTGGAATGTCGTATTCTCAACATTAGAATGATACATCACAGGTTTTCTTTCCCCCAACTACTGGGCCTTTCTCATTTATAGGCAGGACAATCACTATTTTCCTTCCAGGTACCATTCATGAGAAATATTCAGACCTTATAGGAGCTTGCAAAATAAACAGTTGTTGGCATCTCCTTGGGAAGAAGAGAAAACCCAAAGCTTTGATAGATATTAAACTGGAGCCCTCCTGGGAGACTCTAAATGGCTCATAAATACAACTGGTGGAATATTGCCTGCATGTATTTTCCACTTACACTCACCTTTGAGGTTCCGTTCTGGCCCCTTGAGAATCAATACATACAATAACAGAATTGCTGATATATTAATCTTTCTGCTGATCTTAGCATTTCTTTCTACCAAAGTGGGAATAAGGCTGGGAGAGGAAGTGAAATCCAGAGCACTGTGAAAGTAATGGGGGAAAAATTTCATTTCCAGAATTCACAAAATATATGAAGTCGTTCTCTTTCTCTAACCTCACAGAGGCACCTTGATAGAGTGCGCTGGGTGGCCGAGGGCCATGGGATTCAGTTTATCATGAACACCCTGCACCCTCCTCAGTCCCGGTTTTGTGACCTTTTAAGAACAAAGCCAACACTCCAGGTCTGGGCTAGAAGTTCCATTAGAACAATGAGCCACTCACTCCAGAGCCCTCACAGCGCCAAAAGGTTTTCATTCCCATGCTATAGCTTATCACAGTAAAGGGGAGGGAGAAATAATGCTTCCTCTGCCCTGTCTGAGTTCTTAGTTAGGACAGACACCTGTAAAGACAGACTAACAAGAGAAAACCAAACAGAAGTTTATGAACATGTATATCTCATGTGTACAGGAAACATGCAGGGAAAATGAGTGGGTTTCAAGAGTAAATCTCAAAGCTGTGGCTTTGACTTCAGGCTTAAATATCATCATTTCCTGAAACAAAGAAAGAAGCAGGTAGGGAAAGCCAGTTATGGGAAGATGACCAGAAAAGTACTATAAACAAGAGCAAGGTTTGTTATGCACATTTCACTTGGTACCTTCTCCCTTGATCAGAGTCTCTATTGACTTAGTCACTCTTCTGTTCCTTGTGCAGAGAGGGAGACACCTTTACAAATGGAGATTTCTCTTACATGTGAATTTCTCTTTTTTCTTTTTTTTTTTTTTTGAGACAGGGTCTCACTGTCACCCAGGCTGAGTGCAGTGGTGTGATCATGGCTCACTGAAACCTTGACCTCTGCCTCCTGGGCTCAAGTGATCCTCCCATCTCAGCCTCCTGAATAGATGAGACTACAGGCATGTGCCACAATGACTGGCAAAACTTAAAAAAAAAAAAACTTTTGTAGGGATGGGGTCTTGCTATGCTGCCCAGGCTTGTCTTGAAATTCTGGAGGCAAGCAATCCTCCCGCCTTGGTCTCCCAAAGTGCTGGGATGACAGGCATGAGCCACTACACTTGGCCAAATTTATCTTATGAAAGGGTCACTTCTGCTGTTTCCAGAGCCTCTCCTGTGGCTACCATTTCTCAAAATAATGAGCTCAAAATAATCCTAATGCCAAAAGGACATTTTTGGGGGTGGCATATTCTGGTGCTTATTGTCATATTTTGGGTTGACACGTCCTGAACCCCATCATTAGCAAAGGGGTCGTTTTTAGGTATTCAAGACTGAATGCACTCCGCAAGGTGAAACTGGTGGTGAACATCTAAGATTTACACCAGCTGCAGAAGGAGCCCCCGGGTTGGGGAGGTGGGAAGCAGATTTCCCTTGAAGATGAGCCTGAAAGACTAATACCATTACCTAAATTCTCCAAGTGAAGGTTATCAGAAGGAGGGAAAAAAATCAATTTCTTTATTTTTGTGTGGGTTTTTTCTCCTGCCCCCCTACTTAGAAAACAAATAAGATTATGATCCAAAAGACACACGGATGAATGGTGTGCAGCTCTCTCCATGGCAGGGCAAAGAGTGGCACCAAGAGCTAGGAAGTGGGGAAGTACAGGCTCTGGGGTGAGACAGTGCTGGGTTAAAGGGCTGGCCCTTGGCTTCCTGGGCAAGTCACCTCACCTCCAGGAGGTCCAGTAACCTCTTCTTTAAAATAACAACAATTATAGCAGCCTTTCCGGTTTGGTGTGAGAATTAAACGAGATAATGAGAAGTGGTGGATGTTGTTTTGGATTCCTGTATTGTGTGAGTCCTGATGGGGAGGTAGGATTCTGGCCACCATGGAAGCTGAACCTTTCATATTTCTTCTTCCGGGTTCTCCCTTCCAGGGGACACTGCAAAATTACCTGTGGTGTCTGTGTCAGGGCTCAGAATGCTGTACCCCAAAGTATGGCACCTTCGGGTGCTGATTATTTTTGAGCTGAAGGAGACAGGAAGGCCTCAGAAGCAAGGAAATCTCTCTGACCTTCTCCCACCCTCCTGTCTTCTGCCCCTCTCTCTCCTCAAAAGCAAGCCATAAAACACAGAAAGGTCAGTCTCTGACCTACCTCTCCAAAAATAGGTCATAAGGTCCTCATATGACAGGTGTCCTGCCCTATACCTGGAGGAAAGGAATGTTACGTGGAGAGATTGAGAAGAATATGAACAGATAGTTTTGCTGGAATTCCCACTCAGTTTTATGTCATTAGATCACACCCTTCTTGTCCAGTTGAGTTTCTCCACACACTTCTTCCATCAGACTTAGCATCAAAATAGTTTTCCCTGTGTCTTTAGGCCTTCATTTCCGAGGGTTCCTATGTCATGTAAAACTTGATGTGTTATGCATTTAATCTGTCTTTTGTAATAGGGGTGTCAGCCATAAACCTTGGAATGGATACGGAAGACTTATTACTTTTTTACCCATACAGCTGTGTCAGGGATCCAGGTTCTGATGGTGGTGAGGCTGGAAGCAGATCCCAAGCGGAGTGAACCTGTGACAAAATCCACACATTATCCCCACTCCCCAGCTCTCCTTCATGTTGACTCATGCTAACAGCTTGGTTTTCTAGCCCTTGGGTCAATTCTACGAATTACTGACACTTTTCCAACAAATTCCTTTTCTGCTCAAAATTAATAGGTATTGTCTTTTGCTTGAATCCAGAAGCTGTGACCATTATCGAGGGGAGAAAAAGTAATATGTCTTCTCACCTATTGCAAGATTCATGGCCGAGACACCCACAATAAAACAGTAGCAAGAAAACAAATATACAAATGTATTTGCGTTTTATGTAACATGGGAGGCTCTAGAAATGAAGTTCCCCCCCCTAAAAAAAAAAAAAATGTATATTTTTATGCTTAGGTTTGGTGATGGATGGACTGTTGTGCAGAACTGTGACTGGACAAAGGAGGTCTAATGTAATAAACAGGAGGGAACTTAGGAAGGCCTGTTCATTCAGATTCTTCTCTGTGTCCTTGTGTCTTCAGAGTTAAGGACATTCCTTTCCTCCAGATATAGGGAGGGTACCTCTGGGATGAGCAGGGTCTTAAGACCTGCTTTAGAGGAAGCTCAGGGAATTCTTTTATGATCTGCTTCAAAAGAGAAGGGTGGGAGAAGGTCAGAGAGACCTTCTTGCTTCTGCGGTTTTCTCAAATGCCAAGGTGCCATATTTTTGGGTAGCATGTCCTGAACCCCATCAATTACAATATGTAAAGAGCATAATACTGCCAGAGCACCTAGCAGAATGCTCATGAAAGTAGGCACTCAACGCAAGGGAACTATGGTTATTATTAGCATTCCAGAGTTTCTACTATTAGCTTTGGCATTCCAGGATTTCACATTTGATTCAACTACAGTCATGCATTGCTTAATGGTGGGGCTACATTCTGAGAAATGCATCCTTGTGGGAACATCATAGAATGTACTTACACAAACTTAGCCTACTACACACCTAGGCTATATGATATAGCCTATTGCTCCTAGGCTACAAACCTATATGGCATGTTACTGTACCGAATATCATAGGCAATTGTGACACAATGGTTTTTGTGATATAAACATGGAAAGGTGAAGTAAGAATATGGTATTTTAATCTTATGGGATCATCGTCCTATATGTGGTTTGTTGTTGACTGAAACATGATTACATGGTGCGTGACTGCATTCAAATATCCATGAAGTGTAATAATTTGCTGAAATACAAATTTAAATTGCCTTTGGAAGAATACACATCAGATTATTTCCTGTTTGCTTTTTTACAAGGAGCACATATTATTTGCAATTATCAAAAATAGTAAATACATTTTCATTTAAAAAAAGAAACATGGCTTTGGTTTCAATTGTGTATACTCAAAGGCAAAAAAGCTTTTGTGATTTACTGATCTCCAAATTATTCTGCAATTGTATTCAAGAATGGTATCCCATGGATGGTCAGGATCTTCTATTAGAATAACCAACTGTAAAGAGACTTCATGGGTAAAGAAACTCTAAGAAAATAAAATTTAATAATCTGTATTAAGGCCTGGATCATAATCTACATTCAAATAGTAATCAATGTATTAATAGCCATTTGCCCCATTCACAAGCTTGACTATGCATGCTTCACTGCTAAAATATTTTGTTGGTCAGCAAAGTCTTTGTGACTCAAAGGATGGTCCCTGGACCAGCAGCATTGGTATCACCATGGAGCTTGCTAGAAATGCAGAATCTCAGGTCCCATCCTAGGCCTACTGATTTAGTATCTGCAGTTTACTTAGTCTGGTGCGGTGACCCAGGCCTGTAATCCCAGCACTTTGGGAGGCCAAGGTGGGAAGATTGTTTCAGCCCAGGAGTTGGAGACCAGCCTGGGCAACATAGCGAGACCCCATCTCTAAATAAAAAAAGAAATAGAATCTGCATTGTACAAGATCCCCAGGTGATTCATAACAGCATCAAAGTTTAAGAAGCATTGATAAGTAACTTGGCCATTAGCAGTTGGAGGAGGTATCAAAGCATTTCCCCAAACCAGATTCGGATGAAATTTGTAAATCCATTTTCAAGTATCAAGGATTTACTTGTTAACCAAAGTGAGTACTATATTCTTTAAGGGAGTAGCCCAGGGAAATTTCTGTCTTACCTCCTGTGAAATTATCAAGGATTTTTGCTTGTTTATCAGATTGAGGGGTTGAAGGGAGCAGAAATCTCTTTTTCTGCTTATCTGCCTCTGGCTTAAACTAAGACTTTAGAGGGCAACAGGGAAAATAATCTTAAATTGTCTGCATCACTGAAAGGTGGTGATTTCATCTTTTGGCATGGGATTGGGTCAACTTGCACTTTGCTCAAGCCATTTGTTCAGGACGAGAAGTTCCTGCACCAGAAATAGTGAAGTGTAATCAGCAGAATGGATTAGATCCTGAGGAAGCCATTATCATGGAGTGTCAGTGAGTAAAATTAACATGTATTTTTAATAAGTTTATAATTACTTATCCTACAATAGACCATATGGTCTATTCACTTTTTGTGGAGTCAAACACAAATGGCCCTCAAATGCCATTTAGTTTGAAACATACACACACACATACCCACACCCTCTTCCCTCAAAGAAAACAAAGGAATTGTATTTTGAGCTCTCAAATAGTTTCTTAAGGAGGAGAAATTTGTATTGCTATCAAAGGCAGAAATTGTACACTTGTGTCTAGAAACACACAGTGACACATTTTTGCCCTACCTCAGGCCTTTCCTTTTAACTTGTTGGCTCAATTATCTGAGCTGAGGGGAGCATGGCTGTGCTGAGTTTTCAGCTTAAGTGTTGATTTCCTTGTTTTTGTGAATTTTTGCAGCAGACCTGGTATTGTTATTTAAATAATCTTTGTATTTTTTGTGTTTTAGAATTCCATTAAAATGGAAACAAAGGACCCTGTGCTGCTTTCAAGGGGAAAATGCCTCTATTTTCCCATTTCTAGGCTATATTTCAGGAAGGTCTTTTGATGATATTCTCATGAACTTACTTTTAGAGACATGCATGCATTTTATGACTTCATTTGGGTCTTTAAAAACTGCCGATTAAGCAGTGCCCCTAAAAACATTTTTTTTTTCTTCACTAATAGGCTGCAGAAGTCTCATCTTGTTAAGAGTTACCTTAGAGGGGTTCCACATAACATAAAATGACTATCTTTCAACACACTCTGAGGAATGGAATAATCTAAGCCAGGCTTAGGGGGACAAATCAGTCAATTCAAAATACCAGTGTATTTTTAAAATTTATTAATGGGATTTTTAAAAGTCAGCCTGGTCACTTGGAAAATTCTACCTTTTAAATAAGCAAAAGCTGTAGCTTTGATCAACAAGAGGCAGATCACCCAGACTCACAGCTTGCTCATCTCCATCTTCAACCTGCAAATTTAAGAGGAATTATCTGCAACTTGGAAAGACCAGTTCCAGAAAAGCCACAGTGGGCAGGGCCTCCATTCACATTTCCTAGCTTTGTAACCCATTGTTTTCTGCAATCAGTAAACGGAATTCAGACTTAGGCTTTCCTGTTATAAACTCCTTCTTTCCACAGAATCACATAACTCCCAGGTAGGAAGGGACACTAACTCTATGTATACCAACTCCTGGGTGGTGTGCACCTGGGGCCCTGACTCTTGGGCTTTACCTTTGTGTCCTCAGCACCTGGACAAGTCTGGGACTCATTGTGTCTATCCCCCATGAGCAGCTAGAGCATCAAAGCTGTAATCGTACTTTAGTGGCCTCCCTCTTGGACCAACTTTCACTAACTGAGCCTCTAACTTGATGTGTGAGCTTTGAACGGGGGTCTGTTCACCCAGCACAGTAAAGCCAAACATCCACACGAAGGTTTTGCAGTGGGAGAAAGGAGGGCATTTATTTGTGGGGCACCAAGGAAGAAGAATCGAGCAGCTCACAGTTAAGACCCAGCCATCCTGATGGCTGACAAGCAAGGCTTTTGAAAGGCAGGGATACATTTCAGGGAAGCAGAAGCTACCAGTAAAATCATAAATCAACACATGGAGGTTATATGTTGGTTCGAACTAAAAAGGTAAGATATCTGGAAGTGAGGATTTACAGGTCAAAGGTGGTTTCAAAGTTCTCTGATTTGCGATTGATTAAGGAAGCGAAAGTGTCTAAAAACTTGGGGTCAGCGGAAAGGAATATTAAGGTCTGGCCTATGGGCCATCAGGAATAAATTTAGTACAAAGAACAGTGGTCCGAGTTCAGTCATCGGTTCCTGTTGATCTGAGGTCTATGTACCAGTGGATACATTTGGTGGGTGTCTAAGTTTCTGAAAGGCAAATCAGGAATATATGTTAAGATGTTATGTTTAGTTTCTATATGGAACAAACATCTTGTGACTCTTTCTTGGTTATTGTTTTAAGCTATCATTACTTTCTTGCTTATCAGGTTGTCATTTCCTTCTTAGGGCTAGCTAGGTGCCTAGAATCTGCCTTGAAGGAACTCGAGGTTTTCCTTTATTTCCATGCTTGAGGGGGCCTGCCCCTAAGTGGGGTCCCTGCTCCATCTCAGCCTCCCTTTGTACCCAGTGAGAGAGGTTTCAATGTACCACTCAGAGAGCTGGACACAGCTTCTGTAACTGGGAGGTAATGAAGCATCTGTGACAGAATCCCCCTAGCACAGCTTTAGCGACCAGTGGTGCCCAGAGAGAGGGTTGTGTCATTACACTCCCACAAAGGCAGGTCAACATTGCATGACTCCTAGGGAGCAGCCCATTTTGGCAATATTGGCGTTGAGCTGTTTTAGAAGACATCCTGAAAGCATTGAAGAGGTGAGAAGAGAGAATACATGAAAGTGCCCACAAGACAAAGTCACCTTGAAGCATTTATAAGGTCTGGAGGCCGTGGTATCATCTTATGGCAGCATCAGTCAATTAAGAACCTTACTGTCCCCTCTAGTGGAGGTAAAATCATTTTCTTTCTATCCTCCATAATCCTTAGCTGCGACTCCCAGTAACAAAAGATAGGTTAACAAGAGGAGAACAAACAGAATTTTAATAACAGGTGTACCTCTTGTATAGATGGGAGAAACCTCAGAAAAAAGTGAGTAAATCTCTAAAGTAGATCTCAAAGAGTTATCTTAGACTTCAGGCTTAAATGCCATCATTCTCTGAAACAAGGAAAAAGGGGTGTGGGGACACAGGTTGAAGTGGCTGTGACTGGCACCTTAAACGAAGGGAAGGTTTGTTATGCAAATTCAAGTTGATGCTTTCTCCACAGATTAAGGGTTTCATTTAGGCCTCCTTCTCTTTCTGGTGCAGAGAGGGAGACACTCTTATAATAGAGATTTCCTGTAGAGGTGTAAATGTTTCTCATAAAGGGGTTACTTCTCAGAGCTTCTCCTTGGTCTGCAGTTTCTCAAAATGACAGCTCAGAATAGTCTTTATGTCAAAGAGGCATATTTTGGGGTGGCATGCCCTGAACCCTATCCCTTCCTTTCCATCCCTTTCTACCCAACCATTTTACCCCTCAGGTTAGAAAGTAGCTGGTGAGGCTGGATGCAATGGCTCATGTCTGTAATCCCAGCGCTTTGGGAGGCCAAGGCGGGTGGATCACCTGGGGTCAGGAGTTTGAGACCAGCCTGGCCAGTATAGTGAAACCCCGTCTCTACCAAAAATGCAAATATTAGTTGGGAGTGGTGGCACAAGCCTGTAGTCCCAGCTACTCGGGAAGCTAAGGCAGGAGAATCACTTGAACCCGGGAGGCAGAGGTTGCAGTGATCCGAGATTGTGCCACTGCACTCCAGCTGGTGGATGGAGTAGAAGATTGTTGGGGCTCAAAAACTAATACTCCAAAATAATGGTGCTTTGACATATTGAACTGAAGAAGGCTCAGTTTCCCTCTCCCACTGTTTCTTCCAAAGAAGTTGAAGTTCCTTTATCTGCCTAAGATCCATACTCACCAAGGCGAACAATTGTTTTTCTCTTCTGCTTCCAAAGCCAAGAATATAACCATACCAGAGCAGCACTTTCACTATCAGAGAGCTATTTACAAGTTAATCTCTTATTCCTCTCTTATCCCATTCCTTCTCCCTAGTAATCTTTTATTACACCTCAACAGAATCCTTCTCTCCCTCCCATAGCCTGCTATGGTATATAGCTTCTGAACCTCAATGTGTGGTTGGGTCTTCATTCTGAAGGCTCCTGTATATACACATTAAAGAAATTTGGATGGTTTTTCTTGTATTAATCAATCTGCCTCATGTTAGTGATTTTCAGCAAACCTCCAGGGCCCTCACAAGATTAGCCAGGAAAGCCAAAAAGCCAACCATACCCTCTTCCCCAAAGAAAGGCAGTGTGACTGGTGAAAATAGGGACACTGTGCCTTCCTGAGTATTGAAGTTTTGCCTGATGTATTGGGCTGGACATCATTCATTTCTAAATTAATTGAGACATGACTGAGACTTCAAAGAACTGTTTGGCTTTTCTATTGCTAAGATTGAACAGAAAGTTGTGGGGAATGTCCTAGTTTTTATTCCCAGACAAGGGAAATATTCCCTGGCAGACAGTGTAAAAGAGAACGTGGGTGTCAAAAATATTACGCCCCATGAGGCCTGGATGATGGATGGGCTGGTTACAGTCTCTATTTTCCACTCAACAGAAACTCTTGGGCTGACAGCAGATATTTGCAGATTCATTTAACAAATACCTGTAGTTGTTGACATACTTGGCACTTGACAGCACTAGAGAGCAACCACTCAACAAACCTCATGCTTTACCCTCAAGGAGCTGATGGTCTACTGGGAAATGAAGACAAGTAAGTAGAAAATGAAAGTGACTTTTCAACGTGATAGGTATTACTAAGGGTGCTGAGATGCACTTGATCTTGTCTCAGAGGCATTGCATGGGAAGTTAGGCTTAATCTGAGACCTGAGGGACCAGTAGGTATTGACTGGACAAAAAGAGGAAGAAGAAGAAGAAGGAAGCAGAGGAAAGAGAAGTGTTTTTCAGACAGAGTCAACAGCAGGGGATAAAGGCTGCAGAGAGATGAACAGCGGAGAAATTGGAAAGTGGGATTGAGAGTGAGAATCACAAGAAATTATAATTGAGAAATAGGCAGGGTTGCATCTTGAAGAGCTTTATAAACCACATTCAGTTTGCATTTTAATCTTAGGACAGTGTTGATTTTTAGCAAGGGAAGAATCATATTTGCGCTTCCGAACAATTTTCTCTAAAGTAAGGTAATAAGAAGAAACTATTAGATCCTTTAATTACATTGTTTAAAATGTAACCTTTAAAATTTTCTAATAGATTTATTACCCATAAACTTAATATAGTCGCAGGAGTACGTGCACGTAATTTATAAATATACACGTATTTGGGAGTGCAGGGGGGATTGCTTTAGAAAAGTCACTCTGGCTGCAGGCTATGGCAGCATGGAACATGGATTGGAGGACAGTGAGGGCAGAGGCAAGGAGGCTGGTTAGGAGGCTGTTGCACTGACCCAAGTAGAAATGATAGAGGCAGGAACCAGCATAATGGCATTGAGTGTAGAAAGAAGTGGCTAAATTGAAGCAAGATGTTAATGTCACTCCATGTTTGCAAATAAGACTATTCCATTAGAGATCTCCAGCATCTACAGGCCAGTTAATGAGTCAGGAGAAAAAAGAGCACTGGCTGTCAAAAAATCCAGGCTTCAAGTCCTGCGTTCTTCACTTATTATGAGATTTGGGCAAATCATTTACTTGCTGAGGCTTGGTTTCCTCAATCATAAAAATGGGGCTCTCAATACAAGACCCTACCTGCCACCTGGGTCAAGTGCTGAGCAACTGAAGTAACAAAAAAGGGATGATTTTGAAAATTGTAAAGGATTAGGAAAATGATAAATATTTTTCCAACAAGGACTATATTTTTGTGTATAAGTTGTCACCAAAAACAGGATTTGACTTCATTTTTAATTAAAATGAAGAAGCTAACTATTCTTATGCTTAGCAAAAGACAGCATCTTTTCTTATTTATGTTGAAAACAGTAATAAATGGGTCAAATGGTTATGGCTTTTCCTCCTTGGGAAGCTTTGAGACTCAGTTTCCTTATGTGTCAATGGAAAATAATGGCATCTGTCCTATCGATCTCTTCACTGAACCCCTCAGAAGGGGGACATTAGTACTCACTGAGAAGGCGGTCAGGAACTTTCCTTTCCCCACAGTTTCCTTATGTGACCTTGAACAAGTCACGTGACAACCTCTAGCCTTAATTTCCTTATCTATAAAGTGTGAGTAAGGTGATTTCCAAGCACCTTCCAGATATTGAATATCATTATCTACGAGATGCGAATGATGAGATGAAATATGAAGCATGCTTTGTTACAGTTGTGATTTTATTTGCCTGGTTGAAAAAGAAAGGAGGGGAAGCTTTAGGGGAAATAAAAAGTTTACCACTAGAATTATCTGCACATTAACCAAGCCATGGAAAATGGAAGAAGCTGTGAAGATTTTCTCAATATGCAGAGCCACCAGGCAATCGCTGACAATAAAATTGTGAATTCAGCAATTCCATGCTGTGTTTTAATTTTCTGGCACTGGCGTGCCCATTATTTAAGCATGCATTTGGATTGGTGCCAGCCTGCCCTCATCACCACGGCTCAGAAGGGATGCTGAGAAGCCTCCCCAAGCTCACACCAGCAGGTCTGGGGCTCCTGCAAACCCTATTCCTCTGGAAGGTCAGGAAAAGGAGGTAGGACAGCAGACTTTATATAGGACAAAGGGAAACTGGGAGATAATTGGAGAAAAAATGAGGAAGAGAGTGGGAGAGGACAACTGGAGGAAACATTGGAACAGAATGAAGGGAAAAAGGGAGAGAAGGTCATGAATGTAAATGTTTCATGGCTACTACGAAAGGGGGAAATTAGGCACCAGAATAAGGTAGGAGAAGAAAATAAAAGATGGGAATCTACAGTGACTCTATGTCCCAGATCTCTTTCTAGTCTCTGGTCAGGGGCATGGTCAGTGGACCACCTCCAGCTGCAGTGCCTTCAAGATCTGCTACAGCATTTGAACTGAGGCCATGCTCTTCCCCCAGATCTTCCTGGGTAGCCTCCAGGCAATGGCTGAGCATGGTGAGTGTTTCATGGCCTGGCCAATATTTACCTAATGTGGGACTCTGCTCCAGAGTTCCTCATTAGACTGGTTAACAGTCTCTCAGAGCTGCCCTGTAGGTGAAGATTTTTCCTACCCTACCTTCCTCCCTTTCCCCCTTATGATCGTTAGTTTTCGTGGTAACCTGGCTAGGTGACAATGCACAGTCATATAATGAAACACTAATCTAAGTGTATCTATCAATGTGTTTATAGATGTGGTTAGCATTTATGGTCAGTTTGTTAGCAGTGGCGAATCTGTACAGGGCTGGAGCAACCTCAGTTCTTGCCTCTACAGAAGAAAGAATTGGACCGAGGGGCATAAGGCAGAGTGAGAGACCGACATAAGTTTTAGAGCAGCAGTCAAAGTTTATTAAAAAGTATCAGAGCAGGAATGAAAGGGAGTAAAGTACACTTGAAAGAGGACCAAGTGGATGACTCGAGAGATCAAGGCCACTGTTTGACCTTTGACATGGGGTCTTCTACACTGGCAGGCTTCCAGGGGGTTGCATCCCTTCTCCTCTGATTCTTCCCTTGGGGTGGGCTGTCTGCATGCACAGTGGCCTGCCAGCCCTTGGGAGGGGCCGCATGCGCAGTGTGTTTATTGAAGTTGTGTGCATGCTTGCTTGAGGTGTTTTTCCCCTACCAGTCGAGTGTTCTTCAAAGAAGGTAATATACCAGGTAAACTCCGCCATTTTGCCTGTTAGGGTGCATGCTTGAGCCCACTTGCCGAACTCCTGAGATCTTATCGGGAAGCTGCTGATCACCAGCTTCAGGTATTTTCTTTCTATTGGGAGATTACTTTTCCCTGATGCTGAGTGTGACCAATTACTATTTCAGAGGGTCAGTTTAACAACTGCCTGACCATCATCTGATGGTTGCCCAGTGTTCCTGGTGGGATCAGCGGAGCTCTCCTACCCTGCTCACGTCTGCCTGACAATCTACTGTAAAAACTTGACTTAAAGTAAAGGAGATGACCCTTAATAATGTGGGTGGACCTCATCTAGTCAGTTGAAAACCTTAAGAGCAAAACTGAGGGTTGCCAAAGAAGAAGAAAATCTGCTTTGAGATTGTAGCATTGACTCTTACCTGAGTTTCCAGCCTGCCTGTCCTGCAAGTTTCAAACTTGCCACCCCTCCACCATTGCATGAGCTAATTCCTTAAAACAAACAAACCATCTCTAATTAGTTCTGTTTCTCTGGAGAACGCTCACTAATCCATGTCTTTTTTTTTTTTTTTTTTTTTTTTTGAGTCAGAGTTTCGCTCTTGTTGCCCAGGCTATAGTGCAATGGCGCCATTTCAGCTCACCACAACCTCCACCTCCTGGGTTCAAGTGGTTCTTCTGCCTCAGCCTCCCGAGTAGCTGGAATTACAGGCACCTGCCACCACGCCTGGCTAATTTTGTATTTTTAGTAGAGACGGTGTTTCTCCATGTTGGTCAGGCTGGTCTCGAACTCCTGACCTCAGGTGATCCGCCTGTCTCAGCCTCCCAAAGTGCTGGAATTACAGGCATGAGCCACCGTGGTGGCCCATCCCTCTTCTTTCATAGACATCAGATCTGCATGATAGTCCGAAGGCTTTCCCTGATCACCCCTGCTCCCTCTTACTTTTATCCTTCATGATGTTACCTTCAATAAATCTCTTCACCTTCTAACTCCATCTTGCCCTCTGCTTGAAAGGAGCCAACCACACCGTGGCATGGCTTCATTTACACTTTTCAGACTATGTGTTCATTTTTACCTTAGAATATCTGAGCATGATTGATAACACCTTAGGATCTTATAACTCTTGAGTGGTAGGAAAAGAAGCTGAAGAAATATGGTGTAAAAACAGAAATGAAAGGGAGGTCGAAGGCTAGGAGAAATATGGGGTCACAGCTAGGAGAAGTATAAAGGAAATTGCCTTTCTGGAAATGTCAGATTTGAATGTTTTGTTTAATAGATCACCTATCAAGGGCTTTTTGCAAACAGTGGCATGGAAATATACCAGGGAGGAAAGCGAAGGAACAGACAAGCACACACTGATGTTTGCCTCATTTTTGCTTTTTGCTCATTGGAGAATCCATTACAAATGTGTATTTCCCCTTTGCCAATTGCCATCTCTTCAATTACCTTATTTAAGAACACACACGAAAACAGTATTCCTTGCATCTGCTCCAATTTTCTCCCAAACTTTTATAGCTTCCTCTGCCTGACTTTTTAACAAAATGAAACTACATTGTAGAAACTTCTGCTATTTCACTGAAGATTTTTTCCTTGGTTGCTTTACTTGTGGTTTATAGAGAGAATGACTGGGAGCCATCCGAGGTGAGATGTGTGATACAATGATAATGTGACAACGTCACCCACCCAGTTCATTGCACATGGCTCAGAATGAAATGTGAGTGCCAATTAAAGTGGCCATACCTGTATCCTTGCAGGACATTACCTGACAGCCTCTGAAGTTGGATTTTCCTTTCCAAGCCTGTGTTGACTTCCCTTAAATCTGCAGAGCACCCATTCATTCTTTCTTTTATCTATTTATTTAGCATTTCTTTAGTTAACTGAAGTCCTAGTAGGTGCTAGGGACTGTGCTGGATGCTGAGGAAGTGATGGAATGTTAAACAATATCCCTGCCCTCAGAAGGCTTCACGGTCTATTTTTCAAGTAAATCCTTACCAGGCTGACTGTGTTTCTGGATCACACAGCTTTAAACTTTAATGAGGGTGTAGCTTAAGTAAGCTTTGAGACCTTCTCCTGGTGTCCTTTCCCAGGTGTAATGGCGTGGCAGCCATGACTAGCAAGCACATCAAGGATGTCTGTTGCTCCACACAGCCAGGGAAGGAACCACAGGCCTTGCTGGTGCTGAGGTCTTTATTGTTGAAAGCCAGTTGGCATCTGCCAGTCAAGTTCAGCTCTTATTTGACCCCAGTAATTCAGTGCACCAGCCAAACCAGCAAGCACAACTGAGCAGCCAATCTCTCCTCAAATGGAAGTCACTTGAGATGAAGCAGACGGCGTTGCTGCCCAATTCCAATCAATACAACTTCTGTGATAACTCAGTCACCAATGTTCTGTTTCCAGGGCATCAGAATTCCTTATGCAAATGACTTTGCATTAACCTGGTGTATTGGTCAAAGTTCTCAGGAAAACAGAATTGATCAATGTGTATGTGTATGTGTGTGTGTGTGAGAGAGAGAGAGAGAGAGATAAGAGATTTATCTTAAGAAATTGGCTCACATGACTATGGGAACCTGCAATTCTGAAATCTATAGGACAGCCAGGCAGTCGGGAAATTCCAGCAAGAATTGATATTTTATTCTTGAGTCCCAAAGTCCAAAGGCAGTCTGGAGGCAGAATTCCCTCCTCTTCAGGGTGCCCCAGTCTTTTCTATCAAGACCTTCAACTGATTGGATGAAGGCTACCCAGGTTATGAGGTGAAGAGTGCTGAGATATGTCATCCCAGAATATGCCTTTTTGGCATATGGATTGTTTTGGGCTAAAGGCCACTGAGAATCAGCAGACACAGAAAAAACTCTAAAAACAGGTCACACGTTTTCCTTTTGTAAAGGAAATTTCCTTTTGTGAAAGACGTCCCCTTCTGTACCAGGAAGAAGAAGACTCTTAACAATGGTCATTAATGGTGAAGGCACTGATTTAAATCTGCGTAACAAGCCTTAATAAACAACACTTGCTCATCATACTGTTCCTGGTCACCTTCCCATAACTATCCTCTTTCCCCTGAAGCCCTAACCCCCTTTTCCTTTGTTTTAGCCTAAGATGGTATACAAGCCAAGGCTCTAACCACCCCTTTGGGTTCCTCATCCCTGAGTGCTTCCATGTGTATGTGCGATGCACAGGTTAATAAACATCTGTTTGTTTTCCCCTTGCTAATCTGTCTTTTGTCAGTCTTATTTATAGAGCCTCAGCTGGAGAACCTAAGAAGAGTAGAGAACAAAGATTTTTTTCTGTCTCCTGGAGTAGATAACCTGCTTTACTCAAAGTGTCTGATTTGAAGTTAATCACATCTGAAAAAATATCTTCACAGCAGCATCTAGACAAGTGTTTGCCAAACAACTAGGCACCATAGCCTAGACAAGATGACACACAAAATTAACCGTTGTCTCTCATGAACTCCAGTTTTAGTGTTCTACCAAATTCCTTCCTGATAAAGTCAGTGGTGGTGGAAGGTATCACTTCACATTAAAATTAAGAAAGACAGAAAAATCTAAGCATTTTTGGTATGGTTTTAATTATTTTCAAAGAATTACACAAGGAATACATGATTATAGCCAAAAATTTATGCTACATTGATTAAAAAAATACAATTTAATTATAATACCACAATTCTAAAGTAATTGCTGTTATTTTTTTACATGCAATATTCCCATTATTTTCTTAGAATGGGGTCCTATGTAGGGGAGAAAAAAGCTCTTCCTTCACCCATGTTAAGCTCTTCAGATGAGGCCCTATAAATTAGACTGGCAAAAGACAGACTAGCAAGAGAAAAACAAACAGACTTATTAACATGCATATTATGCTTACATATGGGAGCACCCAAAGATGAGTAAACCAAAGGCATGGTTAGAGGGCTTATATACCGTCTTAGGCTAAAACAAGGAAAAGGGAGGGCAAGACCTAGGAAATGTATAGTAAACAAGGATTGTTTATTGAAGTTTGTTATGCAGAATTAAGTCAGTGCCTTCACCATTAATCAGAGTTGTTAAAAGTCCTCCTCTTTCTGGTACAGGAAAGGGAGACATCTTTTACAATTTTAAAAGGAAAACTTTTGACCTGTTTCTAGAGTTTTTCCTGTGTCTGCTGATTCTCAATGGCCTCTAGCTTAAAATAATCCATATGCCAAAGAGGCATATTTTGGGGTGGCATATCTGGCACCACCCTTCACCTACTCTACAGAATATTGTAGAACTTGCTTTTTGTACTTGATCACACACTGGGTGAATTATTTCAAGATAATATATATTCTACTACAACAGCATTCTTAATTGTCATCATATATTCTATTGTGTAAATATACCATCATTTACCTAACAAATCCTTTATGGCTAGACATTTAAATGTTCCAAATTTATCCCCATTATACACAAGTCTACAATAAATGTCTTTGGTCATTTGTCTAAATAGTCTTTGTTCATTCATCTATTTATTTCTCTCTGATAAATTCCAGAAAGGGGATTACTAGGTCAACAAGTGTGCACATTTTCAAGAAGCTTTTGATACATCTTGACAAGCTGCTCTTTAGGAAAATATACCAATTAATAAAAGTACTATTGTTTTAATAGCATGTGTTTATCAGCTTATGTTACTTCCATATAATAATAAATACCACTGAATCCTCTATTTTCAGAATTAAGCTTGCAAGAAAAATTCTTCATAAAAATACAAGTCTGAAGTACTAAGAAGAAGAAAAACTGGTTTAATCCTACCCTTTGGCTTTGAAGAAAATTCTCATTTTAGCATTTTTTAAAAATTAAATATATTTCCCTTCATTGATGCACCATTCTACTATAAATTTGATACTGCATTATCTAAGAGTAAGGTGATTTAAGAGACAGATGACTTAAGAATACATGTATGTGTATAAAAAGAGTAATGATGCTTAGTATTTGAGGATTGGCAGGCTGGGTGAAATGAAGGCTAGGTGAAGATAACCAGATTTTCCAGTTCCAGAATTCATAAACTGAATACTTTTATAGTAGGAATATACTCTCCACAATCACCCATACTGTGGCCTTCCATCAAATCAGATCAGAGAAACCCTAGAGCCAGTCTTAATGCAAGTTAATAGACAGTAGGCTGATGCCCCCCTGAGTAGATAGACATGGACCACAGGACTCTGAGTAGTTTGCTTAAATATATTCTTCAAGTGAAACAAAGAAGGACTTGGGAAAGCCCACTAATAGGGAGTTATCCGGGAAAAGTAGAGTAAACAAGAGCAAGGTTGTTATGCAGATTCATGTGGGTGCCTTCTCCATTGATGAGTCGATTTAGTCATTCTTCCCTTCCTGGTACAGAGAGGGATGGAGATTACAAATGGAAGTTTCCTTTATAGATGCAAATTTCCTTTGCAAAAGGGTAACTTATACTCCATTTTCAGTCCTGTGTCTGCAGCTTCTCGAAATAATCAGCTCAAAATAATCCTTATGCTAAAAAGGCATATTTTAGGGTGGCATATTCTGGTTTCCTACACTAGATATACTCATCAGCACCAAACGTCCTAGACACCACCAGCAGACATAAACACACACTCACATGGCTAACTGGAAGAATCACCTTGACTTTGTCATGAAAGTCACAAAAGCAATTTTGTTAATGACTCAAGACCTTCGATCAATTAGAGTCAGAGGTTCAATAAATGTTTGTTGCATTGAATTGCTCAATGTTAATTGTCTGTCTCATCCTCAGGTGTTCACATGAGGGGCACTTTGCAAGCATAAAGGGGATTGACAAAGTGACATTTTTATTCATGTGCACCTAACAAGACGGAAACAAGAGGAAGCAGAATGAGAAGTGTGGTTAGGCACCAACTTTCTTAATGTTTATCAGGGGCCGAAGAGGTGGATGGGAAAGAAAGGATCGATGCATCAGAGCACAGGATTAATGCAACATATTAAGTGCAACCCTGTAATCTAAGTGCAGCCCTATCTGCCTCTCCAATAACAGCAACCACACACATTTCCTAGGAGCCAGGAACAGTAACAGCACACAAAAATTCCAACCAGGATTAAACTGGAGGTGAAGTCACTGCTGCCCCATGATGCCTCACTCCTGAGCTGTCATTGCACACCTCTTTACTGACTCCAACATGCCAATTAAAAAGCCTGGCTTGCAGCGGGACAATAGGATAGAACGTGGGTTTCATTCTTTTCCATCTGAACAAAAGCCATGTCTTTGCTCCTCGAGCTCCAGGGACTGTGAGGCAGGGGAGCCCTTTTGAATGGTCCCTGCCACCACACACTTCCCAACTATAGACACCAGCTAGATAGGTAACAAAAGGGGAGTCAATGGTAATGAATCAGAATTTGCGGAGTTTAGCTGCTATGGGTGTGGGAGGGCCCCCAGAGAACGGCCAACTGACCCGATCCATTTGTATCACTTGTTAACCAAAATTGTCAGTGACTTTGGAACAATTATTGCCTTCTTGAAACCAAAACCTGCACAGCACAGTAACTCCTGAGCCTTCCTTCTCTGCATTATTAATCATGCTCATGGTGCTTTACTTAGCAGGTTACAATGTTAGCTTACTCTCAGGCTCTCTGCAGTGAACAAATCAAAGAGGCTTGCTCTGTTCCATGAAAATACTCCAGCTCAGCCTATTCATTTTCCTAAATGCTTCTCCACTTCAAATTGGCATTCCAGCCATGTTGCATATATTTTTTAAAAGCCATCGTATAGGTCAATAATGTTAAACCCTTACCCATGACAATAATTTACTCTCATTGACTGTGTACATACACAGAGAAGATATACACACATAGTGTGTGTGCTCATACTCTGATCCCTTTGGTGTCTCTCAGCACTGTGGACTCTCTTCCTATTGTGTTCCAGTCTTTTTTTTAACTGGCGGTCTCTTTCTCCTGCAAAGACAGATTACAAATACAATCCTAGAATTGTAAATAGAACGGTGGCTGCCTTTTGTTCGGCTTCCTGTCCAAGTTGTTACAACCTTTGTCATGGTAATGAGCCATCAGAATTTCATAGCCTGAATACCCTCTCCACTCTTCCAGTTTATTGTGTGCCTAAATTTGGATGAGTTTATGGTCTCCGTCAGTGCTGCCCGTGGATAAAGACAGCTGGAAAAGTTGACCCGCTTTGAAACGACCAAGGGTTCTTCATGGAAGTAAAAGGTTTACTGGTGTTTTTGAAGGGTTCGAATGGCAACACAGGAAATCCTGAGAGCACTGTCTGGAAATTTGGACAGGGTAATATTCACCTGCCAAGGTTTTCCATCAGGTCTTGAAAAAGGTCGGTGGGTTTTCTACCCTACTTAACTTTTCCCCAGTTGTGACAGAGTAGCTTTTCTCATTCATTCAAGGGATGTCTGTTGAGAATCTGTTCTGTGCTAGGCAGTGGATGCACTGAGGAGAAAAAATAGGGCAGGCCAGGAGCACCGAGGCACAGCTGAATACGTATTTATGCCAGTGCAAAGAAACAGAAAACTGGGTTCATCTTCATACTTAACTTCATATGACTCAGATCAAATTTCCTCAATGACAGCCCATTTACAATAGCCATTGTGCTGATAAACATGCCACTGGCTTCCCCAGTGAATACCCAATGAATACCCATTTCTGAACTTGCTCAATAAGAACACGGCTGAAGGTAGATTCCTACAAGGCAAATTCCTATTACTGTCACTTCGGTTGTGGCTTTAGGTAACTAATATGTACGTGACATCACATTATCTATGCTAAACTACTTTAAAGCAAATGACAGATGTTGTAACAGTTTACAAGATGACCCATCTATATTTGATTACTGACAGGCATGAATAATTTACTTCAATATTTCATCAAAATTGTGCCCTGTTAATTAGATGGAGGGTTTTTGTGACAAAGCACAAACTGCTGGGGTGGGTGGTCTGTGAGGTTGTAGAACATAAAAGGGCTTTTTATTCCCCCAGCAGATGGGGCCCCCCAAGGATAAAAGAGACTTGAGAGCCACTTAAATTGGCCTCAGGACCCTTAGTGTGGAAGCTAAGTGCTGGCTGTGATTAAATTTATGTAAAGCACCTAGCACAGTGCCCGACACCCAGCAGCTGCCGATAGCTATTAGGATTTTTTTTTCCCCAAGTGTTGGGTGTGTGTGGTTAGAAACTTAGTGCCATTTCCAAGCAGGTGTGACTTTTAGTTAAGTGACTTCCTGAGTTTGTATGAGAAATCATTGGTGAAACCCAGAATAGAACTCAGAGTCTTTGCATTCGATTTCCAATCCCATCCCTCTTCTCACTGGGATGCCTGCCCTCCTTCTGCACGGGCACCTTTGCCAAGAGAGAATGAGATTCTCAAAGCAACGAAAGTGCTCTGGTAGTTTTCAAATGGCCAGTTCTGTCCTCCTCTCAAAATATACTTTGCTCTTGTATTTCCAGTTTCAAAGTAGCAAAATGCAAAGTCCTGTCTTCCTTCCTTCCTTCCTCCCTCCCTTTCTTCCTTTCCTTTTTCCTTCCTTCCTTCCCTTCTTCCTCCTTCCTTCCTTCTCTCCCTCCTTACATCCCTCTACAAGTATCAGGCCATGGGGAGCCGGAAAGGAAAGAAAGAAAAGAAAAAAAGACTGTCAAGTGTTTTTTATCATGCAGATGTATGTTGGGGGCATAGAAGTGGCAGGGATTGGAGACTATAGCAGGAGCCTAGACTCATCTGCTGCTAAAAATAATAAATTCTAACTTTAGAAAACTTTGAAATATGGCTGGCATGGCATTGTTTTTGTTGCCTTAGGAAGATACCCTCACTTGACCAGACGATTAAGAAACCTGAAACCTGCGTGTTACTGAGCCAAACTTTGGGCCACCCACCCAGTAAATAGAAAAAGCCAAAAGCCAAAAATGAACACCACTGGTATTTGCAGTGAAAGAGAGGCATGTATTTCAGGGTGCCAAGCAAGGAGAACTGGGCAGCTAACACTTAGGACTCAAACTCCCAGACGGATGACAAGCAAGGGTTTTTACAATTGCAACTTCTGGTTTCCTGAAATGTACTTTGAAATGGACATTTACAGGCATTAAATGTATAGTTGCAGTCGTAACCAAGACAAGGAAGGGTTGCACGCAGCCAATACAAGGAATTGTAAACCAAAACAAGGAAGTTACCCATTGGTTTGGCCCTTTGTAGGGGGACGTCTTGAAGCAGAGGCTTACAGGTCGGAGGTGGATTCAGAGATTCTTTGATTTGCAGTTGGTTAAGGAAGCAAGGCTTTGTCTAAAAACTTGGGGTTAGCAGAAAGCAATGTTTAGTTTTGGCCTGAGGGTGTGACTTTCTCCAGGCGCCTCAGGAGGAAATTTAGAACAAAGAACATCAGTTAGAGTTCAGTCCTCAGTGCCCCCTTATCTGAGGTCTATGTGACAGTGGTCAGCATTGTCTATCTGGTGGGGCTCCTGTTTCTGAAAAATAGCTCAAGGACATGTCAAGATATTATCTTTTAGTTTCTATAGGGAAGCAAACATCTTGTGACTCTGGCTTACTTGGTGGCTATTGTTTAAGTTACTATTACCTTCCTGCTTAGCAGGTTATTCATTTACTTCCCTAATTGCTGGTTGTAGGGTTAGCTAGTCCTGCTGTTTCATACACTTTCTCTGACCAGGCTTTCCTGAATTGGGGATAAATAGCACGTCTGCAAACACGGTTATGCCACTAGGTCAAGGTCAACACTGATATCTCAATGGCTACTAGGCCAACATCTATCAATTCCCCACGCTTTACCCTGGCCCGTAAGCTAAAAATGTTAGGCAAAACATTGCCCGTTCTCCTGCCTGTCCTCTTCCTTCTCTGGTCTGCTCCCCTCTCTGCAGAGAGGAGACTCCTGATTTGCTGAGAAGTTTCTCAAAAGCTACAGTGCAAATCACCCTAATTGTTTGCTAGATGAACAATGATCACTCTAACCTCCTAATTAACATTGTTAAAATCTGCTAACAAAGGACATTGAACAATATCTTAATTAGGAAGGATTTCCAATTTGTGATATGGAGCATGTTAGACAAACAGAGCACAACTCTCCCTTTGTTCCTGGGCTCCGTAGCCAGAGAGATTACAAGATATGACACAACATGTTCTGCGTTTGCCATTTATCATTCTATATCCTTTACACATTTGCACTACATAATTAGTATCTTGGCTAATTTTACCTGTGTTATTGTTTGCACTGTAATTTGGAGAGAATAGAGTGGGTGATACGGGTGATTTAGATTGGGGCAGGCATCTGGTTCTCCAGTTCTCCCTCCCACTGACTGCGGCTCCCAAATGCCTGCTGGAAAATACCCCAGCTAGCAGAGAAAGCAAACTTCTTGGGGTCTCCAGTTGCAGATAATGGGGTATAAAATGAATAGCCTTTTGGGTCATTCCAAATAAATATGCAGATGACTAACCTCCATTCCTTTTCCGAGCTCTTACAGCTTATTTTAAAAGCTCCTATTATCTATCACTTAATTATTAAAAAGTGTCTACTCTGTTTTCATAAATTATCTATGTGTTGGAGATATTGGCATATGAGAGAGAGTCGTGGGGAAAAGGGAGGTTCCAAAGCCAATTATCCCAGCTGAGAAGGTTTTTAGAATATAATGGGATCCCTGAATTATTTTACACTAGACCTTTAAGGATGTGTATGTGTTTGGTTAGGGTGAATGGGAGGAGGTGATAGGGGACAGGAAGGGTTAGGATTTGTAATAATCCCTAATTCATTATTCTCGTCTATTTTTTGAGGACATTCTTATTGTTGGGCCATTTTCTATGTGTCTTAATTTCTTTATGCTGAAGACAGAATAAATCTTTGAAAGAAATTAACATTGTGTGTTATTTGGAATTGCCATTTAAATAAACTACATTATCTAAACTAAATAAGAAAACATAAGAAAAATACATAATAGCAAGCCTGGTACATAGTTAATATTAAATCAATTGTAGCTATAATAAACTGTTATAGAGCTATATAGAATATATGATGACAGATGCATTACACTGTCAATGGTGTTATATATAATACACAGTATATTGCATATGTAAGGATGGGAGAGGCTTTCCCTCTACCCTCCTAGGTTTGACAGCTAGGCCTAGGAAATAAATTGACGACAGACAGATTAACAGGAAGAAAGGTATACACAGAAACATCACAGGAAAAAAGCGACTACCTAAAAAGACAGTGAGATTTGGGAGTTTATATCCCATCCTCATAGGGGAAGGTGTGTAGAGTGGTGGTGTGGGTGACATTGGGGAGAGGAAATGATTTTTAGGAAGATGCATGGGCTCTTAGAAGAATAAATGGGATGTAGTCCCAGCTACTTGGGAGGCTGAGGCAGGAGAATGGCGTGAACGCGGGAGGTGGAGCTTGCAGTGAGCCGAGATCGCACCACTGCACTCCAGCCTGGGCGACAGAGCAAGACTCTGTCTCAAAAAAAAAAAAAAAAAAAAAAAAGAAGAAGAAGAAGAAATGGGAGATATGATAGTCAGTGACAAAGTTCATCTGGGGGTATATCTTCACCCGTTTTGTGCTGCTAAAAAACTTTACCCGTTTTGTAGGGTAATTTATATAGAACAGAAACTTATTTCTGACAGCTGTGGACGCTGAAGAGTCTAAGTTCAAGGGCCGGCATCTGGTGTTTGGGGAAGGCCTTCTTGCTGCGTCCTCACATGGCAGAACGGGGAAAGGCAAGAGAGTCAAACTCCTTCCATCCAGACTTTTTATAAGGGCACTAATTCACCAGGGAGGAGCCCTCATGGCCCACTCACCTCCCAAAGGCCCCACCTCTTCATACCATTGCATTGGCAACACCTGGATTTTGGTGTGGACACATTCAAACCAAGTGGGGCAATGTGGACTTCTAATCTCCTCTCCTGTGATAAGAGTTAATCTTCCTGGTTAATGGAACTCACCAGGATGGTGGTGGGGAACAATTGAGTTCCTTTTGGAGGTTCTGTCTTTAGGCCGATAAGGGAAGTTCAGAGAAAGGGTTTCCTTGGATTTGCTGTTATCAAGCGCCTTCAGCTTAAAATAATCAATGTACCAAAGCAGTCTATTCTGGGGTGGCATGTCTTGAACACCTTCACATTTAATATGTAATCTAATAAGATGCTCAGAGGCGATTTCTAGTCTCTGGTCTGAGCTGCTACGTGGTTTCTTCCATGAAGACATCGGAGAATAAGACAAAGGTGCAACTTCCTCCTTTCAACTTGCCAGGCACAACCACCAAGAACTGTAAAGTGAGATAGAAACCAGAAGAAAACAAAGCAAAAACCACTTTTCAATTGGAAACTGTGGTCTGACTATATCAAAAAGCTGACAATCTTGAATGGACATCTATCCCTTCTCTCCTCTCCACCCCTCAAAACACCAGGGCATGTCAGTGTGGTCCCCTTACCCTGGAAAGGGTGGGCTGCACTGATAAGGAGGCCACAGAGGGGTTCCTGGTGGAGATAAAGAAGCATGGTGAATAGTTTCATGCGCGTCCGTGTGAAGAGACCACCAAACAGGCTTTGTGTGAGCAACATGGCTGTTTATTTCACCTGGGTGCAGGCGGGCTGAGTCCGAAAAGAGAGTCAGTGAAGGGAGATAAGGGTGGGGCTGTTTTATAGGATTTGGGTAGGTAAAGGAAAATTACAGTCAAAGGGGGTTTGTTCTTTGGTGGGCAGGAGTGGGGGTCACAAGGTGCTCAGTGGGGGAGCTTTTTGAGCCAGGATGAGCTAGGAGAAGGACTTTCACAAGGTAATGTCATCACTTAAGGCAAGGACCGGCCATTTACACTTCTTTTGTGGTAGAATGTCATCAGTTAAGGTGGGGCAGGGCATATTCACTTCTATTGTGATTCTTCAGTTACTTCAGGCCGTCTGGGCGTATACGTGCAAGTCACAGGGGATGCGATGGCTTCGCTTGGGCTCAGAGGCCTGACATTCCTGCCTTCTTATATTAATAAGAAAAATAAAACAAAATAGTGTTGAACTGTTGGGGCAGCGAAAATTTTTGGGGGGTGGTATGGAGAGAGAATGGGCAATGTTTCTCAGGGCTGCTTCAAGCGGGATTAGGGGCGGCGTGGGAACCTAGAGTGGGAGAGATTAAGCTGAAGGGAGGTCTTGTGGTAAGGGGTGATATTGTGGGACTGTTAGAAGGAACATTTGTCATATAGAACGATTGGTGATGGCCTGGATACGGTTTTGGATGAATTGAGAAACTAAATGGAATAACAGAAGGAGAAAAACAGGTATAAAAGGTCTAAGAATTGGGAGGACCCAGGACATCTGATTAGAGAGTCCTAATCAGATGCCTAAGGAGATTCAGCATAGTCCTGCCCCCAAAGATTATTTATTTACTTCAAGGGTTTAGAGTGGCGGTTTGGGGATAGCACCAGGAGATATCAGCTATGATGGCTTGGAGAAACAGTGTAAACTGGCAGTGTAAACAAGAGCAGGTCATGTATGAGTAGTTGAGAGTGGTGAATAGGAGTATGACTAGACAGAAGATAGTAGGGATGACAAGTTTTTTGGGGCACAGTCTAAGTTGGTCTGGTGTCTAGAATGAGACTGGGGCCTAATAAAAAGGAGCGTCTATACAGGAGCTTAAATAGCCTGTACCTTGTAGCATTCTGAGGACAGGTCTGACTTCTGAGAAGGGAAAGTGGTAAAAGTATTGTCCAGTCCTTTTTAAGTTGGTGGCTGAGCTTGGTGAGGTGTGTTTTTAAAAGACCTTTAGTCCATTCTACTTTTCTTGAAGACCGAGGACTGTAAGGGATATAAAGGTTTCACTGAATACTAAGAGCCTGAAAAACTGCTTGGCTGATTTGACTAATACAGGCTCGTCTGTTATCAGACTGTATTGAGGTGGGAAGGCTAAACTGAGGAATTATGTCTGACAGAAGGGAAAAAATGACTGCGGTGGCCTTCTCAGACCCTGTAGGAAAGGCCTCTACCTATCCAGTGAAAGTGTCTACCTGGACTAAGAGGTATTTTAGTTATCTGACTCGGGGCATGTTGAGTAAAGCTAATTTGCCAGTCCTGGGTGGGGCAAATCCTCGAGCTTGAGGTGTAGGGAAGGGAGGGGGCCTGAATAATCCCTGAGGAGTAGTAGAATAGCAGATGGAACACTGAGAAGTTATTTCCTTGAGGATAGATTTCCACGATGGAAAGGAAATGAGAGGTTCTAAGAGGCAGGCTAGTGGCTTCTACTATAGCATAGCCTACCTTTGCTGGTGTGTGGCGATTAGGCCTGGTGGAACCGCCATCAATAAATCAAGCATGATCAGGGTGAGGAACAGGAAAGAAGGAAATTTGGGGAAATGGGGTGAATGTCAGGTGGATCAGAGAGATACAGTCATGGGGGTCAGGTGTGGTATCAGGAATAATGTGGGAGGCCGGATTGAAGTCCGGGCCAGGAACAATGGTAATTGTGGGACTTAACAAAGAGTGAGTACAGCTGAAGGAGCCGGGGAGCAGAAAGTATATGCGTCAGGTATGAGGAAGAAAATAGATTTTGGAAGTTATGAGAAATGTAGAGAGTAAGTTGAGAATAGTTTGTGATTTTTAGGGCCTCTAACAGTATTAAAGCAGCGGCAGCCGCTGCACACAGACATAAGGGCTAGGCTAAAACAGTAAGGTCAAGTTGTTTGGACAGAAAGGCTACACGGTGTGGTCCTGGCTCTTGTGTAAGAATTCTGACCGCACTAACCATGCCTAGGAAGGAAAGGAGTTGTTCTTTTGTAAGGGATTGAGGTTTGGGAGATTAATTGGACACGATCAGCAGGGAGAGCACGTGTGTTTTTATGAGAATTATGCCGAGATAGGTAACAGATGAGGATGAAATTTGGGCTTGACTGAAGTAATGGGGTCTGTCTGTGAAGTCTTGCGGCAGTACAGCCTAGGTAATTTGCTGAGCCTGATGGATGTCAGGGTCAGTCCAAGTGAAAGCGAAGAGAGGCTGGGATGACGGGTGCAAAGGAATAGTAAAGAAAGCATGTTTGAGATCCAGAACAGAATAATGGACTGTGGAGGGAGGTATTGAGGATAGGAGAGTATATGGGTTTGGCACCACGGGGTGGATAGGCAAAACAATTTGGTTGATGAAGCGCAGATCCTGAACTAACTGTAAGGCTTGTCTGGTTTTAGGACAGGTAAAATGGGGGAATTGTAAGGAGAGTTTATATAGGCTTTAAAAGGCCATGCTGTAGTAGGCGAGTGATAACAGGCTTTAATCTTTTTAAAGCATGCTGCAGGATGGGATATTGGCATTGAGCGGGGTAAGGGTGATTAGGTTTTAATGAGATGGTAAGGGGTGCATGATCGGTCGCCAAGGAGGGAGTAGAGGTATCCTGTACTTGTGGGTTAAGGTGGGGGGGTACAAGAGGAGGATGTGAAGGAGGCTTTGAACTGGGGGAAAAGGTGGCAGTGAGGTATGGCTGTAGCCCAGGAATAGTCAGGGAAGCAGATGATTTAGTTAAAGTGTCTCGGCCTAATAAGGGAACTGGGCAGGTGGAGATAACTAAAAAGGAGTAATTAAAAGAGTATTGTTTAAGTTGGCACCAGAGTTGGGGAGTTTTAAGAGGTTTAGAAGCCTGGCCGTCAATACCTACAACAGTTATGGAGGCAAGGGAAACAGGCCCTTGAAAAGAAGGTAATGTGGAGTGGGTAGTCTCCGTATTGATTAAGAAGGGGATGGACTTACCCTCTACTGTGAGAGTTACCCAGGGCGTCTGTGATGGTCCTGTAGGCTTCTGAGGCGATTGGGCGGTGTCAGTCTTCAGCTGCTAAGCCGAGAAGATTTGGGAAGGAGTCAGAGAGCCTTGGGCCAGAGTCCCAGGGGCTCTGGGAGTGGCTGCCAGGTAAGTTGAACTGTCTGATTTTCAGTGGAGTCCCACAGAGATGGAACGTGGCTTAGGAGGAATCCTGGGCTGCGGGCATTCCTTGGCCTGGTGGCCAGATTTCTGGCACTTGTAGCAAGCTCCTGGGGGAGGCAGGCCTGGAGGAACGCCTGGCCACTGCAGTTCAGGCATTTGGAAGTTCTTGTGTGCTGGAGATATGGCTGGGGTTTATCTCACAGTGGAGACAAGGAATTGCAACTTTTTTCTGTTATTGTACACCTTGAAGGTGAGGTTAATTAAGTCCTGTTGTGGGGTTTGAGGGCCGGAATTTAATTTTTGGAGTTTTATTTAATGTCAGGAGCAGATTGGGTAATAAAATGTATTTTGAGAATAAGACAGCCTTTTGACCCTTTAGGGTCTAGGGCTGTAAAGTGTCTCAGGGTTGCTGCCAAACGAGTCATGAACTGGGCTGGATTTTTATATTTGATGAAAAAGAGCCTAAACGCTATCTGATTTGGGATAAAGAAAAAGGAGCATTAACCTTGACTATGCCTTTAGCTCCAGCCACCTTTTTAAGAGTAAATTGCTGGGCAGGAGGGGGAGGGCTAGTCATGGAACAAAACTGTAAGCCGGACCAGGTGTGAGGAGGGGAGGTGATAAAAGGACTATAGGGTGAAGGAGCGGAAGCTGAGGAAGAATTGGGACCTAGCTCGGCCTGACGAGGAGCAGCCTGGGGAGGAAGGGAGAGGTCAGATGGGTCTGTAGAAAAGGAAGATTAGAAAGACTCAGCGACGCTTGGGGTTGGTACTGAGGGGACAGGCAGGAGGGAAAGGAAGATTTGAGACGAGTTGCACTGGGCACAGAGACTAGGAAGGGACCGATGTGTAAAAGAATGCCTGGACGTCAGGCACCTCAGACCGTTTGCCTATTTTACGACAAGAATTATTTAGATCTTGCAGGATGGAAAAATTGAAAGTGACATTTTCTGGCTATTTGGAACTACTGTTGAGTTTGTATTGGGGTCAAGCGGCATTGCAGAAGAAAATAAAGCATTTAGGTTTTAGGTCAGGTGTGAGTTGAAGAGGTTTTAAGTTCTTGAGGACACAGGCTAAGGGAGAAGAAGGAGGAATGGAGGGTAGAAGGTTGCCCATAATGAAGGAGGCAAACCCAGAAAAAAGAGAGTAGAGACACAGAAGGAAGGGGTTCGGGGGTTCTTACCCTCCAGAAAAGCGGGAAGGGGGGTCAGGGCATGGAAATAAGGGATTGAGGCACAGAGATAAGAGGTTGGGGTGTGGAAATAAGGGATTGGGGCACAGAGATAAGAGGTCGGGGTGCGGAAATAAGGGATTGGAGCGCAGAGATAAGAGGTCGGGGTGCAGAAATAAGGGATTGGGGCACAGAGATAAGAGGTTGGGGCACGGAAATAAGGGATTGAGGCACAGAGATAAGAGGTTGCGGCGTGGAAATAAGGGATTGGGGGTTCTTGCCCCCTAGAAAAGCGGGACTTGCCACTAAAGGTGAAGGAGAAGGAGTTGAGGGGTACTTGCCCCTCTCCCAGAAAAGCAGGACTTGCCGCTAAGGGTGAAGGAGAAGGGGTTGAGGGGTACTTGCCCCTCTCCCAGAAAAGCGGGACTTGCCGCTAAGGGTGAAGGAGAAGGGGTTGAGGGGTACTTGCCCCTCTCCCAGAAAAGCAGAGAAGGGGTAGAGACAAGGAGAGAAGGGGTTGGGGTACTTGCCCCTTCCCCAGAAAAGCGGCACTTGCCGCTAAGGGTGAAGGACCAAGGCAGGCGTCCCTGCGTGGTCTGACACCCTTGAAACATGGGTGAATAATCAGAGAGGTGTCCCTGCAATGATTAAACACCAAGGGAAGGCTGCCTTCCCAGTCTGTGACCAGCACCGGAGTGTTGGGTCCACAGATAAAACGTGTCTCCTTTGTCTCTACCAGAAAATGAAAGGAATTGAAATGAAGAGAAGGGAGAGATTGAAGTGTGGTGCCAAGATTGAAAGGAGAAAGAGGCTGAGGGATAGTGAGGGAGGTTGGAGAAGAGAGTAAAAAGAGGCCGCTTACCGGATTTGAAATTGGTGAGATGTGTCTTGGCCTGGTTGGTCTGAGGACCTGAGGTCGTAGGTGGATCTTTCTCATGGAGCAAAGAGCAGGAGGAGGGGGATTGATCTCCCAAGGGAGGTCCCCTGATCTGAGTCACGGCACCAAATTTCATGCGCGTCTGTGTGAAGAGACCACCAAACAGGCTTTGTGTGAGCAACATGGCTGTTTATTTCACCTGGGTGCAGGCGGGCTGAGTCCAAAAAGAGAGTCGGCGAAGGGAGATGAGGGTGGAGCTGTTTTAAAGGATTTGGGTAGGTAAAGGAAAATTACAATCAAAGGCGGTTCTCTGGCGGGCAGGAGTGGGGGTCGCAAGGTGCTCAGTGGGGGAGCTTTTTGAGCCAGGATGAGCCAGGAGAAGGACTTTCACAAGGTAATGTCATCACTTAAGGCAAGGACCGGCCATTTACACTTCTTTTGTGGTGGAATGTCATCAGTTAAGGTGGGGCAGGGCATATTCACTTCTATTGTGATTCTTCAGTTACTTCAGGCTGTCTGGGCGTATACGTGCAAGTCACAGGGGATGCGATGGCTTGGCTTGGGCTCAGAGGCCTGACAAATAGGCCTTTTTCTTTCACTTCTCACATCTGCTAAATAAAAGAAAATTATTCAGAGACTTATTAAAGGCAATAAGGAAGACTTTATTCAAAGTTAGGAATAACGCTTAAAATTCTAAGGAAATTAAACATTTGAACAAAGGAATTTTAGTAAAGCAATTTTATTTTTGCGCAGAGGGGTGCCTCCTTGGCCAGTTGTCATGAGAGCACACCTGAACAAAGAGGCACGAGAGCCTTTATTTTTGATACAAGTCTTGCCCCTGTACCTTTCCCCATTGGCCGGGGTCGGGTCATACAATCTAAACTAATTTCGGTTGGCTAAACATTTGATTTTTTTAAGATACGGTGGGCACGTAAAAGAAAGTGGAGGGAAAGGGGAAGGGGTGTCTATAATGAGCCAGAAAGTTAGTTTTTTTTTTAATAAGGAAAGGAATGTGAGCTAGTACTGATAACGCTTGATACTGTGGTGTGCCTGGGCATTTAACAAAGGCAAGAAGGAAAAAAGGAGAAAAATGGCGGGGGGGGGCGTGGGGATTATGAATTAAAGAATAAAAGATTGATCAGATTATTTGAAGAGAAACCTCATCATATCCCACACTGAAGAAGGGGACTACTGTAAAGGGGTCTTGCAGTATGGGAGAGAGACTGGGCTCAACTCTGAAAAATGGGGATTTATTTATAGCCAAGGAGCATAGGAGTGGGATGGGGAGTGGATGGAAAACATGAAGAGACATCCAAGGTAGGGGGAGTTTTGCTAAACTGACTTAACAGGATTCTTGCTGAAGACAGGCCAAGGTGATCAGATATCACTGGGGGATAATGGAAGATGAGGAATTTGGTCAGCTATAGAGGGTGATCTGATACTGAGAGTGAAGAATTCTCTCTAAACTGACAAGAGTTTTGCTTTTGCTAAAATTGGGTGATGCAGGCCCAACAAGGACACATATTGAATGCCAAGGTCTAGAGGGCTTAGAGAAGCCTGACTAAAGTTTGGTTAAGATCAAAGTCTTTGGCCGGGCACAGTGGCTCACGCCTGTAATCCCAGCACTTTGGGAGGCCAACGTGGGCAAATCACGAGGTCAGGAGATCGAGACCATCCTGGCTAATACGGTGAAACCCCATCTCTACTAAAAATACAAAAAATTAGCTGGGCGAGGTGGCGGGCACCTGTAGTCCCAGCTACTTGGGAGGCTGAGGCAGGAGAATGGCGTGAACCTGGGAGACAGAGCTCACAGTGAGCCAAGATCGCGCCATTGCACTCCAGCCTTGGTGACAGCGAGACTCCGTCTCAAAAAAAAAAAAAAAAAGATCAGAGTCTTTGTCACATCGTTCCCTCCCCTCTATCTCTTACCTCTGAAGATAAACATGAAAATACCAAGTTCACCTAATGTAATACTATTGGGCCATACGTAGGTAATCTTAACATTTTAGAGTTGGAAGAGGACTTTGAAACCACTCACTGCCTTATCTGACAAATTAAGAAATGGGGGTGAGGGGTTCCTAGAGGCAAGGTGACTGTGAGATGGAGCAGGGACCCCTCTTAGAGGCCTCCAGAGAAATAAAGGAAAAATCTTGAGTTTTTTCAAGGAAAATTCCAGGCACCTACCTAGCCTTGAGAAGTTAATGAACATCCTAATAAGCAAGAAGATAGTAATAATTTAAGCAACAGTGTCTCAAGCAACTTAGAGTCACAAGGTGATTTGGTTCCCAAAGAAAATAAATGACCATATCTTAGCATATATTTTTGAGTCGCTTTTCAGAAACCCAGACCCCCATCAGATGGAAAATGCCAAATGCTGTCACACAGAGCTCAGATAATGGGGCAGTGAGGACTGAACTCAGACCAATGTTTTTTGTTCTAAATTTCTTCCTGATGGGCTTCAAGAGAGTCGCACCCTCAGGCCAAACCCTTAATTAACATTGCTTTCTGCTGACCCTAAGTTTTTAGACAAAGCCTTGCTCCCTTCACCGATTGCAAATCAAAGAATCTCTGAATCCAACTATGACCTGTAAGCCCTGTCTTCAAGATATCCTGCCTTTTTGGGCCAAACCAATGTTTAACCTCTATGTATTGATTTACCATTTTGCCTGTTAACTTCTGCTTTCCTGAAATGTACCCCTGCCCTTGAAAACTCTTGCTTGTAAACCACTGGGGAGTTTGAATCTTAAGTGTGAGCTGCCTGATCTTCCTTGCTTGGAACTCTGCAGTAAATGCCTCACTTTCTTTTGCTGCAAACTTCAGTGTCAGTGTTTGGCTTTTTTTTTTTTTTTTTTTTTTTCATGTTGGGTGAGTGGACCCAAGTTCAGTTCAGTAACAACTGCCTAAGATCCTGTAACTGCCTGATGGATTCATTTTACCCGCTGCCCAGATTAAGCTTATTTATCAGGACTGGGGAATTCTAATAGAGAAAGAGTTTAAGACAGGTAGAGCTGGCTAACTGGGAGACTGGAGTTTTATTATTACTCAAATCAACCCCCCTGAAAATTCAGAGGCTAGGGTTTTGTTTGTTTGTTTTGTTTTTTTTGGGGGGGGATGGAATTTCACTCCTGTTGCCCAGGCTGGAGTGCAGTGGCATGATCTTGGCTCCCTGCAACCTCCGCCTCCCGGCTTCAAGTGATTCTCCTGCCTCAGACTCCCAAATAGTTGGGATTACAGATGCCTGCCACCACACCCAGCTAATTTTTGTATTTTTAGTAGAGATGGTGTTTCACCATGTTGGCAAGCCTGGTCTCGAACTCCCAACTTCAGGTGATCCACCTGCCTTGGCCTCCCAAAGTGCTGGGATTACAGCCATGAGCCACAGCACCCAGCCGAGGCTAGTGTTTTTTAAAGATAGTTTGGCAGGCAGGGGGCGAGGGAATGGGGAGTGCTGATTGGTTGGGTCAGAGATGAAATCACAGAGGGTCAAAGCAGGTTCTTCTTGCTATCTTCTGTTCCTGGACAGGATCGCAGAACTGGTTGACCCAGATTACTGGTCTGGGTGGTGACAGCTGGTCCATCAGAATGCAGGGTCTGAAAAATATCTTGAACACCAATCTTAGATTTTACAATAGTGATGTTATTCACAGGAGTGCCTGGGGAGGTTAGGAATCTTGTGGCCTCTGGCTGCATGACTCCTGAGCCATAATTTCTAATCTTGTGGCAAATCTGTTGGTTTTACAAAAGTGGTCTGTTCCCCAAGCAAAGAGGGGGTTCATTTCAGGGAAAGGGCTGTTATCATAGTTGTTTCAAAGTTAAGCTATAAATGAAATTCTTCCCAAAGTTAGTTCAGCCTATGCCCCAAAATGAACAAGGGCAGCTTGGAGGTTATAAGCAAGATGGAGTTGGTCAGGTCAGATCTCTTTAACTGACATAATTTTCCTATGTCAGATTTTTCTCACTGTCATAATTTTTGCAAAGGTGGTGTCAATCCCAGCATGTTAATGGGAGAGTAAGGGCGGAAAGCCTTGGAGCCTGATGATCCCAGAGTCTGCTCTCCCTGAAGATAACATCCAAACACAGTTTTCACTTCAAAGAGAGAACAGGGGAAAAAGATGGTAGAAGGAAGGAGCATGAAGATCTCTTATACCTCAAACTCATCAAGCTTAGTCAATTCCTGCTCATTTCTGAAAGGGTGGAAACATTGAAATGATAGTTTCCTGTTGAAGGTAAGAGGAAAAAAGAGTGAGAGGAAGAGAAAGAAATGATTTAAATTGACATGCTTTGTCATGATTGCTTGCAAAGACAATCACTTTTTGATGATACCGCAGCCTTATCAGGAAAAGTAATTTATAGATACCATTTCAAATGGGAGGGGAGAAATCCTACAAAACCTAACAGCACAGAAATGCAGAAGGAAATATTGCTTAGAAAAAAAAAAACCCAACAAAACAATAAACTTCTCCTGTGCTTTATATGTTGAAAAGGGTTGACTGTAAATCCTGATTTGACATTCATTCCAGATCCATTTTAGAGGCAGCCCACAGACTCAACAGGGCAAGAGAAAACACTAAATCATAATTACCTCATAAAAGCCAAGCTTGTTTCTCTGAATGCTTGAGAACTGGCATAGCTTCTCAAAATATCATAAATTTATTGTGTTCTCTCCTGTTTTACTTAACAGCCAATTAATGTTACTGTTTAAAAGAATTAAAGCCAGGGCTTCGAAGGGGGTGAGAATGGAGGAAAATATTATAAAAGCCTTTAAACCTTGGCTAGCATGCAGATACTGTGTATAGATTCAGCCCTCATTATGAAACGGCTCATTAAAAGACTCAGCTGAAGGAAAATCCTGCCATGATCCATACCCATTGATATGATCTTGTTCTTATTAGCATCCTCAAAAGGAAAACAGTTTTCAACACAATCTTGAGTTGGTTTTAATATCCTATAGGATGACACCAGAGGTGATGGCAGGAGCGCTTGCTCCTCTCTGGGAAGCTCTTCTGCAAGTGAAGGATCTGGGCCACTGGTACAGCCAGTGCCATTATCTGGAGCAGTAGAATGGATCAAAACAAGGCAGACACACAATGCCCCCTACACCCCCACGGGGTCCTGAAGCCCCCAGTGGCTCTGCATTCTGACACGGCCCTATGAGTTCGTCATACATTCCAAATGAAGACAAGACAATCCACATTTGTTCCAAGAGTTCACCCACAAGTTGTCATTCTCCTGAAGAGAGTCCCATAAATTGTCACCGTAAATTCTCAGCAAAGACTGAAGCAGCTGGGTTTGGGGATTCCTGGGCAGGGCACAAACATGAGCATGAAATGATACAGAATCAGGTGTGTTCAGGTCCTGACTTACCTCCTGTGTGGCCTTGCACAAGGCACGCTGTTTGGACCTCAGTTCTTGGCTCTGGAAAATGAAGATGTCAGTGGCCATCCATTACCCAAGTGACAAAGCCATTCTAAAATTACTTAGAATGCTACTTTTGTTTTATATAAATTTCTCTTTAGTATTGTATCAGGGTGACAAGGAGTAATGCTTGGGCACTAGGATACATATCCCAACAACTGGAAAGGCAGTGTGGCCATTAGGACAGATGACAGCCTACAACAGTTGAAGGCCCAGTATGGCCGGCCCAGTATGAGCTGGCTGAATGTCCATCCTGGCCCCTGATGTCTTTCGAGATAGCCCTGAGCAGAGGCTTTGGAAGAGAGAGGAAAGCAAGATGATGCAGACAGCCAGGAGATGGCCAAGAGGAAGGTGAGCATCTGAAACTGGACTTAAAGAGAGAGCTGAACTGGACTTGAGCAGAAGGAGCATGTGCTTTGGAGCCAGACTCACCTGGCTCAGATCACATCTTGGTGCCGAATATATGGCTTGAGGCAAGTTACTCGATTTCTCTCAGCCTCTATTTTCCCACCTGTAAAATGGAGATGAAGTGTCATCTATGAGACAAAACTAAACATGAGGCAAGATATAGCATATGTCAAAATTTATTCTTTTTTATTTTTTCTTTTTGAGACAGGGTCTTGTTCTGTCACCTAGGCTGCAGTGCGGTGGCACGATCTCAGCTCACTGCAACCCCCGTCTCCTGGGCTTAAGCAATCCTCCCACCTTAACCTCCCAAGTAGCTGGGACTACATGCATGAGCCACCACACCCGGCTAATTTTTATATTTTTTGTGGAGATGGGGTTTTGCCATGCTGGCCAGGCTGGTCTTGAACTCCTGAGCTCAAGCAATCTGCCCTCCTCCTTGACCCCCCAAAGTGCTGGGATTACAGGCCTGAGTTATCATGCCCAGACAAAATTTATTCCTGATAATTCTTCAAAATGTTTATAAAGTTTCTCTCCTAAATCATCTCCCAGTGGGTCTACACGGCCAGCTTTTCTTCCAACAGTGAAACAGATCAAATTCTTGGCCTCAGTTTACAGGCCATTTTGGATGAAAAAAAAATTGTAAATTGAATCATCAGAATCATTCTGGTGTTGTGAGATGTTAATACCATGGGAAGCATCCCTGGAACAGAGATAGTTTGAGGGAATTCACATCTTGTGCATTCTTTGGGTCTAAGTTCACTGAGTGGAACTGGGAGCAAAATCACTTGTGCAAATTATATTAAATTCATCCTCTAGGTCCTCTTCCTCCATCCCTCTCTCTTGGTCAAGTATGCACAGTTGAATTTGTCCAGGTTGAATAAGCCAAATGTGTGCAACTCCATTATAATTGTAGACATACCTTGCATGCTTGTTGTGAAGAGTAGGAGAGTTACTGCATGTGAAGTATACAGTGTAAGACTTGATATGTACTCAGTCAATTCATGTTACCATTGTCCTCCCTCACATTTGGAAGGCTCTATTTGTGACCACTCCTGGAGAGAATTAGACAGACCACTCTATGACAACCTGATCCTCCTCTAATATTTTGATCCTTGAATAACCTTGAAGGTGGCAAGAAGTCAAAAAGGAGGAAGGAAGGAGGGAAGTTGGAAGAGGAGGAGAGGAAGAAAGAAGGAAGACCAGAGAATATCTGTGTCAGTGGAAAGCATTTCAGTAATGATAATACTGATGTCTGGTATCGCTGGGGAGATGTGACAGCTTGAGTCTATGTGTACTATCAGCTAATATTAATGAATTATTTATCGATCATTTTCCTCACCAGGGACCAGGCATTGTACTATGGCTTTTCATGTGTGACAGAAAAAAAAAATCAGTAATAACTGTTATTAGAAGACCATGAGGTCTATGGAGGAAAAAGGGAGAGTTTTATTTTCTATGAAAAATGATCTGCAGACTGGGGAGGCATAGCCTTCAGCACAAGTGAAAGTGGGCTCACCAAGGAACAAAGGGAGGGTCTGGCTTAAATAGGGAAAGTTCTTGCCCTGGTTCTTGATCTGGCTTATTCATGCAAATGGCAGATTTAAACTTGTTCAGTTCTGATTGATCCAAACAGTGGAGCCCTGACTGGGCGGTTTCCAAGCCCAAACCCAGAAGTCTCTGTCAGATGCTTCTTTCAAATGGCGTGTGTGTGTGTGTGTGTGTGTGTGTTGGGGCGTGGTTCTGATTGCAGTTTATCTTGGCACTGACAACAGAAATTGGATTGGCTTGATTGTAGAAAGGAGGTCCAGTGACACTTTTACATCTTTCTGAGCTCGCAGAGTACATGACCACTCCCTCACCCAGCTTTGGCTGCCTGGTTCTGTTTGAACCCTGAGCACCTCAGTTAGCCACATGGAGTCCATTTTGTCTGTTAGCCAGGGGCATACTTTAAAATAACCCAGAGTCTCTTCCCCTTTCCATCTGCTCAAAAAGATTCTGTGCAGCTCTTTTGATCCTTGATTCTTTGCAGAATTGGAATATAGGGCAGAACTGGAACTTTGCACCTAAACTCAGAGGAAAACAGAGCCTGGAAGACTGAGAAGTGAACAGTTGATAGTGTCCTGTTCTCCTGTTGTGTACACTGCTGAGGTACTAAGCGTTAGTGTGGTGTTAAGACACATATTGGTTTTCATCCACAGTTCATGGCTCGTAACTCCCATAGCCCTTGTTCCAGTCTTTTGTTGTAATGTTGGGTGGGTTAGGCCTCAGGGGCAGCCCTCTGACCTCCTGCCCTCCTTTCACGCTATGTTCCCCCACCTTTCTGACTGTGGGTCTTAAGACCCTTCCATTAGAGGGTCTCACCTTATACCCTAGGGGAAGGAATGGTGATGTCATGAAGCTTCCAGAAAAACCCAAGAAGACAGGTTTCAGGGAGCTTCTGGAGAGCTGAACACAGGAAGGTTCCTGGAGGGTGGCATCCCAGGGAGGGCATGGAAGCTCCGCCCCCCTTCTCCCATGCCTTGCCCTATGCATCTCCTCATCCATTTCTTTTGCAATATCTTCTATAATAGATCGGTAGATGTAATAGTGTTTCTAGGTGTGTGAGCCACTCCAGCAAATCAATCAAATCCAAAAAGAGGGTCATGGGGATCCCAACCCAAAGCCAGTCCATCAGAAGTCCCAGAGAGGGCCACACTTGCGCCTTTTTGGGGGGCAGTTTTGGGGACTGAGTCCTCAACCTGTGGGATCTTACAGCGTCTCCTGGTAGATAGTGTCAGAACTGAATTAGAGGACACACAGCTGGTGTCTGCTGCTTTGTTTGTGGGGGAAAAACCCACGCATTTGGTCACAGAAGTCTTCTGTGCTGATGATTGTAGTGGTGTGAGTGCAGAGGAAAATCATGGTTAGAGAAAGTTTTCCCTACACAGGTAGGCTAGGAATTCCTGTGAGCACCATCTCCATCACCTTTCACATGAGTATGTCCCTATCACAGCCCCCTCTGGGATGATGTGCCTGCCTCCACTTTCGAGCTGCCGTGTGTCCCACAGCCACCAGCTACAGATTCCTTCTCTGATAAAGAAAAAAGGTGACCTAAGGGGTGGTATTTGTGATAACCATCTGTGTCCAGAATTTTATACTGTTTCAGATGTTTATTGCAGCATATTAAGAAATTAGGACAACAGATGCACCTAAAGTTTTTTTTTAAATGGCCTGTCTTATTTCCACTGCCCATCCATGGACTTCTGGCACGGGAACAGCAGGCAGCTGGGAATCTCTATTTGGACAGCAGGAGAGGCAGAGGCAGGGGAAGGGCATAGAAAAGCACTCTACCCAAACCTAGGTAACAGCCCTGAGGTGTGGGTGCAATCTAAGTGACCATTTAATACACCTATCCAAAGTGACACCCCAGCCTCCTCCTCCCTACCCGCTATGACTCCCTGGAGAATTGCCTTCAGCCTCCACCATCTGGTGATGCTTGATGCTTTCTGAAATAACAGAGACTGTGAGTCATCTGAGTTTATAACAATAGCTACCATTTCTCCCTGTACTGGGCACTTAACAAGTGCTATCTCTAATCCTTACAACTCTGCAAGATCTAGAGGACCACCAAGGTCCATATCACCATCTCAGTTCTACTGACTCTACCACACAAATCTCTCATGGTGCTTTGTAAAGGTCTATTCTTACTCTGTCTTCCTTGGAAATGAGAAATGTAGCACATCTCAGTTAAGAGACATTTTAGATTCCTGGAAAAAAATTCACCTTTTTTGCTTTCTCTTCTCCAGGGTGAGTAATTCTACTCTCTCAACATTTCCTTGTGAATTTCTTCTCAAACTTTCTTGTCATCATTTTTGTTTCCTTCTGTGCTTAGAAAATGGGGTCCATGTTTTTCAAGTCCCTTTCTAAAGCACAATGATGCATTTTGTTATACATTTCTGATTAGTACAATATGTCTGGTACAGTCTAAATTCAACTTTAAAGTTACATTTTAAATTGTATTAAATGTGGTCATTTGATACAAAACTGTTAATTTAATCCACATTATTGCCCCCATAGCTAATATTTCTTTTGCTATAAAATCATAGCTAGAAAAATTAAAAGATCTAATAAGCCAATTCTCAAACCCCCAACCATTAAAACCGAGAAACAGACGGAGTTCTGTAATATATTTCAGCTTTTTGTTTTAGTGTATATTCTTTCTTCCTCTGCAGGCTGTAATAGGAAAACAAAGCGAAACAAAAAAACACTGGACTTGAGCCCTTAATTCATTACTTTTCTCTTCATGACCACAGGCAAATCATTGAACCTGTCTGTGAACTCATTTCCCCATTTATAAAATCATAGGGTTGGATTGTATTGAGGGAGTTTTCAAAACTGTTTTTTAGCCGTGAAAATCTTTCTTAAAAGAAATCTCATGTGGAAGCACATAACACACAAAGCAGAGAAGCAGCAGGAATGGCAAGACCCTAAGATTCACCCGCTTAGACACCCCTCACCCAACTCCCACCCACCCCTACCTCGTTTTCACAATTTATGATTTCATATACAAGCACAGCTTTGGTATGTGTGAACATTTACATTCATAGCACATATCTTGGATAGGATATACATGCAAGTGTGTGAGTTTATTTGTGTTTATATGAGTATATAGAAGAAATCCAAATCTCCCCAAGCTCCTTCAATCTGTGACTAGGAATGAGATCAGATATCACTAGCTCTGAGTCACAAAGTCACAAGCATAAGGCTGGATGGCAACTCCGCGCATACTACCCCCAAGGATTCTGGGACCACCCCTCCACCCCGGGACAGTAGATGGTTTCTCTTGTGCTCATTAATAAGTGTGGGCTTGGTAGATACTGTTGCTTGTCCCCTGCTGCTCCCCTTGCCCCACTCTCTGTCCCACTGTATACCAAAATCTCTGCTCCTGCTGATTGCTGTCTCAACTGCTGCTCTTCCGGTTTGGAGTCGCTGGGTGTTCAGCCTGGCCAGGTTGCCCCTTGCTGATTGACGGTTTCCTGCCCTCACTGCCCTGCTGAGCAGGTGGTGCAGTGCGGCTGCTCCATTGCAAACAGCGCCCCCAGCAGGCAGCGCTGCTACGCGACCTTGGTTATCTGAGCAGCAGCATCCCCAGTGCCATGAGTACTTTCCAAACCAAATTCTTGCAATGCGGTGGGAAGAATGCATCCTTCTTAGAAACAGTGTCACTAAGCCCAAAAAATTTTAACAGTTTAAAGAAAGAGCTCTTCTAGTTTTTATTTACAACCTCCTTCCTCAATTGCCTTCTCCTCACAGGACTCAAACAAGTGGCCAGCGGGTACTGGGCCAGAAGATACATCTGAGTGACTGAGACCAAACTATTCTTAGGACTGCCCCTCCCAGAGAATAATTATGACAATTTTACTGAGTCAGATTCATTGTCACTGGTTTGTGTTTCTCCCCTAATGCTCTCCCAGGAGGCTTCTCAGTTTCCCCTACAATATAACTTCTGTTTTCTAGAGTGTCCCAGCAGGCTGACCCGACCTGGGCTCATCCTGGGCCCTCCCTCACACAGAGCTGAAGTGATACCTAGCTATGGTGTAGTCTCGTATAGATCAGGAACTGCCCATTCTTAGCGTACCCTACACATGGAGGATGTGAATCTTCTCCCACAATTTCATTTTAGGATGCATATGGAAGCTCTTCAAGTATGGTAGATAGATAGATACCAAATACCTAAGTCTTTGGCTGGAATCAAACTGGAAACCTTGAGAACAATCAAACTATGCTTGGGAGCAAGAGGCTTCAGATTCAGTTCTAAGTAGAACACTATCCTATTCCATGATACTGCTGTGGATTTTTGGCAACTGGTTTTAGAAATAATACAAATAAAACCTATGACCAAGAAATCTACTGAGGTCAACATTTCCCAAAGAGTGGTGCTATGTTTCCTGAAAATAAACAAATATACAAGCAGGTCTGGGAAACTCCACAACCTATAACGCTATCTTACACGTTTTTTGGCATGCTCAAAATTAGAGAGATACTGAGTAAGGAGGAAGTTTTTGAAACTTTCTATAACACATTGTTTTAAAATATATTGACAATGAAACTCTAAAAATATCTAACACTCTGAATGTTCCTCAGAAGTCATGTTTTATGGAGTGTACTTTGAGAAAATTTAGCCTAAAACAGGGTGAGCAAACTATTTTTTAAAAATTAAAAGTTCAGTTTTGTGGGCCCCACATACAGAATCTACTGCAACTACTCTGCTGTTGTAGCATGAAAGCCATTGTAGATGATACATAAATGAATAAGCTTCACTGTGTCCCAGTAAAACTTGGATTATGGCCACTCAAACGTAAATTTCATATAATGTTCTACGTCACAAAATAGTATCCTTTTGACTCTCTTCAACTATTTAAAAGTACAGAGAACATTCTTAGCGCAAAGACTGTAAAAAAACAGGGGATGAGCTGAATTTGACCTGTGGGAGGTACTTTGCTGATCCCTGTCTTAGAAGTACTAAAAGCTAGTGAAATTACAGTGCCTGTACAGATACCTGAACCTGAAGTCCATGGAGCAGAAACCCTGTGTGTTTATTCTCCGCTGAATCTCCATGCTTTGTCTGCTGCATGGCCAGTGCCTGTTTGGTGAATGCTCATAAATATTGAATGAGGGAATAACCAGCATTTCAATTTACCTCTCAGTAGCATGTGCAGAATTTGGTTTCCCAAAGTTGTTTTCTTTTGTCGCTGTTGTTGTATTGGCCCTGTTTGCTGGGTATCTCAGTGTAAGTAGTAAATAGAATCCATGGCTCTGATGTTATTCGATGCCAGAAAAGAATTTCACACCTTTTGAAATACTATTTGATGGCAGGCAAAGACTGTTGCAGCTGCCTGGGGTATGAATTAAAGCCATTAATAATTAGACTGACTCTCTAAAGTAAAGATAAATGTATGATACAAGTTTCCTTGTCTTCGCGATATGGGAATTTAGATGCAGTGGCAATACTTAGAGCCAAGTAGATAACTGTTTCTAGGTATTTCTTTTGCTCACAGCTGCCTTTGTACTTAAGTTTTGGAAAGGGCCTGCCTTGGTGTTACCCCTGCTTGTCTCCCTCAGTCTCACCAAAATCTGTTACAACAAGCCTGATTTCCATGCTCACTTCTGAGTTAGCCTCTTTCTAGGAGTCTTGTCCTTTGGAAGTTTCCATTGGTTTTATGGAGTTGTTGGATAATACCTCCTTACCTGGCTGTGGTCCCATCTTTTCATGAATGCATTCCCTACCTAATCCAGCTCTCTGCACACTGCAGCGCTCCTTCCTCTGGACATACTGATTGATTGATGGACTGATTAATGCATTCATTTGAGAAATGTTCACTCAGCAGCTGATATGTGCCCCACACACTGCCATGCACTGGAAATACAAACATGAAAAGCAAAAACAAGAACTCCTCCCTTCAAAGCATTCACAATTTAATGGAAAAGCCAGAGAAACAGTCCACGAGGAAAACTTCAGAACTCAGAACAGCTCTCCACAAGCTCTTAATCACACACAGCCTGATAGCTTTCCTTCTTTTTTCAGGGGGTGATGCTGCAGCTCTCTGACTGATTATGGATTCTTGAGGGCAGACACCATGCCCTTGGTCTGTTTCACCTCCAAAATGCCTAACAGAGTGAATACTTTTATAGTAGATTCTCATGAAGTGTCTGATGATTGATTTTTGAACCATCAACAAACTAGAGAATAGACACGGAAGACTTTATTTTGCAATTTTGACACTGTGTGCTTTGTTTCTTCATGATCTGGGTTCACCCAGACTTTTGCACTTTGGGTGACCAGTGGATCCAATGAGGGAAAAAGCAACAGTGGGATCTGCAGCCTACTCTGGGTGGTGCAGGGCAGGTAACAGGGCAGTAGCAAACAGCAGAGGGTAAGAAGGGATGAGCTGTTTCCTTGCTATCCATCCTCCCTCCCAGGATACAGGCCAGAGTGTTTGGTGGACTCTTAGTAACTGAAAGAACCCACCTTCTAGGACTAGGTGTACCCCATCCCAGCAAGAGTGCCCCACCAGATCAGATCCTGTTGCAGATGACAAGGGGGAGGTGGTTAGACTTTGTTTCTGTAGCATTTTCAAAACAACAGAGCAGCTTAGGCAAAATGGCTGTGCCAAGGAGTGAAGCAAGAGCCTAGGCAGCATGAGCCCTACCCAGTCCCTGCCATCACCCTTGCCAGGCATATGTCACCCTGGCCACCTATTCAACATGGGTACACCTGGCACTCATGGCTCGGTTTTACCTGGAGAGGTGGTGGGGTCTAGTGGTAGGGCTTTGGAATTAAGGATACATACATTGATGCAGTGTCTTATTGTCTCTTTGCAATCTGGGACAAAAGACTTTTTCCCTCTGAGTCTTAGATTTTGCATCCATAAAAGGAGGGAAATAATAACTTTTGCTGTTGTCATGAGGATTGCATAAGAGAATGTTTGTAAAGAGGAAGAAAAGGTGCACCACAAATGGTACCTAGTGTTATTATCTTTCTACTACAGGGCTGTTTTCAGTTCCATGTTCACTTCTGATCAATGCAGTATGTGGACCTGTCAACTCTCCAGACATCCCTGTTTTCTGCAGTGGAAAATCAGCCTGATTCACAATGGTATCATCTCCTGGCTCTTGGGTTTGACTTTTCCAGAGATCTACTAAGGGGCTCCCATTCCTCCATCTGTTTCTCATCTTCATCCATTGCAGTTCCAGATTACAGATGTCTCCTGCCCTTATAGAATATGGGGTTCATTATTGTTTCTCATTCTCTTTATTGTTTTGGAGTGATTCTTGAAAAAAGGAGAGTGGAAACATCTTTGCTCTGTCATCTAAAAACTTGGTTATCTTTTCAGATACGTTGATAAGCACAACACATAATAAGACATGTTAGAAGTCAAAAACAAACCCAGATCTTCCCCCTACTCTTTCTCTTTTCCTATTCCCTTAAATATAAAAAGGACACAATAGCTCGCCTATTCAAGCGGCGAGGCCCATTTCCTCGCCATCAGCACATTCCTCCTGCCCTCTCCCACAGGCCCTGCTCATGGATGGGGCAGTCAAGGCTGGGGTTTGACTGACTCGCAGGAATGTGGGCTGTAACCGGAGGGAGGAGAACATTACAACAAACCAGCTGCTCTTCAGAGGTTGATTTTCATTTTGGAAAATAGCAGAAGCAATTATCGTGGCTCATTAGGAGGCCTAGCATACTGGCTGCAAAACTATATTTGGAAAACTGTATTCACTTAGCTCTAAAGTGGTGAGAGGGTGAGGACAGGCGGGAGGAAAAGGAAAGACAGACCAGGGCCTGCCTAGGCTTAGATTCAGTCTGCAAAAAAGGTGATTTGAATTGAATTCTGAGAGGGACAAGAGATGAATGGAGCTGGGACACCAGGCCAAGCATAGCCCTGAGTCTGGAGGCACTGAACACTGGGCGGCTCCAGCCTTTTGGAAAATTGGACTCGCTCAATGAGAGACCCACGTACCATGTGAGAAGCGGGTAAAAGATGTGCTCTGTTCAATGTGCCTTACTGGGAAAGTCCAGATGTCCCCTCAGCCTCCCCGGGGAGCTGTGGTGTGTGTTTGGGGTCTACCCTGAAGTTTGCCACTCAGTTACATCAGGGGGCAAGGACCTGTGGAACAGGTTTCCATCTTGGTCATTCTGCTGCCTTCTGACTAGGAAGAGTTGATGCCACAGGCCACTAGCTCATGTCTTCTGTTTGCTCCTAACCAAAAGAAGTGTCTTGTGATGGGGATGACATACCCAGGTCAAGAAAAGGATGGTTTGGGAAGCTTATGGGGGTGAAACTACCCCAGAATGAACTTGAGAAAAAATCATCTCTGTTTTCTTTTGTTGAATGAGAACGTTTTGGGCCCTTCATATAAGTTGTGGGATGGAGCTATTTAATTTGCACTTGAATACCCCCCAGTGTTGGTATGGTCCTTTATATTTTATGAAGTACCTTTACCAGGGCTGGCTGCTGAGAACTGCTTCCTACTTAAAAAAAAAAACAAAAAAAACCCCAAAAAACTGGGAGCTCCTCCAGTAAGGATAAAGATGGAGAAAATGGTCTTTATATGTCAGGTATATCAGCATTCAAGTCCCTTGGGATCTGACAGCCCTGATAATGTGTATTAGTTTCTCCTGCCCCATTGATGACATCTGGCTTTCTCATAAAATATCTTACTTAAACTCAGGTAGATATGATTGTTTCCATTTTAAAGGGGAATAAAATGTTCAGAAGTTGTTGTTGTTGTTGTTGTTTTTCTTTTTTGTGACAGAGTCTTGCTCTGTCGCCCAGGCTGGAATGCAGTGGTGAGATCTTGGCTCACTGCAAGCTCCGCCTCCCGGGTTCACGCCATTCTCCTGTCTCAGCCTCCCCAGTAGCTGGAACTACAGACACCCACCACCACGCCTGGCTAATTTTTTGTATTTTTAGTAGAGATGGGGTTTCACCATGTTAGCCAGGATGGTCTGGATCTCCTGACCTCGTGATCCACCTGCCTCGGCCTCCCAAAGTGCTGGGATTACAGGTGTGAGCCACCGCACCTTGCCCAAGAAGTTTTAATGACTTGTCCAGGGCCACCCATCTACATAACAGCAAGGCTGAGACATGAAGTCAGGTAACTCTAGTCATTTCTACTTGACCATAGGGCATTAGTCAGGAATGTGTCATCTGTCACAGAAAATCTCGGTGGCAAGAAGTGAAACATCTAGAGATTGACTTATCTCTAATCTAGGGAACTTGCCACAAAGAAGCCAGCTTCTCTTGTCTTTCTGGTCTACTGTCTTTACTTAGGTACAGCATCTGCCCTCATACTCATAAGATGTCTGCTGTTCCTCTTGGCATCCCATTCTCATTCAGTGAAGAAGGAAGGAGGTTGAATTTGTTTCCTAAAGCTGCCCTAACAAAGTACTGCACACTGGGTGGCTTAAACAACAGAGATTGTTCTCTCACAGTTCTGGAGGTTGGAAGCCTAACATCAAGGCATGGGCAGGGCCGGGCTTTCTCTGAAGGCCCTAGGGGAGAGTCCTTCCCTGCCCCTTCTAGCTTCTGTAGGGCCAGCAATCCTTGGTGTTCCTCGGCTTGTAGGTGCAGCTCCCCAGTCTTTGCTTCAAACAGCCTTCTACCCTGTATGTCTGTGTGACTCCATCTCCAAATTTCCCTCTTCTTATAAGGATACCAGTTCTATTGGATTCATGGCCTGTCCTAGTACAGTAGGACCTCATTTTAACTTGATTACATTTACAAAGACCCTATTTCCAAATAATGTCACATGTATAGGTGAACATGAATTATTTGGGGACACTATTCAGCCTATTACAAAAGGTTAGAGGCAATACCAGCAGACTTCTGTGTTGTACGGCCACCTCGGTTGCATGGGATCCTAGAAAACCAAGTAGAGGTTGGTAAGGGACAGAGAAGTTGCAATAGAGATTGGGTAAGTTTGACACACATTGCTATTGTTTAATTCACTTTTTTGTTTCAGATGAAAGGAAACTAGCATCTACTGAGATCACACCGTAGGCTTGGCTCGTTTTTGTATTATCTAATTTACTATTGTAGATCCTTTCCATGCATCCTTGCTATTGGACTGTCAGCTCGGTGAAGGCAGGGGCTGCATCTTCTATTTCTTTTACACAATATACAAATTAGAGGTCAGTACACATAATGCTGGATAAATTACTGCCCAGCCTTCCTCATTCTGTGCTCACTCATTCTTTCCCAAGAGCCTCCTGATGTCAACCGTGGACACTGACCCATGTTTGATATTGTTTTCCTCTCCGATTCCTCCTCCTCCTTTTTCTTCTGTTCCAACTCCATCTTTATTTGTTTTGTTTTGTTTTCTTTTTGGTAAAGGAAATGAGCAACATTATATTTCATAAGTAATTCAGTGGGCTGCCCCTCCCGTGGCTCAGCAAATACATTCCTTCTAGGTTCTCCTGCCTTGGAGGAACTGTGGATGAAAATGACTACAGAATAAAGGATTATTACTTCAGATGAGATCGGGTGCGTTCAGGGTGGTATGGCCATAGACAGGATTATTACTTCAAGAAGCTGAATTCTATTAATAATCCTAAAATGAAATCCAGGCCTGTATGCTCTATTTTCTATAACCCCTGGTAGAATGTACACACTTACCCTCCCAGTTTCTAGAACCACTCTAATTTGTCTAATTTGTCTTTTGTTTTAGAAACAAGGTCTTGCTCTGTCACCCAGGTTGGAGTGCAGTGGTACAATCCTAGCTCACTGCAGCCTCAACCTCCTGAATTCAAGCGATCCTCCTGTCTCAGTCTCCCAAGTAGCTGGGACCACAGGTGTGCTCCACCACACTCGGCTAAATATTTTTATTTTTTGTAGAGATGAGGTCTTTCTTTGTTGCTCTTGCTGGTCTCAAACTCCCAGGCTTAAGCAATCCTCCCAAAGTATTGGGATTACAGGCATGAGCCACAGCACCCAATCCACTCTAACTTGTCTTAATTCTTGTCTTTCTGAAGGGGAAGGAGAGAGGTACCAGAATCAGATTCAATATCTAAATATCATACCTATGAAGATATATATATATACATACACACACACCATGAAGAGAGAGAGAGATATATATATATGTGTGTGTGTGTGTGTGTGTATATACATATATATGTAAAGGGAAGAATGCACAGGTAGATGGAGAGATGGACAGGATATGTGAAAGAATCCTGTGGGGTTCTGAGTGTGTCTTTCTCACTCCCTTGCTTTGGACCAGTGATTCTGCCTCCCTGAAGTTGAGTGGACCAAGGCTGAGCACCTGGCCCAAAGGCAGCCAGTGATGGCAGTGGCAGTGGCCCAGAGGCGCACAACAGAAGAACCACCTGGGGAGACTCTTCAAAATACCAGATGTCCAACTCAACACCAGATGGAGATTCTAATTCATTATCTATCAGTCAGTCTTCAGGAAGTGTATTTTGATAAAAGCTGCACAGTTGCTTCTGATATGCTGCCCTGTAAGGAACCCCTAAGTGCTGATTTCAAAGCCAATTTTGCCCAAAAGGGGTTTCCTCTACTGGATAGTGGTTAAGTAAGCCAATCAAATCCTTTCTGGAAGAGTGTGACCTCAGGACACCCACGGAGAGTTGGTTACCCTGGAGAACCCAGAGCAACAGAAGAGGTGAGACCATAACTCTGTCTCATGAAAATGCAGACATGGAGTAGGGAGGGATGGGTGCATGATCTGAGGGGATCGTGGATGGAGTTGATACTGTGCTGTCAGAGGAGCTGTCAGGTTACAGAGCTTCAGCTGCATCCTAAATAGTGAAGCACTATGTTTCATTTCTCAGTAGGGCCTGGTTGCAGGCTCCAGAGATTATTTCTTCCTCCCTTATTTGCTGACATAGCCCTCATAAAAGCTCACTCACTCAAGTAATCTGAATATGTCTCTCTGTTGCTTGCAAATGGAGAGAACTTAACAGAAAAATCGCTGGATGTATTCATTTGAAACTCCTCAAACATTCATGATATATGTATTCTTCACCAAAGAAGAGGCGGTGGACAAGATAGACAGTGTCCCTCTCTGCATGCAAGAAGGTTAATAAAACAACTCGAAAGAAATCATGAAGATGGTTTCAGATGGTGGCAAGTGCTGTGTTAGAGACTGATGGGAGAGGAGCAATACTTTGGATTGCTTGGCCAGGGGAGACCTCGCTGAGGAAGTGGCGTTAGGGCTCCCTACCTACATATCTATGTCCCTACCACGAGAGCTGGGATTTTAGCCTTAAAAGGTTTCTTAGAGATCATCTTGAATTGTTTCATCTTACAGGCCAGGAAATAAGCTCAGAGAAGGATGTAATTTGTCCATAGTCACACAGCAAGTTAGGAACGGGACATAGAATTCCTGTGCTCTCCGGCCGGGCGTGGTGGCTCACGCCTGTAATCCCAGCACTTTGGGAAGCCGAGGTGGGTGGATCAGAAGGTAAGGAGTTCAAGACCAGCCTGACCAACATGATGAAAGCCTATCTGTATTAAAATTCAAAAAAAATTAACTGGGCGTGGTGGCGGGCACCTGTAATCCCAGCTACTCGGGAGGCTGAGGCAGAGAATTGCTTGAACTGGGGAGGCAGAGGCTGCAGTGAGCTGAGATCGCACCACTGCCCTCCAGCCCGGGTGACAGAGTGAGACTCCATCTCAAAAAAAAAAAAGAATTTCTGTACTCTCCTCATTCCATGTGCTGCCCACCACCCAACCTCTCTCTCTGTGGAGGGCTCTGTGGGGGTTGTGATTGCTCTTCCCATGGATTATATCTGTGATTTTAAAAAGGAGATGGCTTAAGAGAAAGAGATGAGGCAGAGAGCATAATGCTACTTCCCTTCCAGTGAGTGACAGCGCTTCATTCTTTTCGTCACTTCAGGCCGCTTTCTTTCTTACCTGAAGTGCCCATGGGTTGCAGGACTGCAGCAAAGAATGGAGGGCCAGGCAAATTTTGCAAATTGCAAGGGATTCCTTGATGCAGAAGCATCCCATTATGGTCTGACAGCTGTTCTGAATACCTTCCCCAGAGATTGCAGGGGAGAGGAGTGAGAGAGGGAGGGAGGGAGCACGGAGGAAGGTGAGGCGATCCTCTCCGAATCAATTAGGCATGAACTTCCTCTCAAATTAAAATAATCAGATACTAAAGGCAGTTTGCCTTTAGGTCACCCTTAGATGCTCAGGATCTCCAATTGTTTAAAATTCCTGTCCCCTTCTCCCTTTCTGTCGACCTGGGTTTCTCTCCTCCCTCCACCAAGCTCCCCCACCCTATTCCTTCTCCTTTCTTCTCTCTCTCTCCCTCACACCATGTTACCATTATTGTCAGTAGAACGAGCTGCATGCATGCCAAATCAGGTCATTCACAAATATAGAACAAACGTCTGTCACTACAGATTTACCACTATGACTAAAGCATGGCCCTTCTGTCTGTAGAAAGTGTGCCCATTAGTTATGTGGGATCCCAGCCCCCATAGACTCTTAACCCTCTACCTTAGCTTACCGAGGTGAGCATTCTTCCAATAAACATCCATTTGAGTGTCTTTAATGATTTATCGTGGTGGCTCCATTTGTGTTTCTAAAGCCAAGACACAGTCAGCCTTTCCACTGAAGCCCCACTCCACCTCCAGCACTAGCCACAATGCTGTTTTCTAGAGTTTAGGGCTGAACTGTAAATATTTGTTCTGGGGTGAAACCTGCTAAAGGATATTTGCCCAAAACAAGGTAGCTAACGACACTCCATTAAAGAAGATGAGCATGAACTGAGACAACTTTTCAGGAGAAAAGAACTAACTAAACATTAAACTCTAGTTCCATTATTTAGAATTCTTTTCTGGACATTTTAAATTCAACATGAACATTTACAGTGATACAATCAGATCGACTCTCCTTTCAGCTAGATATTAAATTATACTTAATGATAACCAAGAGTAGAAAGAAGTGAGAAGAGAAAAATAATAACGAGGAGAAAAAGGATAAAGTGAATTTTAAATGCCTATTTATCTTTAAAATGATCTTGCTTTCAAATGGTTTGGTCCATTTTAAAGTACAAGTCCACTGTGAGTTTTCCAGAGAACTAAAGCAAAACCAAAGGCATGCATATGTTTAAATGAGAAAATTGTAATGGTGAATATAATTCAATACTGAATACAAAATCCCCAAGAATGAGTCTTTCTGGTTTTGTTTGACAATTACTGCAGAACAGTCCAAAGAAATTTTAAAGGACCTCCAATACCTAAGATGAAAAACAAAAATAAAAGTGCAACCTGCTATCGACACAATTTGTTCCTATTTCAATAGTTGGGCTGGGTCTATTTTCACAGTTCAAAATTTTTATTTTTTTTAAATAAAGGCAGCAGAAACCACAAATGTTCAAATGGAAAATCAGACCTGTTATAGCTGCCTCACAACATTCTCTTACCCAATTGACCCCAATTGTAAATGCCTTTGCCAGTTAATTATTGCACTATCATTATTGTTATCACCATTGTTATTATTTTGTGCTTTTCTTTGATTGTTAGTTTGCCGGTTCAAGCATCATACACGGGTTATAATAGAAATTCATTACCATGTGATGGCTGTTGGGCAGCCTATGGGAAATGACTTGATAGTCTTGCAAACACTGAATCATGCAGTAAATTAACACTCATTTTCATGCACGTTTGCTTGCATGTTGATGACCTGGAAACACATGCTTACACTCCATATTTTTCCTTGTTGCTCCTCATTTGTTTCTTCTCTGGTAGGAACAGAACAATATGGGCTTCCTCCAGGGGACAAAACAACACCTAACTCTGCAGCATGGAAGGGCGAGAGGAGCAGATGGATGAAGACTATACTTAGGGCCAACAGAGCACACACAGAGAGGAAACGCAGCTACCTGGCATCACACCTGGGCACTGCCAACCATCTTGGCAGTCAGACTGCCTGGGGAATGGGAAGGCATGGGCCAGGCGGAGAGTCAGATCCAACAATGGCTCATAGAATCCATCCTTGGAGAAAGGATATGCTACAGTGCTTGCTGCTGGGGCCATAGGGTTTAACAGTTCAGTCTCCCTGCACCCCAACACATACACCAAAAACGGGGAATGGATGTAAATGGATGTGGTTTCTTCACTTGATCAAAAGTCTCCTGACTTGCAGGCGTTTATGACAGCCTCTCACAGTCTTTTTTTGTTTTTGTTTTTTAGTTGGCAATAAGACAAACTAAAATAGTCCTTAGTACGCTAAACGCCAAATCTTTCCTGGTGTCTAGAGTGAGGCCAGTAACAATTATTTCCTACTGTGGGTGGGCCTTTGGCAGGTTATCAGTACTTGCTAATCCAATAGAACCTTCTTCTGTAATGATAGAAATGTATATCTGCACTGTTCTCTACAGTAGCCACTAGTCACACGTGGTTGTTGAGCATTTGAAATGTGGCTAGTTTAAATGAGGATCTCTCCCTCTCTCTCTCTCTCTATATATACATATATATATATATATATTTTTTTTTTTTTTTTGAGATGAGTCTTGTTCTGTTGCCCAGGCTGGAGTGCAGTGGCACGATCTCTGCTCACTGCAACCTCCGCCTCCCGGGTTCAAGTGATTCTCCTGCCTCAGCCTCCTGAGTAGCTGGGATTACAGGCACGTGTCACCATGCCCGGCTAATTTTTGTATTTTTAGTAGAGACAGGGTTTCACCATGTTGGTCAGGCTGGTCTCAAACTCCTGACCTCAAGTGATCTGCCCGTCTTGGCCTCCCAAAGTGCTGGGATTACAGGTGTGAGCCACCATGCCTGGCCACTATATTTTAAATTTTATATGATTGTAAGTTGATTTAAATTAACTCTCAATTCAGTTTACATTAAAATTTTCTACAACAGAAGTTTTTTTTAGTGACCTGAGTACTCAAGGAAGTGTATCCTAGAAGTACATCAACTGTTGTTTTTTTACTTCTAGTTAATCACGTGTGGCTAGTGGCCACACACAGCACAGATCTTGGAGTTGGCTACACACCTCTCTGGCTATTTCTAGGTCAGTTCCGTCAGCAATGTACACGTCAAAGTCAAATTGCCTCAATCTATTGGTGAAAGACCTGGTGCCTTATTCTCAGGCCAGTGCTGTCACACCTGAATATACAATTACTGTCTATAATCTGTTGACACACAAATCAACTTTCTTCCCCTGAGATGACCTCTCTCGTTCATGTGACACTTTATCTATCCCTGCAGTGGGTCAAAACCTCACCCAGGGCATATCGAGTCAGAATCTTTGGAGGGGCAGCTTAGTTTAGAAACTTACTATTGTTATAAGCTTCTCAGGTGATTCTTACGCAAACAGCCCAATACTAACGCTTACCACCGCTCTGCAGTGCAATTCCAACCGGCTGTGTTACACCAATTCAGGCTAAATATTACAAAGAGAAAACTTGCAGTCTTTGTTCTCCCTACTTCCGCCTTTCCCAATTTGCCCAAACCCAGGAGACAATGCTACACTTTCCCTGACCTGTCATAAACCTTAGAGTCAACATCACTCATCGATGAAATAAACCAATCCCAGAGCCGCTTGTGCATCAGAAGCATTCAACAAATATTTGATCATTGTGTCTTCCCTCATGTTCTTTGTTTCTCTTATGTGATTAATTATAAAGTAAGGCCCTTTTCTGACATCCTGTCTTGTGTGTCCATTTCATTCTTTCTTTCTCCAACCTTCACAAAGTTAGCTGAAAATTTCATCATCTTCCTCCTGTAATACTACATCCATCACCATCATTATCATCCTCATTTTCAGGATAGCTTCTCTTTGTATTCAATCCACAAATAAACCCTGTGAGATTGAAACGATGATTCCCATTTTGCAGAGGGTTAAACTTAAGGAAATTTACCCAATGTTATTAGACTGGTAATTGGCAGAGAGATGTGAGTTTATAGCAAAGCTCATTTTCTTTTCTACTAACTGGGGCGAACTACCTGCTGGATGCTTTTGCTGCACATATACCAACCTCTCTGAACTAAAGTTATCTTCTCTGTTCAATGCTCATTGCAAAATAATAACAGAATCGTCAATGGGAATTAAAACCCCTGGGTGAGAAACTCTTCAGAAAATAGGACATTCACACAGTCTCTGGCTAATCACACCACTCACAGTACAGTGACTGCCTAATCATAGGAAGGGATGGTGGCAGGCACCGCCTTAAGCAAATGATCAAAGTTACCTCCAGAGTAATGGGACAAGTTGACATCAGGTGGTTCTTGATGTGATGCACCAAGAAAACCACATCAGTTATATGTGATTTCTGTCAAAAATATTCTATTTGAATCTAATCAAGAGGAAAGAATCAGACAAGTCCAAACTGAGGTACATTTTACAAAAAAATTGGCCTGGCCTTCTCAAAAATGTCAATGTCATAAAAGACAAAAAAGTTCGGTGAGTGGTTCTAGATTAAAGAGGGTAAAGAGACACGACAATGAAATGCAATTAAATTCAGAATCCTTAATTAGATCTTGATTTTTTTAAAAGTTGGACAAAACAGTATTGAGACAATTGATGAAGAGTGAATATGGACTATATATTAGAAAATAGGATTGTATCAATATTACATTTTCTGAGTGTGATAGTTCTACAGTGGTTATGTGGGAGACTACCCTCATTCTCAGAAAATGGTATTTGAGATATGTAGAGGTGAAGTGTCATGACAGCTGGAACTAATACTGAAATGGTCCAAAAACAAACAAATGAAAAACAAACCACTCTCAGAGAGATAAAGCAAGTGCCCCAAATGTTAACAACTGGAGAATTTTGGTAGAGAATATAGGTGTTGGTTGTATTATTTTGCAACTTTGTTGTAGGTTTAAAATTTTTTCAAAATAACAAGTAGGTTAAAAACAAAAATAAAAGTAGAAAAGAAATAATACTAGTAACACTTATGTAGCATTTACTATGTGCCTCACATTCTTCTAAGCACTTTATCCAGATTAACTGGATTTAATCCTCACGACACCTTAGACAGTATATTATTATCATCCTCAGTTTACACATGAAACAGTGGAGGCCCTGACAGGTTGTGATTTGGCCACAGTCAACCTCAAGCAAGATGTAGAGTTGGAATTCCACCCACAGTCCATGCTCTTAGCCTCTCTGCTGAACCGTTTCATTGAGAGTATCCTAGTTCTAATCAGCTTCTGAGAGGGTGGACCAGGTTGTTCATCACACTTCAACTGCTCTAACACTTTACAGTTTTTTCTTGTATTCATTTGAAATTTGTCTCTCTATGGCTTTTACCCATTTGTTCTATTTCTGTAGTTGGCCCATCCAGAGCAAATCACTCTTTCCTCCTTTAGAACATAAACTTTTCAAAAATTGGGACTTGGTCACATTTACCACTGTGTTCCCATGCTAGAAGAATGCCTCCTAGCACATGACAGGAACTCAGTAAAGATTTACCAAATAAATGGATGAATGAATGGATATCAGCTTTTCGAATATTTGAGGTCAACTTCTGAAAATTTCCATTCTCTGTTGAAAACCTTCCCAGTCCCTTCAACTGTTCCATGAATATTCTAGCCGCCATCCTCTAAAACAATTCCAGTTTTTCTAGTTTTAAAGCTTGTGCTCAGAACTGAAAAGAGTACTCCAGAGTTCACTGACCACCATCAAGTGACAGTAACATTTCACTGTTCTTGTTTTAGATGGCTTCCTTCTGCTAATGGAGGCTAGGAGAGCACAACAATTTTAAAAATGGCATCGTACAAACTATCCAAGAGACTTTCTGGCAAAGATGATGAACATATACATTTACTCTTGCGTCTTCCTAAGCCACACTAAGATAACAGTAAAACATTTTGTTTGTTTACTTGCAGAAACCCACAAAAACAAAGATAATGAGAGAGAAGGAAATAGTAATAACATCTTGAAAGCTGGAAAGCAGATACTCAAATGGCAACTGACTTATCTGACCTAAGAAACATGAATCTAAACCAGTGGAAGAATCAGTAGATGTACAAACCCCATGACACTAAAAAACTCCCCAAAGTTCGGAAATTGGTGGCATCAGTTGTCTCTAGAAGTAGGGCTTAAGGGGCAAGGGCAAAATGGGAGGACTTGTTAAAATCCATTTAAAACTTGAAATCTCCTCTCTGTGCAGTTTTCCTTCAGCCCAGCAGAAGCCTGAGGGTCTATTCTCCAGAGAGGATCAAAGAGAGGGTCTCTGGACAGGGTTCCACCAGATGCAGTTTAGGGCAGGGGTAATTTAATAAAAGGAGGACTAAGCAGGTTTGAAGGAGAGTTCAATACATATTTATATACTGACTGTCAAGACCTGTGCCCTCTTCCCTCACTCTGCTTCCAGCATGTTGGTAACTTGCCACTATTTTTCAAGCAAAAGTTTGGAAGGTCTTTCTCTGCAGAATACAACTAGTCCAAGAGGAAAGACTAAGAAATTGACAAGGAGGTGTCCCCAGATAAATAGTTGAGCCAGATCATTCTACTGGACCTCACAGTGTGTAAACCATAGCCATGAGCTCAGAGACTCCAATTAGCTTTTTAAAAATGTTTAAAAATTTTTTTCTATGTAGTAAGCTATACATAACACAACACTTAACTGTTTAAACATTTTTAAGTGTACAGTTCAGTGGCATTAAGTAGATTCACATTGTGAATCCACCACCACAGTTCATGTCCAGAACATTTTCATTACCCCAAACAGAAACTCTATCCTTTAAAAAATAACTCCCCACTCCCTCCCCTGAACCCCTGCTTACCTGTATTTTACTTTCTGTCTCTAAGAATTTGACTATTCTAAGTACCTCCTATAAGTAGAATCATATCATTCAATTAGCATAATGTCTTCAAGGCTCATCCATGTTGTAACATATGTCAGAATTTTCTTCCATTTTAAAGTTGAATAATATCCCATTGATAAAGTAATACAGGACCAGAAACTACAGAATTATGAGAAAGACTTTTTGTTAACTCTTAAGCTAGAGAGTGTTTTATTCTTTTTGAAAACCAGAGTGATATACAAAATCTGCCTACGCAGTAGCACAGAGAAGCCACCGCAGGTACTAGTGGTCCACACAAGAGCAGAGGGTTTTGTAGGCCTAACATTAGAGAATAACCTCTTTGTAAAAAATAATTTATTTTATTTTTTTTTTTAGACAGGGTCTTCCTTTGTCTCCCAGTCTGGAGTGCAGAGATCTTGGCTCATTGCAACCCGCCTCCCGGGTTCAAGTGATTCCCCTGCCTCAGCCTCCCAAGTAGCTGAGACTACAGGTGTGCATCACCATGCTGGGCTCATTTTTGTATTTCTTTTAAGTGGAGATGGGGTCTTGCCTTTTTGGCCAGGCTGGTCTCGATCTCCTGACCTCAAGTGATCTGCCCCCGCTTGCCTTCCCAAAGTGCTAGGATTACAGATGTGAGCCACCATGGCTGCCCAAGAATAGCCTCTTTAAATTGCATGAGGTAGGCCAGGGATGGTGGCTCACATCTCTAATGCCAGCACTTTAGGAGAGGCTGACATGGGAGGATCGTTTGAGGCCAGGAGTTCGAGGCTGCAGTGATCTATGATTGCATCACTGCACTGCAGCCTGGGTGACAGAGTGAGAACCTGTCTCAAAAAAAAAAAAAATTGTGTGAGCTATAGTGCATAGATGTGTGCGAGAGTACATATGAACAAAAATAGCTATCCAAGGCTGTACAAATATGGTGCAGATCTGAGGCCCTTAAGTCAATTGTGAACAACCATAAGCAGAGAGAGAATGAATTTTACAGTGTTGGGAACAACCCCTCTAGTGTGAACCACCATGGGACACAGACTGTTATGGGATCAAGGTTCATAATCAGGTTGACAGTGGGCCACAGACTGAGGCCAAAGTGGAGATATTTACATGAGTCCTACTTCAGTAAGAGTTTCATTTGATTCCCACCAGAAGCACGAGGTTCACATGTGAAAGCTATAGTGGTTGCAACTTTATACTAATGGATGTTCTTTATGTGTTCATTATTTTGTGTTTTTATACTTACAGAATAATTCCTTCATTTATTCAAATATTTACTGAACACCTATGTGCCAAATGCTATACCGAGAACTTAGAATACAAAGTTGAATAATCCATATGCCTTTTATTATCCAAGATAGATAATATCTTTTATTTTCATTTTAACAATTTTCTTTAGCACTTTGGTGTTTTAGGAACTATGCTAGAAGCTAAAACAGTGAACAAAAGGAAGCGATTCTTGCCTTAATTGAACATTAGCTATTACTGCATATGTTTATGTTAATAGTTTAATGAATAATATGCAGTTTTATGCTACATACTGTGGGTTAGATCATTATCACTAACATATTTTTCTTGTCTTTTTTTTAATGACAGCCTACCCTTGAAAATTTTTCTTGTTTATCTGTGACATTCTAATAATGTTTATTTACTACTTAAAACTCTTCAATCTTCAAGTACAAAATCCTTACCCTTAGAAGTGAGACCCTTCACGTTGGTTTCTGTGCCTGACTTTCCAACTTTTTTTCCCTAGCATATATCCAAAATATAACTGTGAAAACAAAACAAAACTTCTTAAATTTTCCTGGGAGGTGCCATACCTGTAAATGTCCCATTTATCTGAAATATCCTTCCAACACACAGGTTCTCATCCTACCCTTCAAAGCTCAGCTCAGACTTGAGCCCTCTGAGAAGACCTCTCTCCTCTCCTGCACAGCCACTATGACCTAGCAGAATCTGTCACCTATCCCGTCTCAGAGTCATTTGACATGTGTAGCAGGACTCAATCTCAGTCTACTTGCTTAGTTGTATAGGACATTGATTTGGCTCTGGGTCCCCACCCAAATCTCATCTCAAATTGGAATCCCCACCTGTTGGGGGAGAGACCTGGTAGGAGGTGATTGGGTCATGGAAGCGGTGTCTCCACTGCTGTTCTTGTGATAGTGAGGGAGTTCTCACAAGATCTGATGGTTTAAAAGTGGCAGTTTCCCCTATGCTCTCTCTCCTGCCGCCATGTAAGACGTGCCTTGCCTCCCCTTCATCTTCTGCCATGATGGTAAGTTTTCTGAGGTCTCCCCAGCTATGTGGAACTGTGAGTCAATTAACCTTGATTCCTTTTTAAATTACCCAGTTTCAGGTATTCTTTATATCAGTGTGAGAATGGACTAATACAGACATCTCACTGTATTCATTAGAGCACAGCACACTTTCTGCCAGGCTAGAAAAACTTGAAATTCAGTCACCCCTGGGGCCCTCTCTCCCCACTCCTGGACTGTGCCATAGGTCTGAGGCCCTGCACGGTACTAGATTTGGGGTATTAGAGCCCTCTTTTGGCAGTCCTCTGCTGACTCAGTTTACCCCTAAGTTCCATGGTCTCTTTCCACACAGCCCCTTTGGGTGCACTGACATTCTGCTGCCTATGTGCTGTGGCTAGAACACAGGCATCTTTGCAAACCTGCCTTTGGTTTCATCGCTGCCTGAATGGCCAGGTATCCCTCTCTCTCTGCAGACTTCCTACAGCTGCAGCAGCATACCTAAGGAACCACATCTGGCCTCCTACTTCTCAGAGATGCACAGACCCCAGGCTCTTTCTCTCCTCCTCCTTGCTGCAATGGGAGGGGGGATTCTATGGTAGAGAGAGGATGGAGGAAGAAAGAATCCACCCTTTAGTCCAATCCAACCTCCATCTGGCTCCCAGTATTTGTTGATTCTATGATATTCTCTCCACTCTGGAGCTTAGGCTTTTGAAACCAAAAGCTAGGAAGTATGTGAGCTGATTTCTGCATTCAACCCAGTCATTCTTCTTACATGGGGATGTTAACGCAATGGCTACTTATATGAGGGGTGAGGGAGGGCAATGAAAAAAGAAAAAAAATCTCATGGATTATTTCCACAAAATAATATCCTGCGTCACTTGTAAATGAATCGTGTCACACAGTGGGGTGTTTCTTGGTATTGAGCTTGCTAGAGGCAGGGTCATGGCTTAGTTATTTTTGTATTCCCTGAATCTTGACTAGCACGAGGTGTATAGTAGACATTCAGTAACTGTTTACTGAATGAACGAGTGAATAAAGTCATTGAGAACCCTCCTTTGCTTAAAATCTTCAATGGCTTGTCATCATCTATATGATACAATTGCAACTTTTTAGCACAATATTTGAGGCCTTTGCTTATTTGGCATCTGGCCTGTTTTTCAGTCCCCTGCCATCTTTTTCATTAATTTCTTTATTTATAGTTTGACTTCCCCACTAACCTCAGAGCCCCTTGAAGGCAGAAAGCATATTATCCTAATTCAAATGCAAATGTAGTAAAATGTGCTCAATAAATGCTGCATTAATGTATTATTTAAGCAGAACTATTTAAGCCGGGTATCCAGTTAACATTTGGTCAAGATTCTAGTACCCAGAGCAGGCAGACCTGGAAAGCATTAGCTTTAATAGAATGGCGCCTGTCCAAAGCCTAGGTATTTCTAAATCTGTCAAACACTATATATATATGGTTATTAGTTTTGCCTGCTGGGAAGCAGGGGCACAAAAGTGTTTGTGAACATAAGATGGAAGGGAGTCACAGGGTGAAACTGAAAGTGAGTTTACATCAAATTGTAAGCAGCTTCAAGGATAATGTCTTATTCCTTGTTTTCTCAGTACCAGAACCTAGCAAACAATGTTTGCAACACAGTAGGCATACCTTTCTTCAGGGGCAGAGACAGACAGGGTGGCACTCTCTCGCCCAGGCTAGAGTGCAGTGGCAGGAACATGGCTCACTGCAGTCTCGGCTTCCTGGGCTCAAGCAATCCTCCTGCCTCAGTCTCCTGAGTAGCTGAGACTACAGGCATGAGCCACCATGTCTGGCTAATTTTCTGATTTTTTTGTAGAGATGGGGTCTCATTTTGTTGCCCACAGGTCTTGAACTTCTGGATTGAAGAAATCCTCCTGCCTTGGCCTCCCAAAATGCTGGGATTACAGGCATGAGCCACTGTGCCTGGCCTCATACTTAAAAAAAAGAAAAAAGAAAAAAAATCAAGTAGTGTGTCTGCCAAATTTATTCTTTTTTTTTCCCAAAATTGTTTCAGCTATTCTAGTTCTTTTGCCTTTTAATATAAATTTTAGAATGTTTTTGTACCTACAAACAAAACAAAATCTGATGGTAATAACATTAAATCTGTAGATTAAGTGGTGGATGATTGACATCATAACCCTGAACATGGTATATGTCTCTATTTATGTCTTCTTTGATTTCTTTCACTAGCATTTTGTAGTTTTCAGCATGCAGATCCCTTATAAGTTTTGTTAGATTTTCACATGAAAATTCCATTTTGGAGGAGTTTCTATAAATGGTATTTGCTATGGATTGAATGTCCCCACCAAAACTCGTGTTGAAATTTAATTGCCATTGTAGCAGTATTAAGAGGTGGGGCCTTTAGGAAGTGATTAGGCCATGAGGTCTTCACCATCATAAATGGAATAATGCTCTTATTGTGGAAGTGGGTTAGTTATTTCAGGAGTGGATTCCAGATACTTAGTTTTAGGAGCTTTTTGTTAGATACCATGGCTATTTCTATGTAGATAATTATATTGTCTTTAAATGAGGACAGTTTAAAATAATAAAAAATAATAAAAAGCTATGTGCTTTTTATTTTTTTCTCTTGCCTTATTACACTGGCTAGGACTTATAGTATGATGTTGCCTAAGAATAAAGATTTTTTATTTTGCTCCTAATCATAGGAAAAAACAAAGTTAAAAATTTCTCTTTTTTTCAGTTTGCTGAGAGTTTTCATCACAAATAGATGCTGCATTTTGTCAAATGGTTTTTCTGCATCAGTTGACATAATATTTTTAAAATCTATTAATATGATAGATTATATTGATTGACTTTTTTTTTTTTTTTAAGACAGAGTCTTGCTTTGTTGCCCAGGCTAGAGTGCAGTGGCTCGGTCTTGGCTCACTGCAACCTCTGCCTGCTGGGTTTAACTGATTCTCATGCATCAGTCACCCAAGTAGCTGGGACCATAGGTACATACCACCATGCCTGATCGACTTTTTGCTATTGAACAAACCTTGGATTCCCAGGATAAACTGTAGTTAATTGTGATGTATTATTCTTTTTATATACTGTTGGATTTGATTTCCTAGTATATTGGTTTGAGAATTTTTAATCTATGTTTATGGGAGATATTCTTCTGCAGTTATCTTTTCCTATACTGTCTTTGTCTGGTTCTTATGTCAGGGTATTGTTGACCTAAAAGAATGATTTAGAAAATAACTCCTTTGGCCGGGCACAGAGGCTCATGCCTGTAATCCTAGCACTTTGGTAGGCTGAGGTGGGTGGATCATGAAGTCAGGAGTTCGAGACCAGCCTGGTCAAAATGGTGAAACCCCATCTCTACTAAAAATACAAAAAAACTAGCTGGGTGTGGTGGCGCACGCCTATAGTCCCAGCTACTAGGGAGGCTGAGGCAGGAGAATTGCTTGAACCCAGGAGGTGGAGGTTGCAGTGAGCCGAGATTGCGCCACTGCACTCCAGCCTGGGCAATAGAGGGAGACTCTGTTTCTAAAAAATAAATAAATAAATAAAACCTTCTCTTCTATTTTAACAAAAAGTCATATACAATTGGTATTATTTTATTATTAAATTTTTGGTAGAATTAAGGAGTGAAAGCATTTGAGTCTGAAGATTTCTTTCGTTGAAAATTTTTAAACAACAAATTTAATTTCTTTAATAAGCATAGAGCTATTTAGGTTATTTCTTTCTTCTTAGGTGAATTTGATAGTCTGTGTCTTTCAAGGAATTGGTTCATTTTATCTAACTTGAATTTATGTCTGTAGAGTTTTTGTAGTATTCCTTTATTATCTTTTTAAAATCTGTGAAGTCTGTAGTTATGTGCCCTCTTTTATTTCCAGTAGTAGTAATTTGTGTTTTCTCTCTTTCTTTGTCAGACCAGCTAAAAGTTTATTAATTCTATTGCTCCTTCAAATAACCAACTTTTTATTTCATTGATTTTTCTCTATTGTTTTATTTTATAAGTTCTGTTGATTTCTGTTCTTATCTTTATATATTTTTTCTTCTGCTTCCTTTGGGTTTCTTTTGCTTTTCTTTTTCTAGTTTCTTAAATTGGAAGCTTGGATTTTTAAACTGAGGTCTTTTTTCTTTTCTCATAAAATCACTTGATGCTATGAATGTCCCTTCAAGTACCACTTTATCTTCATCCTATATATTTAGAGATGTTGTATTTTCATTTTTGTTCAATGCAAAACATTTTGTAATTTTCCTTGAGACTGTAGCTGACAGAGGTGAACTGAGTTGTTTAATAATATACTGGAGTGGTTTTTAGGTATGATTAACTGAGGAAGTTTAATGATGTTTTCCTTTTCACTCTAACTGAAGTGGGACATTACAATCAAAGAAAAGTTTTAAGAAATAAAGCATGCAATAAGCTATTTACCTTGAACCATTTATACAGTAGCAATTTAATACAGTAATTTCCCTGCAACTTAATTCTGGGAAGATCCTAGGAGGCTGCAAGAATTTGGTTCTAAGAATCAGAAACTTGAGTTATGTCAGTAGCAACTTATCTTCCAGAAATATGCCACATTTTTTCTTAAACTTTAATGTACATAAAGATCACTTTGAGAGCTCATTAAACACAGATCCTGGGCCCCCACTCCAAGAGACTCTGATTTAGTAGGTCTAGGATGGGCCAAGGATTTGTATTACCAGCAGATTCCTAGTTGATATTTATGCTACCGGTCTGAGGACCATACATTAAGTAGCATTATTCTACAGCATTAGAAAATACTGCCCACCAAATTCTCTTTGACATCCCTTCATACTTTGCATAGTTTTCTATTTACTTCCTCTTCTTGTCGTCTTCCTTTTCTTTCTTTTGCCCTCTAGATATAGGTATTTTCTAAGGGTATAACTTTAGCTCTTTTTTCTTCATCTTTCCTTCCATTATAAATTCAATGACTTCTTATTGAGAATCTACTAATTGTTAAGCTAGGCTGCTTCTGGTACCATGTAAGGCAGAACCAGTGGGGTCCATGCCTCTTGCTGCACTATTATCTTCTCTGTGAAAGTGTTCTCAGAACTTTCTCACAGACCTGACCACCTCCTCCTTTGCTTTCCCACAGCTCTTTATTTGTTTCTTTCATATGGATTTTATTTCATTCTATATTTGTTGGGAATTCTCTGAGACAATATCCCAAATCTTGTTTGAAAGCAGGATCTGGACTGGGCAAGACAAGCTCAACCTCCAATTTTGATTTTGTCACCTATCTGTATTTACTCTTTCAGGTTCAATAATTATATCAGCCTGGGAATGGATTAGAAAATTGTGATGGCCGGGCTTGATGGTGCACACCAATAGTCCTAGCTACTTGGGAGGCTGAGGTGGGAGGATTCCTTTACCCCAGGAGTTTGAGGCCAGCCTGGGCAACACAGTGGGCTCTGTCTCTAAAAAAGAAAAGAAAATTGTGACAATTTTTTCAACACAATACGACTTATCCTGATGCAAAATAGATACTGGAGTTATGAAATTTTTAAATTAATATTTGGAAATGTTGCAAGATGACCGGAAGGATGAAATAAAATTCCTTTTTAAGCATACTGGCACAAGACAAATCTTCATAGTATTTATTTACTTTTATCTAGTTCAGTTCAAGGAACACATATTAACAAATCACAATAAGCAAACACCATTCTATTATACTTCCATGTATTTTTTTCCTTTAGGCTTCTCTCTATATATCATGCCTCTCCAAATTTTGTGGGGGAAAATACAGATTGGTCCTATTCTTCTTGCTTGTGGCAGCAATCAATGAAAATAATGCTCATTCTTTTGGAATTCTGGGTGTTAAAAAAAGGGGAGATGTTGGGGCTGGGGAGAATGTTTTTACATAATGTCTTCATAAATATTAGTGGAGACTTCTCTGAACTATCTCTGTCCTGCTCTCCAGACTTCCTTCTCTGTGATATAAAGTGCTCATATAGGAAGTCACAAAATTGCAACGGAAATCCAAACTCAACTTGATTTACTAGGTCCTCAAATGTTGACCTGTTCTGGACTCATAAATAGAGTGGGAAGGCATTTGGGTAAGGGAAAGAGCAGGAAGCCATGAATTACCCAGTGGATCTTTGAAATCAAACAAATTTAACATAGAATGAATACCAGGCATTTCCTGGGGAAGAAGGGAAGTGTAGTCCTGCCTGTCAATTACCCTGTAACTATATTAAATTTAGAAGATCACAAATATTCTGCCAGGGATCTCAAGGACCAGGCGGGAGAATGCCCATACCTTTTGCATTACAGTGGAGACAGATCCCAGTCACATCCAACTTACTCACATCCAACTACATGGTGAGCCATATTTTTCACACGACATGGCTCCTAAATGCATGCCAACTCCTTTAGTGCTCAGACAGAGAAGCAGAGATATGTTCCAATAATGGGAAAAACGGGCTGAACTGCCTCCATTGAAAGATGATGCACTGTTCGTTGTGGGTGATTTAAGGGATCTTCCTTGGTAGAGGAAAGCTGGTGCTTCAGTGCCTCTAAACATCCGTGGGCAGCTGTAGAATCAGGCCTCCCAGAATCTGCTCTTCTAGACCATCGGCAGATGAGAGCTGGAGGAAGGCCAGGTCTTTATAGAACCACCTTCGGGGGCCGGGTGCGGTGGCTCACGCCTGTAATCCCAGCACTTTGGGAGGCCGAGGTGGGCAGATCACCTGAGGTCAGGAGTTCAAGTCCAGCCTGGCCAACATGGTGAAACACCATCTGTACTAAAAATACAAAAATCTTAGCTGGGCGTGGTGGCGTGTGCCTTTAGTCCCAGCTACCTGGGAGGCTGCGGCAAGAGAATCGCTTGAACCTGGGAGGCGAAGGTTGCAGTGATACCACCACTGCACTCCAGCCTGAGTGAGAGAGTGAGACTCCATCTCAAAAAAAAAAAAAGAAAAAAAGAAAAAAAGGAACCACCTTCCCCTCCCCTTCTATCCCTCTGGAAACTCCTCCTTCTTCCCTCTTTTCTCATTCTCTTATAAGAGAAGTTTCCTCATTTTACAGGTGGGGCAGTGGAGGTGGTACAGCCAAAACTTCATCGAAAGGAAAATTTGGTGTAATGCATTTTGAATGAGACCTCTCACCCCAGACAAACTGTGTGACCCTGCATGGCTCAGGGGCCCCAGTACGCTACAATAGCTACATCCAGGAAAGTGTCACCAGGGCTTGGTGATTTCCTAAGCATGAGAAAAACCAGGCTGTCCTCACTATGAGATCAAGTTTGAGGTTACTGCTAGGCAGGATGTGATATGGAGACTTTTTTTTTTTTTTTTTTTGCCAAATGGTAGCTCTTCTTCTAGCCTAATGGTTATCGAGTTTTAAGAGGAAGGAAATTATATTTATTTTTGGTATTGTGCAGAATTATAGAGGAAATGTGTAAATCAGAGGAAAAATCCAGATATCCTGAAAGAAAATGTGAGACAAGGGGCAAGGTGGGAACCCAGGGTACCAGGGCAAATTGCTAAAACATCACTGGAACAGTGTGATTGCTCCAGAGGAACTAGGTCACCAGGAAAACCTTTGCTTAGAATCTAAATTAAGAATAAGGTCTCCATTGTTTGTCTTACAGTGGCCAGAGTTCATGAGTGCCTTGCTTTGTCCCCAGGGACCCTGTTTCTCCACTCTAAGCCAGCTCTGATTAAGAGGAAGCCATATATCCTCTAAGAATATTCCTGTCTTGTGCTTTACTCAGTAACATTAACAGAGGGAAATGAGGTTATGTGAACTTCCCATGGATATTTTGATGGCAGTGACTCAGTTGATACAAAGGATTCCCTGTGAAGCAAATCCGCATAAATAGAGGGTCAAGTTTATTCTAGTGATTCCCCTAGGTTTCACCAGCTCAGGAAAGAGGAAAGAGCATCCTAAGAGACAGTGATTCCATAACCATATGCAGATGGCCAAAACACAGGGTAGGAAATGACCCCAAGAAAATAAAACTGTGCAAAAATCTTCCACTGCAAATGGTTTAGGTATGGATTATTTAATTATTTATTTATTTAGTTTTAATTTTTATACCTTTAGGGAGTACAAGTGCGGATTTCTTACAGGCATATATTGCATAGACGTAAAGTCTGGGCTTTTAGTGAACTTATGACCCGAATAGAGAACATGATACCCAATGGGTAACTTTCCAATTGTCAAGCCCCTCCCACCTTCCCATCTTCTGTAGACTCCAGCGTCTATTATTCCACTCACTGTGTAAGTCCATGTGTACTCATTGTTTAGCTCTCACTTATAAGTGAGAACATGTGGTATTTGACTTTCTGTTTCTGAGTTATTTCACTTAGGACAATGGCCTCCGGTTCCATCCATGTTGCTGCAAAAGACATGATTTTGTTCTTTTCTATGGATGGATAAGTATTCCATGGTGAATAGTCTATCCCATTTCCTTTATCCAGTCCTCCACTGATGAACACTTCAGTTGCTTCCATGTCTTTGCTATTGTGAACAGTGTTGTGATAAACATTTGAGTACAGACATCTTTTTGATATAATGACTTCTTTCTCTTTGGGTGTATCTCCAGTAGTGAGATTGGGTCAAATAGTAGTTTTGTTTTTAGTTCTTTGAGAAATCTAGGTGTGGAATATTTTAATGACTGAGTTAATTCTGATGCCAATAACTTATTTATTTATTTATTTATTTTTTTGCTTTCCATATAAATGACTATTGCTTGGCAGTCAGTGTGCTAGGTTCAAAACCTACCTTATCTTCAAAATCTTTTAGAGCAGAAAATGGATTAGTAATAGGAAGACAAACTCAAAGCAAAATAGTTTAGATTCATTCAGAACTTAGCAAATGTGAAAATTATTGCCTAAGAAATTTTAGAATTCTAGAAAAAACTTCCTACACACCTACACACACACACACACACACACACACACACACACATACGCCATTAGATTTTTACTTTTCAGGAGGTGTTCATCATAGTCCCCAGAGAAAATATCTAACCTTAACATGAAAAAAACCAAGTCTTTTCCTTAAATAAAAATACCTTTCAGATTAGCACAGGACCCATGTTCTTATTTTGGTTCCTAAGGAAGAACCAGTTTTGTTCTCCTCCCAGAAATATAAGTGGAGCGTTGAGTCCCTAAAGGGCCAGGTGGAGCCCGGTGGTAGCTGAATTGGAGGAAGGGAGAACACATGTCTTTGGAATTGATTTGTAGACTCTCTCTGTGCCTTTGGAAACACCTGAGACAGAATCCTTGCGATCAGCTCTTCAGTCCTTCTTCAGTTGCCATATTTTTTTATAGTCATCTTTTCTCCTCTAATTTTTTATTCATATCCCAGAGTGATGAGCCGATGTTTTTAAAATAGAAGATATCCAATAAATGTTCCATGCGTGAATGGATTGTTCTTATTCACTTCTAGGCTTCGAATGATTATTTGATGCTATCTCTCAACAGATATTGATATGCAGTCAGTTCAGATATGCCAGCCACAGGAATGACTTCTACTCCATTAACAGCCTGAGAATTATATGCTATAGTGGGTTATGAAATCTGAAGTTACTTACCTAAAAAAAATGTGCATTGGGATCAAATCGAGATAGGAAGAAGGGAAAACTTTAATTACTGGATCTGCCTTGACATCACAGAAATATTCTAAACATCTCCCACTTCTTTATTTCTTTTTTTCTTTTTTTTATTGGTGGCCAGTGAGAGTGAAGATAACTCACACACACAAGAGGGGAAACGGCTTTTAAAAAGACAATGAGAAGCCAGGCGCGGTGGCTCATGCCTGTAATCCCAGCACTTTGGGAGGCCGAGGCGGGCAGATCCCCTGAAGTCAGGAGCTTGAGACCAGCATGCTCAATATAGCAAAACCCTGTCTGTACAAAAAATACAAAAATTAACCAGGCATAGTGGCACGGGCCTGTAGTCACAGTTACTTGGGAGGCTGAGGCAGGAGAGTTGCTTGAATCCAGGAGGCGGAAGTTGCAGTGAGCTGAAATCGAGCCACTGCACTCCACCTTGGGCAACAGAATGAGACTCTGTCTCAAAAAGAAAAGAAAATTAGAAACTTACAGGAGTATGGCCCATGATGCAACTCTCTTGAGATCACACGCCCCCTTCTTCCAGAAAGCCACCAGCTTTTGTTTTCATCAGTAACTGCTAGCAACAGGTCCCTTGTTACTAACATAAATTACGGATAAAGAATTGGTAACAGAGGTATGATAACTCCTCTGGATCTGATAAAATAAAAAGGGACCTGCCTTCCTGGATAGGAACATTCCCAGTAACAAAAGTAAAAGAAGAAAAAATATTTACTTAGATGCTTGTCCCCTTCTCCCTCCCACTTTCTCACCTTGAAAACAACCTATTGAAAATGTTCACAGAAGGGAGGTTCTGCTCAGTTTTTGGAAGAACGCAGCATCTAAGTATTCATTCCGCAATGACTTGAGCTGACAATATCAGTAAATATGTTGTACTCAAACAAAATTGCTCAAGGTGGAATAGAAATAAGGTCTCAGCTCTTGAGAGATAAGGCAAAGGAAGCACAGGCTGCTCATCTGAATCTTCATGTGGCTGACCTGGAAGAAACCAAAGACTTATTTGGCCAAAGTGTGGTTTTCTACCTGAACAAACATCCAATTATATGCGGAATAGATTCCAGAGCATTTCAGAGAGATAAAGTATAATGACCATGGTATCAGCCTTGCAGAGGCAGATCCCTGGGTTACTGATAAGCCAGAGGGCTTGTGTAACATCTCTGTAACCTACCTGTGTCCAAAATCAGCAGTAAGGACTTATCCGTAGTCTTCTCAGATGTTCTTGATCCTTTTTTGTGTGTCCTAGAACCACTTCATCCCAACCAACACAATGACAACACTCCGAAGAAGAATGTCACAGCCTTTGTAAGTCTTTCTGACAAAAGATGTATTGTCATTACTGGATCTCCTCTTCTTCCACACAAAGTGGTGTCCAGTATTCACTGTTCTGAACAAATCGTTTGGTAAAGCATTTCATAAGTTTATTTGGATGAGGATAGCATGGGCTTTTTTGAACCACTGGTGAGAGACAAGTTGGTTATCCAGAGGCTGCAAGACCTTTGCTCCTGGGGTTTGCTGTGTGAAACACCTGTGCATGCAGAATGCAGGATAAATCTTTTGAGACCATTGGATCTACCATGCTCATGAAACTTACCTAAGAAAATCCTTGTAAGGCACAAAAACAGAGAAAGAGGATTGAAAGACCTGGCCGAGATCTTAATCCTTCATGTTGATTGCAATGTGAGTTGCATTAACAGCAGGTACACAGCTTCTATCACATTCTTTGCCTTTAGAGTCAAGCTTTCATATAGTTCAGGGGGTGCCAAGCTAGGGCCCAAGAGCAAACTATGGCCTGTTGCCTCTTTTTTATATAGCCTGAGTCAAGAATGATTTTTACATCTTTAAATAGCTGAGGAAAAAGTCAAAAGAAGAGTTATATTTTGTGACAAGCTAAAATTACACAAAATTTACATTTTAGTGTCCACAAGTGAAGTTTTGTGGAAGCACAGCCACACCATATTGTCTATATCTGCTTTTCAGCTATACCAACAGAGCTGAGTAGTTGCAACAGAGACCATGTGGCCTGCAAAATTAAAAAAAATATATAAAATAAAATATTTCTATTGGTCTTTTACCAAAAAAAAGTTTACTGACCCCTGATAAAGTTCAAGTTCATTCTTAAATTCAGCCTTGCTAATTAAATAGACCTGAAGTCTTGCTAAAATGCAAGGATTAGTTTTAGAGAATTATGATGTAATCTATTGGGAAATGAGCCACGAATTATTATCACATAGGATATAAACTTAATTTTTATTAAAATGGAAAATGTTTTATAAAATTTATTTTAAAAATACAGTTATATAAAGTAGAAACCATCACAGGACATGTGATATAAAAAAGACCTGACCCGGCCAGGCCCGGTGGCTCACACCTGTAATCCCAACACTTTGGGAGGCTGAGGTGGGTGGATCATGAGGTCAAGAGACCATCCTGGCCAACATGGTGAAACCCCATCTCTACTAAAAATACAAAAATTAGCTGGGCGTGGTGGCAGGGGCCTGTAGTCCCAGCTACTTGGGAGGCTGAGGCAGGAGAATCGCTTGAAACTGGGAGGTGGAGGTTGCAGTGAGCCATGATCGTGCCAATGTACTCCAGCCTGGTGACAGCAAGACTCCGTCTCAAAAAACAACAACAACAAACAAACAAACAAACCTGACCTGCCTATTAGTCAGGGAAATGAAAATTAAAATGCAAAAGGATACTGTTTCATGCCTCCAAAATTGCCAAAAAATTTTAAAAGTCTGATAATATGAAGGGTTGTGAGGGTGCAGAACAGTAAGCATGGGCAATATGTGTACTTGCACAACCACTTTGGAAAGCAGCTTGGCAATTTCTAATAAAATGGAAGATGGGTTTAATAAGATGGCTTAGTGACTCCACCCCCAGGTTTATAGCCTATTCTAAAGCAATTCTAGCACCTATGCAAGAGGAAACATGTAGAAAGATGTTCTATGCAACACCAACACGGTAGGTTGTGCTTTCTGCTCCCCTGTGGCTGGGTGGAGCCCTGTGGCTAGTTCTGGTCATTTGAGTTGTGAGCAAAAGTGACACACATGGCTGGAACATCTATAAGGCCAATGTGAAACCCTTCTGAGTTATAATAAGTCACAGGTTAAATAGAAATTGCAATGGAAAATACTTCAAATTAAATAATAATACTATGTATCAAAGCTTACCATTATACTACAAATACTTATCATTACACTATCAAATACTACATATCAGAGTGTTAGCCATGCTTAGAAGGGAATTTATAGCTCCAAATGCATATTTAGAAAGAAGAAACACTGAAAAAAATCAATAAACTGAATCTTAGCTTGGGCTCCCCAGAAGCAGACCTTGAGCCAAGGATTCAAGGGCAAACAGTTTAATTGGGAGTGAATTAATTAGCTTGGGCTGCCGTAACAAAGTATCACAGGCTAGGTGGCTTAAACAACAGAAATTTATTTTCTCACAGTTCTGGAGGCTGAAATCTGAGATCAAGGTGTCAGCAGGTTTGGTTTCTTCTGAGGCTCCTGCCCTTGGCTTGCAGATGTCTGTGTTCTCCCTGTGTCTGCCCATGAGATTCCCTCTGTGGGTGTTGTGTCCTAATCTCTTCTTATAAGGACACCAGTCATAGTGGATTAGGGTGCACCTTCATGATCTCATTTTAATTTCATCACCTCTTTAAAGCTGTATCTCCAAATAAAGCCACATTCTTAGGTACTTTGGCTTCAGACTCGAACAAATAAATTTAGGGGCTTCGTACGTTGAATCTGAGGGGCTCACAGTTCAGTCCCTCACAGGGAAACAGACAAGTAGGAACAGGTAGGAAGTGAGATACGGAGGGAAGACAGATAAATAATAAAGGGTGTGTTATGAAGGCAGTCATCACGGCAGGAGACTGGAGCTTGATTGCATTAATTACCAAGAAGGACTCTAGAAAACTAAGTAAAATATGCTTCAGAATTATCCCAGCCGAAGGGCAAGAAGAGTATTTACACCCTGACAGCCTTTGGTCTTTAGTTAAAGGTTTCCTCTGGAGGCTGTTAGTTCCCAGGCACCTCCAGCCCACTATGCCCATAGGCTGAGTAAGTTCAGGCAGCCTGGGGACGGCCCTTGGACAAAAATGCAGGTCCCGGCCCTTGGAGGTCTGGGAGTGCGCAGGCCTGAAGAGGGATCCCAGGACATACCAATGGAGCCCCGTTCGTGTCAGTTAAGGAGCCCTCTCCAGACATTACCAAAGGAGTGGCGAAACAAATCCAAAGAGAAAGCAATCATTATAACTAATTCAAATGTATAAGCAGACAAGATTCTCAAAACCACAGGCTGATTCCTTAAAATACTAATAAAAGTGAAAAATTGCTGTCAAGATTGATCAGTTAAACTAGAGACAAATGAACTAGTGACAAACAACGTCAGGAATTTTAAAACAGGGCATCATTAAGGATCACGCAGACATGAGATCATTAAGAGAAGAAACAGAGAAAAAAAGGGTGAATACCAATTTCACTCCTAGTTATATACTCAAAAGAATTGAAAACAGGCACTCAAACCAATGCATGTACATATGTGTTCATGGCAGCACTATTTACAATTTACAAACATCAAAAGGTGAAA